>NC_134363.1:122169064-122505314 GCF_048569485.1 Anomaloglossus baeobatrachus
ATTTGCATGTTGGGCATTCTTTACTGCTGGGAGCAAAAGTTTGAAACAGAGCGGTACAGAAGAAATAAAAAAAACTCTTCCAGAATCTGTGAAACACCATTAATTGGGGATGTAAATAAAGAAAAAATCCAGTGAAACTTCCTTCCTTAAAGGGAACCTGTCACCAGTTTTTTACCTATTAAAACAAAAATATCACCTTCTGCAGCTCCTGGGCTGCATTCTAGGAAGGTGGACCTTGTTGCTGGCCCCACTTGCAGACCCCAAAAAGAACAAAAATCTTACCGTTTTCTATGCAAATGAGTTTGGTTAGCCAGATGGGCGGGGTCTAATTCGGCTCCTGCCCCCCCCCTCCTGCCGCTGTTCGCCATCCCCCAGTCATGATTTACATGGATGATGCCGCCCCACGCTGCTGGAGTCTCGCGCAGGCTCATTTCGCTGTGCCCCTATCACGGGGCTGAGCATAAAGTTTCCCTTGCGCGAGCGCCGGTGATGTAGTTGCGCAGGCGCGAGATTATGGGCGGGTACAAGGATGACACTGGTGAGGTCATGCACAGCGCCACCCATAATCTCGCGCCTGCGCAAATACATCACCAGCGCTCGCGCAAGGGAAACTTTATGCTCAGCCTCACGATAGGGGCACAACGAAATGCGCCTGCATGGGGCGGCATCATCCATGTAAATCATGACTGGGGACGGCAAACAGCGGCAGGAGGGGGGGGCAGGAGCCGAATTAGACCCCGCCCATCTGGCCAACCAAATTCATTTGCATAGGAAAGGTAAGATTATTATAAAGTTCTTTTAGGGGTCTGCAAGGGGGGCCAGCAACAAAGTGCACCTTCCTAGAATAGAATGCAGCCCAGGAGCTGCAGAAAGTGATATTTCTGGTTTAATAGGGAAAAAACTGGTGACAGGTTCCCTTTAAGAAACACTAGTGAAGAACTAATACATGCACTTGTATCTTGATGTCTGTCTTCAGTATCTCCAGAGATTTTTCTCCTTTGATAATGTGAGAATTTTTCTTATATTGAAACAATTTTTTTTCTTTTCTGTCCAACAGCAAACCACGCTCCAGGAATGATGGCAGATGCAGTTCACTACATCCACCTTCAGAACTTCAGTAAGTCTCTCTTAGAGACTCTGAATGCCCAACGTCTTGGAGGTCATTTCTGTGATGTCACGGTGCACATCCACGATGCCACCCTGCGTGCCCATCGCTGTGTGCTGGCTGCGGGGAGTCCCTTCTTCCATGACAAGCTTCTCCTGGGTTACTCCGAGATCGAGGTTCCACCAGTTGTTCCCACCCAGGTGGTCCAGCAGCTGGTGGAGTTTATGTACAGTGGGTCACTGGTCGTTGCCCAGTCTGAAGCCTTGCAGATTCTGACAGCTGCCAGTATCTTGCAGATTAAGACTGTCATTGATGAGTGCACGCAGATTATATCTCAGAGCAGAGCAAACAAACCGGTGTCTATTGTTGGAGGGATGGCATCGTGTGGACCACAAAGCAGATCTTCCATCAATAAAATACAAGAGCAGCCCATCAAGGAAGCAGACTGCCCATCAACCATTGGCATCAGAGACTCCACTTGTGCTTTACCGTCTTCCCTAAGGTCTAATGAGTTAGAGATGATCTCACAAATGGGGTCCGTCAGCGAAACACCAAAACTACTGTGTGCTTCCGAAGTGCGGTACAAATTGAGGGACATGTTGTCCTCACAGCAGCGACAGCTTCCAGAGGTGAGGGAGATGGCGCCTGAGGTGGAGCATGTGTCCGATGGCGAGAGCATATCCACTGCTTACTTACCGCAAGCTGAGGCTCCACAGAGTTGCCACAGCCGCAAGCAGCGCCAACCCGTGCGCCTCCAGCTCTCTGACTCTGTACCAGTCATCATAAAAGATGAGGACGATGACGAAGAAGAGACTGAAGAAAACAATGGCAAAGATGAGACTGAAGATGATAAGGGGGGCATTGTGTTCAGTGAGTGCAGTGGAGGTTTCACCAGCTGCGGAGAAAACGATAAAAGCAGAAGCCCTGATGATAAAGTGCGAAACGCCAGCAGTGGAAGGAAAGACTCCACAGGGCAGATGGAGTTCACTTCTGAGGGACAGGATTTCTTCTCCAACCAAGATGTGTTCTCAGAATCGTTTATACCACCATGGCAGAATGAAGAGAACCTGTCAGAAGGAGCCAGGGAGAATTCAATAGACAACACTGATAAGTTTCGTTCGGACTGTAGTTTGGATGGCTCCAGCTTGAGAAATTTGGCTGTGGTTGCTAGTTCTGACTTCAAGCCAAGTCCACCCTTTAATGCAAGAGTTGCTGAATCTCGAGGACTGCCGTTCGTGGCTTCTGTCCTTCCCAGAGACCTTAAGAACTCTGTCTCGGCTGCTGTGGCGACCAGTTCATCCAGCATCTTCCAATTCCACCTGACGCATCCTAACCAAAATCCGGCAGCAGTCACACAGGGCTTTTTCAGTGTTCAGCCAGAGGGTGCAAATAATGTGGTACAAATGAACTCTAATATGGTCCCAGGAAACTTGCAAAATGACCAAACACAGCGGCCTGGACCTTCCCGTAACCCGGAGCCTTCCTACGTGTGCAGTCACTGCCAGAAAACCTTTAGTTCCCGGAAAAATTATACCAAACACATGTTCATCCATTCTGGTAAGAATGTCATAGGTTTACTGGCAAATTCAGATAGAACTAAACTCTTCATATTCCTGTCCACAAATGATGACTATAGCAGGTACACTCTGGACATATTAGTCCACGTGCACACATTGATCATTTGGTGATATTATTTATTTTTTTCCCTCCATATTTGTGGGACAATTGGAGGAAAAGTATAATATAAACACAGGCACCACTTCTGTGTTTTTGTTTTTTTTTTTTTAACCCACTCCTGGTTTTGGCTTACAAATACAGAGGAAAAACTCACCAAATACTCAACGTGTGATCATGGCTTTATAATGATTATTACAGATGGCAGTATTATATCATGTATATATACTTCTACTTATTGTTACAGTATATAGTAGTTGTATTTATACATAGGTAACAGTATTACAGAAGTTATTTCTATATTTAAAGAGAACCTGACAGGAGATGCATGCTGCCCTTTCCATGGTCAGCTGTATCAGGCACTGGCTGTACAATTTCAGCCATGTATGTTTGACTCTGAAATGCTGTGACGTGTCAGGGAAAAACATTTTGAGTTGCAAGTGACTGAGTTACGCTAGATACTAGTTGGACAGGCGGGTCCCTAGCAGCTACTCCCCGCCCGCTGCCCTGGAGTGACGGGTTTCTCTTTATACACGCACCAAGTCTCCAGCCCCAGCCAGGTCTCCAGCCCCAGCCAGGTCTCCAGCCCCAGCCAGGTCTCCAGCCCCAGCCAGGTCTCCAGCCCCAGCCAGGTCTCCAGCCCCAGCCAGGTCTCCAGCCCCAGCCAGGTCTCCAGCCCCAGCCAGGTCTCCAGCCCCAGCCAGGTCTCCAGCCCCCTTCAAACTTTATAGGTAAGGATGGTTGACCTCCAGGAGATCAACATCCAACACTGCGGAGACACCATCACGTGTTTCTCAATGCAGTGACACTAGAACAAGGCCCCCTGGGAAAATATGCAAAACAAGAATGCCGCGGAGACACCATCATATGTTTCTCAACGCTGGCTGGAAACTAGCCAGGTCTTTCACCGGGAAGGAACAACCTTGTGAAGGGCAGTCTCTAGTCAAGGAAACCGCCTATACCAAAACATGGTATCCATGTATGCATATGGTATCCATCCATGGTATTCATGTCAGTATTCACACAGCAGTCTCTGCTTTTCATATATTCCCCTTACATAGTCACTGGTGTGCATACCTTCTCTCTATATAGTGTAGATTTTTTAAGGTTTTTGCACCCAGTTCAGACTCAGAATGGTGTTCCAGACGTTATTTCTTGATTAAATCTATTGACTGGACGGGCTCAAAAAGAATTGACATGGTGCATCTTCAAAAACGCAGCCAAAAAAAAGGTGCAGTTTGGTCAGCAAAATAGAAATCTCATAGACTTTGCTGGGAGAAGGAAATTAATGCATCTTGGTGCATCGTTGTGACCTCAAACGCACCAGAAATGCAATAAAAGATGCACAATGTGAACATAGCCTTATAGTTGCTATAGTCATGTACATAGGAGCAGTATTTTGGTAAGTCCATTCTGGTTCATCAGGGGCATGTATATTGGTGACAGTAACTATATTGTGCAGTATTGGGCTATGTTGCGTTTTTATCACCTGTGTCTATCGTGTTTATCACGTTTTTTGATAACTTTTTTTTTTTTTAGTTCAGTTTTTGTCACAAAACTGCAAGCAAATCCTGGTGCCAGCAAAGTCAGTGAGAATCGTGTAGTGCATGCTTTGAGCAGTTCTGGCAGATTTTCTGCAGAAAAAAATATGCAGCATTTCAATTTTCTGTGTATTTGCAGTGTTTTTTCACCCTTTTAATTCAATTTGCAAAACACAGCAAAAATTCGTGTTTTTACTGCCAAGAGATGCAGAAATGTCTGCAACCAAATACTCAACGTGCGCACAAACCTTTAGGATACTTCTACATGGGTCATTTCTGGTGCAGTAGTTCACTAGCAGAAAATTGCCGCATAAATTGATAGGCTGAGGGTGTTGGCATGAAGTCCTGTAATATGCAGCATATTTCTATCTGTAAATTCTCCTGTGTACCTGACCCATGTGCATATATTCTTGTACATAGGGGCCAGCAGTATTATAGTAGTACTTATATTCATGTACATAGCAGGCAGTATTATAGTATTTATATTTATGTACATAAGTGTTATAGTAGTTAGTCTTATACATAGGGAGAGGTATTTATATTTATGTACATTGGAGCAGTATTATAATAGTTATATTCTTGTATATAGAAGCAGTAGTATAGTAGTAAGATTCTTGTATGTAGGGGCAATATTATAACGGATATATTCTTGTACATAGGGGGTAGTAGTATATTAGGTATATTCTTGTACATACAAGGTAATATTATAATGGGTATATTCTTGTACATGGGGCAGTATTATAGTAGTTATATTCTTGTACATGGGGCAGTATTATAGTAGTTATATTCTTGTACATGGGGCAGTATTATATTAGTTATATTCTTGTACATGGGGCAGTATTATAGTAGTTATATTCTTGTACATAGGAGCAGTATTATAGTAGTTATATTCTTGTACATATGGGGCAGTATTATAGTAGTTATATTCTTGTACATAGGAGCAGTATTATAGTAGTTATATTCTTGTACATAGGGGCAGTATTATAGTAGTTATATTCTTGTACATAGGAGCAGTATTATAGTAGTTATATTCTTGTACATAGGGGCAGTATTATAGTAGTTATATTCTTGTACATAGGCAGTATTATAGTAGCTATGCTCTTGTACATAGGAGCAGTATTATAGTAGTTATATTCTTGTACATAGGGGCAGTATTATAGTAGTTATGCTCTTGTACATAGGAGCAGTATTATAGTAGTTATGCTCTTGTACATAGGGGGCAGTATTATAGTAGTTGTAGTCTTGTATGCAGGCGGCAGTATTATAGTACTTCTAGTCTTGTATGTAGGAGGCAGTATTATAGTAGTTATGCTCTTGTACATAGGAGGCAGTATTATAGTAGTTATGCTCTTGTACATAGGAGCAGTATTATAGTAGTTGTAGTCTTGTATGCAGGAGGCAGTATTATAGTAGTAGTCTTGTATGTAGGAGGCAGTATTATAGTAGTTATATTCTTGTACATAGGGGCAGTATTATAGTAGTTGTAGTCTTGTATGCAGGAGGCAGTATTAGGGCTAAGCCACACGGCGAGAAAATCGGTGCGAGTGGAGTGCGATAAAACATCGCATTCCCCTCGGACCAATTCTAGCCTGTGTGTCAGCACACATGGGCGATTATTTTCTCAGCCCTAATCGGACTGAGAAAACAATCGCAGCATGCTGCGATTGTAAGCTGAGTCTCTTTCTCTCGCACCCATTCAAGTGAATGGGGCAAGAGAAAAATCGCACTGCACTCGCGGTACACCGGTGTACTGCTAGTGCAGTGCGAGAATGGCAATACCCGGCTACACAGGAGAGAGGGAGAGAAATCCCTCCCTCCTCTCCTGAGTGCCGGCCCGCCCCCCGCAGCTGAGGTCTGCTCGCACGAACGGACCTCAGTTGCAAGGACACAGGCATGACACTCGGCTCTGCTGTACTGCCAGCACGAGCCGAGTCTCATGCAAGTGGATCGCAGTAGTGCCCGTGTGGCCCCAGCCTTATAGTAGTTGTAGTCTTGTATGCAGGAGGCAGTATTAGGCTGGGGCCACACGGGCACTACTGCGATCCACTTGCATGAGACTCGGCTCGTGCTGGCAGTACAGCAGAGCCGAGTGTCATGCGTGTGTCCTTGCAACTGAGGTCCGTTCGTGCGAGCAGACCTCAGCTGCGGGGGGCGGGCCGGCACTCAGGAGGGGAGGGAGGGATTTCTCTCCCTCTCTCCTGCGTAGTCAGCTATTGCCATTCTCGCACTGCACTAGCAGTACACCGGTGTACTGCGAGTGCAGTGCGATTTTTCTCTCGCCCCATTCACTTGAATGGGTGCGAGAGAAAGAGTCTCGGATTACAATCGCAGCATGCTGCGATTGTTTTCTCGGTCCGATTAGGGCTGAGAAAATAATCGCCCATGTGTGCTGACACACAGGCTAGAATTGGTCCGAGGGGAATGCGATGTTTTATCGCACTCCACTCGCACCGTTTTTCTCGCCGTGTGGCTTAGCCCTTATAGTAGTAGTCTTGTATGCAGGTGGCAGTATTAGGGCTAAGCCACACGGCGAGAAAATCGGTGCGAGTGGAGTGCGATAAAATATCGCATTCCCCTCGGACCAATTCTAGCCTGTGTGACAGCACACATGAGCGATTATTTTCTCAGCCCTAATCGGACTGAGAAAACAATCGCAGCATGCTGCGATTGTAAGCTGAGTCTCTTTCTCTCGCACCCATTCAAGTGAATGGGGCGAGAGAAAAATCGCACTGCACTCGCGGTACATCGGTGTACTGCTAGTGCAGTGCGAGAATGGCAATACCCAGCTACGCAGGAGAGAGGGATAGAAATCCCTCCCTCCCCTCCTGAGTGCCGGCCCGCCCCCCGCAGCTGAGGTCTGCTCGCACGAACGGACTTCAGTTGCAAGGACACAGGCATGACACTCGGCTCTGCTGTACTGCCAGCACGAGCCGAGTCTCATGCAAGTGGATCGCAGTAGTGCCCGTGTGGCCCCAGCCTTATAGTACTTCTAGTCTTGTATGTAGGAGGCAGTATTATAGTAGTTATATTCTTGTACATAGGGGCAGTATTATAGTAGTTGTAGTCTTGTATGCAGGAGGCAGTATTATAGTAGTTGTAGTCTTGTATGGCAGTATTATAGTACTTCTAGTCTTGTATGCAGGCGGCAGTATTATAGTAGTTGTAGTCTTGTATGCAGGAGGCAGTATTATAGTAGTTGTAGTCTTGTATGGCAGTATTATAGTACTTCTAGTCTTGTATGCAGGCGGCAGTATTATAGTACTTCTAGTCTTGTATGCAGGAGGCAGTATTATAGTAGTTATAGTCTTGTACATAGGAGCAGTATTATAGTAGTTGTAGTCTTGTATGCAGGAGGCAGTATTATAGTAGTTGTAGTCTTGTATGGCAGTATTATAGTACTTCTAGTCTTGTATGCAGGCGGCAGTATTATAGTACTTCTAGTCTTGTATGTAGGAGGCAGTATTATAGTAGTTATATTCTTGTACATAGGGGCAGTATTATAGTAGTTGTAGTCTTGTATGCAGGAGGCAGTATTATAGTAGTTGTAGTCTTGTATGGCAGTATTATAGTACTTCTAGTCTTGTATGCAGGAGGCAGTATTATAGTAGTTGTAGTCTTGTATGGCAGTATTATAGTACTTCTAGTCTTGTATGCAGGAGGCAGTATTATAGTAGTTGTAGTCTTGTATGGCAGTATTATAGTACTTCTAGTCTTGTATGTAGGAGGCAGTATTATAGTACTTCTAGTCTTGTATGTAGGAGGCAGTATTGCAGCCGGTAGATTCTTGTAGATAAGGGAATCTCTTTCCACAAAAAAACCAAGTATTTAGAATTTCCTATGTATTTGCTTAGTGACTAGGAATGTTTTATTAATCTGAAATCTGGTAGTAAATCATTGCTGGGCCGGCTTTCCTGGCTGCTCTCCATGCTGTACAGGCAGTGCAGCTCTGGCAGGTGGAGTTGTGTATAGTTGGCGCGGGGTAGCAGTGTGTTCTCTTGGCAGCTGTCTTGTATCTGTGATTGTCTTCTCTATGTTTATCCTTCAGGATCATTTTTCTCTTGTTTTTAGACTTTCTTATTTAGGCCGTTGCCTAAATGCCAGTTTAGAGCTGAAATAGCAGACGTGTAGATCGCATATAGCCTGACTGTGAAGCGATATTGCCCTGGGACTGGTGTTTCATCAGTGTCTCCTGCTTCTATAGACAGTCCCTTCAATAAGCATGGAACTTGCCGGTGCATTTGGCGATCCTGCCGGTGTCCCTGCATTTTGTGAAGTTGATCTTAGATTGTTGTAAATTAGTAGCCTGCAGCTCTGTCTAGTCTTAGAAGCGTTGTGTCCTGATACGATTTATGAAGGTTTCTAACTAAAAAAAAGATTTCGATGTAGTGCTATATTGAGCACTGTGGTTGCTTTGGTAGTGGCAGAGGCGTAGCTGGCAGGGGCGCAGCTGGCAGGGGCGCAGGGTGGAACTGTTGTCTGAGGCCTAACGAAAAGCACATCAGCGGGCTGATGAGTCCTCTGAGATCATTTCTTCCTTGGTGAGCCGTGTAGTTCATTCTTCCACCCAGAAAGCCGAGCACTCCATGCTTATTTATACAATCTTCTCACTGTATTACTATTAAATGGTGACTGAAATACCAAAGATCAGTATAAAGAAGTACTCTGCTCATCAGGGGAAGGATTTGTAGCACAGCCATCTGAGAGTGTGCCCTGCCTCGTTGGCGTTCACGGCTGGGGGGGCCTCGCCTCGTTGGCGTTCACGGCCGGGAGGGGGCCTCGCCTCGTTGGCGCTCACGGCCGGGGGGGGCCTCGCCTCGTTGGCGCTCACGGCCGGGGGGGGGGGGCCTCGCCTCGTTGGCGCTCACGGCCGGGAGTGTGCCCTGCCTCGTTGGCGTTCACGGCTGGGGGGGCCTCGCCTCGTTGGCGTTCACGGCCGGGAGGGGGCCTCGCCTCGTTGGCGCTCACGGCCGGGGGGGGGGGCCTCGCCTCGTTGGCGCTCACGGCCGGGGGGGGGGCCTCGCCTCGTTGGCGTTCACGGCCGGGGGGGGGGGGCTCGCCTCGTTGGCGTTCACGGCCGGGGGGGGCCTCGCCTCGTTGGCGTTCACGGCCGGGGGGGGCCTCGCCTCGTTGGCGAGGCCCCCAGCTGTCAGCTCCTGAAGGCACAAAGAAGCTTTTGACCTTTTAACAACCCCCCCATCCAAAGAAAAAAAAAGAGGAAAGGATATTATGGGTCTCTGAAAATGACTATACAGATTATTATTTTTTTTTTTTTTTTAAAACCACTATAATAATATTAGAATATTAAAAGAAAGAAAGAGGTAGTTAATGGAAGTGCAGAAACAAAATTTTGCTGCAGCGGGAAAAGGGTAAAATCCCTTAAGGACGATTTTTCCCTTCAGCTTGGATTGCTATGGCTGACATTAGCGGTGCACGTTGTGCAGTGCCCATGAGACTTTACAGCTATAAACTAGTTCTGGGCTCGGTAATCACCAGGTAGGTCAGCTTAGTGAATCCTGCCAAGATATGCTTGCTTTATTTCTATACATCATCCATGAACCAGTCCTGTAACTTTCCCTTCCTCTGTAATTTGTGGCTGCAGATTTCAGCCTCTTAAGGTGGCTGTCCAAGACTTTATAGGGAGAACACTGCGATACTTAGAGGGCACTGTGTGAAAGGGTTGTAAGGATTGGAAAAATATGGCTGCTTCCTTTTACCACCCGTGCCGCATTGTTCCCAGATTGTGTGGTGTCTGAGGCTCTTAGGCTACTTTCACACATCCGGCTGTAGCAGTGCGGCACAATCCGGCGCTCTGCTGAAAAAACAAAAACTTTTTTTTGCCGCCGGTTTCGTTTTTTTTCCAACATTGGCGCCATATTGTGCCGCATGGCCTTGCGTTCCGTCCGTTTTTTGCTGCATGCGGCACATTTAGCCGATGCGGCGGCCGGATGGAACGTTCCCTGGCACAGTTTTTGCTCCGGCCAAAAAAAAAACGCATTGCGCCGCATCCGGCTGCTGCGGCGCATTTGTCAATGCATGCCTATGGACGCTGGATGCGGCGCGATGCGGCAAAAACCGCATCCGGCTGCCGCATGCGGTTTCTTCCACTGCGCATGCTCAGTAGAGTGCCGCAACTGGAAAAAAACAGACGGGCCGCATGTATAAACTTATGCAAAGGATGCGGTGTTTTCGCCGCATCCGTTGCATAGGTTTCACAGCCGGATTGAGCCGCACAGCTCAAACTGGATGTGTGAAAGTAGCCTTAGTTTGCCCTTTGCATAAGTAGCGTGCCTACACTGACGCTTCACGTGCTGCGGGAGGCGTTTTCTTGATATTTGTGCAGCACAGAGTTTCCAGCAGTCAGCCCTGTGCAGCAGAAGACAATGGAGATAAGCCGCACATAATTGTGCTTACTGAAAAGATAAAACAGGGTTATAACCCTAAAGTTATTGCAGTCTGGTCCCTGATAAGGGGCCGTGCACAGTAAAGGCGTGCTAGGGTTATTGCAGCACTGGATGGTCCCCAGTTGGTTGCTTTATGAAGTTAACCATGATAATCTACCAGAACTGTCAATTTCAGGATCTAACCAAGTCTAGGACACACCTATGGGAGTTCTCCAATTTTGAGGCCCCCATGCACATCAGTATAATGTCAACAGTCTGTGTATGTGGGACTCTTGGACTGGCGATCCTTCCTTCTGTTCTTCCTGCGATAAGTCACCGCCAAAGAAGTCTACCGGCCACGCTCCTGAACTCTCCCCCTTCCCAACTGGGGCCTCCTTCCGGTCAATAGGGGACTATGGCTATGTCTGATGTGTGGTCGGAACTATTCTGGTTCAAAAGCCGAATGAGTTCATGTAATGACAGGAAGTGTTGTTGTCATAATGTGAAAGCTGCAGAAAAGTAGCAGCTATTCCTAAAAAAAGCTTTTTACACTGTTTTTTTTTCTTAGTTTTTTTTCTTTTTCTTTGCAGAAAGAGGTTTAACACTAGAAGTCCCAGGAATTTCGAGCTCCATAGGGTTCCAATGGTAGAAATGTTAAATGACCCCTCTCTGGGACTTCTAGTGTTAATGCCCGTCCGGCAAGTGCACTAATTAGCTGTATACAATGACGGAGGTGGACGTTGCCGGTAAATGCTTTTGTCGTTGCCCGTTCTATATGGCTTGATTGACATCCCTGAGAGCAGTGACTATCCTCACAAGCCCTGTTTCAGGGCCACGTAACATAACCCATATGAGGCAGGGACAGGGTGCGGCCAGCTGGACTTCACTCCGCAGTGCTCCCCTCACTTTATATTGGGCTGCTGAGGACCCTAGTGTTGTTCTCTGTGAGCTGCGCTGTCGGTCGGGCAGCCCCTTGACGTTCCATTGTCTGTTAGCTGTTTTTGGCCCTTTTTTTGAGCGCTAATGTTTCTCCGGCTCTGGGTTCAGTCTGGGATAATCTTAGTTCTGGACATTCTTTCAGTCCAGCGAGCCCGTTATGTAACGGTTTATAGGAGCCTGTAAAGAGACGCCGCAGGGTTTATACAGCGAGAGCAATAAATAATTCAGGGGGATAAACATCCTGAGTACAAGGAGGACAGCCGCCATACTGCATGCTAAACACTCCTAGGAAATACTTTCCATTTACGCCTTCAGCCAGCAGAAGTTTTCATTAAGTTCTTAAGGAACATAAATGTTTATAAGATGCTCCCCAGGAGATCTGACTCTACGAGCCCGGCCAGGGAAATAGAAACAAGGGAGAGGGTAAAGTCTAAAACTTATTCCATTTTGTGCAGGGGGTATTCCAGTTCTCTGGATGTAGCCTGCAGTGTAAAGAATGGCGTTTTCAATTCTGATATTGTGTTTTTCTTTCTTTCCTTTAATGGTATACAATTTGTGTCTGAATATTTGTGACAATTGCATCTCAGTTGTGCAGTGACCTCTCCATTTAGACCTGGGCCAGAGACCCATGCATTTCAAGACATTAATACCGCTTTTTTGCCAACAGCTTTTCTAAAGTTTATGGATTCATTAAATAACTTGTCACAACTTAGCTGTACTAGGCACATCAATATAATGTTCAGAAACAAGGCTTCTCTGAAATACCATATGTTGGCAATTCTGACTCTGAGTGGTGCTATTGTGCTCCACTTATTCCCATCGCAAGACCCCTGGGCTCCGTGACCTCTGAGATCCAGTGATATCACGTCAACTTCCAGTTGACGTGACATCACTGAGCCTGGCCCCAGTCTCTGTGAGTGACTGGGCTGTGGGCGGAGCTTTCCTGCTCAGCACAGCCCAGCGCCACAGCACAGCATCTCCCTGCTCTCTCCTTCACTGTAGAGCGCCGCAACCATTAGCGATGGTGGGCTGTGCTGAACTGTGAAACTCCGCCCACAGCCAGGCACTCAGATAGGTTGGGGCCGGCCTCAGTGATGTCAGGTCAACTGGAAGTTAACATGACATCACCAGATCTCAGAGGTCACGGAGCTCGGGGGTCACATGATGGGGAAGAGCAGTCCGCAATAGCACCGCTCAGAGGCAGAATTGCCAACACAGATATTTGAGAGACGCCTTGTTTCTGAACATTATATCAATGTGGCCAGTAATGGTAAGTAGTGAACCACCCCTTTAACTTGAGATCCTGACAGCTGATACATGCTGCCCATTGATTGTATAAACTCTGCAGTCATGTTTGACTTGGAAACTGTAAGCTACCCTGGAGTAACAGATCTGTCTTTGCACTCGTTTGGGGAGAGACCTCTCAGTCTAGGGCAATGGTGGAGAGAAGCCGACTGGGATCTGCCTGTCCGATTAGTGTGCAGCACGGCTTGTAAAGTTTTTTTTTTTTCTGTTCACCATACCTGGCGTAGTTTATACAGATACTGCTTGATATGTTTAGTCCATGGGAGAGATTAGACCGCACACTCCGGATTATGCCAAAAACTATCTTCTTTATTAATATAAACAGTGCAGGATAAAATGCAGGAGAGGAGCTAGGTGCAGGCTCCTTCACGAACGACGTCCGTTTTGCGCCTAACCTACGGCCGTTTCGCTTCTAATCACACTTCCACTAGTTGAAGCGTGATTAGACGCGAAACAGCCGTGAAGGAGCCTGCACCTATCTCCTCTCCTGCATTTCATCTTGCACAGTTTATATTAATAAAGATCATTTTTGGCATAATCCGGAGTGTGCGGTCTCATCTCTCCCATGGACTACATATGGATCTCTTAACCTGCATAGGCGTGCACCTCCGAGCCAGGATTATGGAGTGCCTAAGCTGATTTCCACGCTGGTGTGACACCCCGCAAGGTAGACGTTTCTGTGGTGCGGGACCCTTTCCTTCTTGTGTTTTCTGCACTGCTTGATATGTTTCCCATGGATCTTGTATCAGTGGTCAGTTTCACTTTAAGGCTATGTGCACACGTAGCGTTTAGTGTTGAGCGAGTATGCTTGTCACTACTCGGTACTCGCACGAGTATCAATGTACTCGGGCTACTCGGCGGGGACCGAGTAATTTCACGATACTCGTGCTGTACTCGTGGTCTTCATGTTGGCGCTCTTTTTAGAGCCAGCCCTTATGCAGGGATTGGCTGGCAGACCGCAATGCCACAGCCCTGTTACTTGTGGAATTGCAGTGATTGGCCGGCCCGCACAGCATGACCGTGCCTTTAGCCCGACACTTCCCCGCTCGGCTACGGCCCCTCCCGCACTCCACTCCGCGTGTATATATATATGCACGCTTACACACACACGCACGGTTTTTTTTTTAATTTACAGTTTTATGGTTTCTACATGCTGCCGGGGGTCATTTCACAAAAATACTCGGGTCTCCCATAGGATAACATTGGGCTCGGTGCTCGGGCCGAGTACACGAGTATCTTGGGATGCTCGGCCCGAGCCTCGAGCACCCGAGCTTTTTAGTACTCGCTCATCACTAGTAGCGTTCTGCCCTGCAGAAATTTCTGCAGCGATTTGACCAGCACACGTGCGCTTCAAATCGCTGCAGAAACAGTCCGTAATGAAAAAAAAAAAATCGATTCCATGCTCTGAGTGCAGCCCCCCCCATTAGACGAGCGGGGGCTGCAGGCAGAGCGCAGGAAAGAAGTGACATCACTTCTTAGAACGCGCGCTTCGGGCAGCAGCCGAAATGCTGCGCTATAATGCGCCACGTGCGCACGTCTCCTGCATAATCTTCATAGATTGTGCAGGGGACGCAGGACGCATGCAGTTACGCTGCAGTGCAGATCGCAGCGTAACTGCATGCAAATACGCAACGTGCGCACATAGCTTAAGTGTTTCCAGCTTCTTCAGACATTAGGCCAAGAGAAGGGAATTATTTTGCTGCCTGTCCCCGGCTCCACTAATCGTCTGTCCTGCAGCGTTGATGTTCTTGACATCTCGTAAGACTGATGAGAGTGATTTGCTTCAGGAATCAATGGGGTAGTGAGGGACATCATTTTTACAGGTCAGATCGTCAGGAGAAGCAGGAAAGGGCATTTATCAGGTAAGGAATGTCTTTCATTGTTTAATGCAGGGTCCTTCACTTGGTTGAATTTGTGACTCCAGAGATAGGGCTCTCCGCACAATCAGTCTGTGTAGCATGCATTTCAGCTAGTCTACATCAGTAGATGGTCTACGGCACTATGATGACTTTATTGGGAATCTGTCCCAAAACTTTCCCTACCCCATCTGAGAGCAGCATGGTGTAGTCCTGAAATATGTCACTTACTGGGCTGCTTGCTGCAGTTTTGATAGTCACTGTTTTTTATCTTCTGTAGATCCACCAGCTCTCTGAATGCTATGCTCTGTATAACCCCACACAACCGATTGGCAGCTTTCTGGCTATGCACAGTGTACACAGAAAGTTGACAGTCAGTGCATAGAAGCAGGTCTAGTAGTCCTCTAGTGATCATCTGTTGATAAAACATTTTATTTTTTAATCAAAACTACAGCAAGCAGCCCAGTAAGTGACACGTCGTTGATACCGAGGTGTCTGTCTCTACATTGTGCTGCTGTTAGATTTGGTGGCAGAAAACTGGTGACAGATTCCCCTTAAGTGTTTTCATGAAAAGTAGGGATCTCACTTAGAAGCCAGCTAATTACCCATAATGTGTTTGATCTCAAGTTAAGCAAAATGATAGTGGCTCTTGAATGTTTTTGGAAGAGTTCTGCTCTGAAACCATGTGGATGTTACCAGTCACTCAATTTTCTGCTCTTGCCTCCTCTTAGGTGAAAAGCCCCATCAATGTAGCATCTGCTGGAGATCCTTCTCGTTGCGGGATTACCTGCTCAAACACATGGTGACCCACACCGGCGTCCGTGCTTTCCAGTGCTCCATTTGCTGCAAGCGCTTCACCCAGAAGAGCTCCCTGAACGTCCACATGCGCACACATCGACCCGAGCGCTTCCAGTGCTGCTTCTGCAATAAGTACTTTTCCCACCGCACGCTACTAGAGCGACACATCGCCACGCACACCGCCTGATCTGTGACCCACAGCATCAGTTTCACTTGCAATGTTTAATCCCATGGGGTTTCTGATTCCCAATGAATGGGTTTTTTTTAAGCCAGGGGCCAATGTTGTGGAGAGCCACATTTTTATTTTTCACATTAATCATTATGTTCTAAAGAACCTCTCGTTCTTGAAACTCCACGAGGTTTTTCAAAGATTTTTGGTAAAATTTCAAAGCACTTAATCGCATGGAATCCAAAGTCGACTTCATCAGAAAAGACACAATCCCACCGGCTGTAGAACACCGCATCAAGTCAACTTCAAGTAGAAGTCCTTTATGAGTACATGTGGCAAGTGGTCTATGCCAATAAGCATGGAGAAACCTCACCAGACCTCATCCAGTCTGGTGGATCCGCATTCCCAGAAGAACATAAATTCTCTGTTGTTCTACTGACCAGAAAAATTCTAGACATGAGCAGCAAAGAATAACCGTTCCCTGGGGGAACATGAATTTGGCTGTTTTCATAACCATTATGGACCTCTCTATTGGACAGTATGTTGATTTTATGCCCCCCTAAAGGGTATAAGACTAGATAATTGTCCTGAAAGGGGTTCTCCAGAATCGTGGTTCTTATAGTCCCCTGGAATGTGACCTATGAAGGTACGTTGGTACATGCTCAGGCAATAGAGGGTCTTTTTAATACCGTGCCCCTACTATCTATTCCCTTTGCTAGTACATGGTAGGTCTTAGCCCAGGAGACTATCTTCTACTGCCATATGCTGCGACATGGTAGAACCCCTTTACCATGAAGGTTCTGAAGATGATATCCTTGAAGGAGACCTCAAAATCTGTCATTCACACCATGGACCAGAACATGGTACCCGTTAGAGTGATCCAACTTGAGTAGTGCCTCGTATTGCGTTTGTTGAGGTTCTATCAGCAAGAAGGTTAATAATGTCTCATAGTACACAAGGTTACTATTGGAGGATTGAAGACCAGGGACTGATACCCTTTTGTTTTTTTAGTTTGTGCGTCTTGTATATAGCCTATTTAACCACCTTATATAATGTTTGTATTTATGACGATGTGTGACTTTGTCAGCTGTGTTATATGTGTGTATGTACATGTGTATTATTCCGTCACCTGCTTTTATGGACGTCGCATCGATGGTATTTATAACAAACTTGTTGTGGCATGAACCTTAATATATATATTTTTTTTCTTTTAACTAAATTTATACTTAACACCAAAAAAAATTGATTTTTATCTCTCTGCCCTCTGAACCAGGAGGCAGTTTTAAAGGGAATGTGTCATCAGAAAAGGGCCTATTGTTAAATCAAGTTGATGCTGATCATATTTTTTTTTATTTTTTTTTTTAAAATCACGATCTGCAGATTTTGCAAGTGCCAAATGAATGTTCCTTTTTGTTTAGCTGGACCGCTACCATACAAAAGTAATGGGTAGCAAAGCTACATCAATAGTTTAAATGCAATGTGGACCCACATAATCTTATTAGTCCCCACATATCCTTGGTTAGTGCAGTTGCTGTAAAGACCATCTCTGGATGCTGTTAGCGCCTGAGTACACAATATGGTTTTATTGTCTGTTTTTACTTATATTTGTGACAACCTGAAGGATTTAAGGGGGTGTTACATGCCGCAATATCGCTGGTGTAAGCGCCCACCCCCGTCGTTTGTGCGTCACGGGCAAATCGCTGCCCGTGGCGCACAATATCGTTAGGAGCCGTCACATGGACTTACCTGCCTAGCGACATTGCTGTTGCCGGCGAACCGCCTCCTTTCTAAGGGGGCGGTCCATGCGGCGTCACTAAGCGGCCATCCAATAGAAGCGGAGATGAGCCGGACGTAACATCCCGCCCACCTCCTTCCTTCCTCATTGCCGGCGGCCGCAGGTAAGCTGTAGTTCATCATTTCCGAGGTGTCACACGTAGCGATGTGTGCTGCCTCGGGAATGATTAAACAACCTGCGTGCTCCACAATCAACAATTTTTTTAGAAAGGAACAACGTGTCATTGATGGACGATAAGGTGAGTATTTTCTATTGTTAACGGTTGTTCCTTGCTGTCACACGCATCAATGTCGCTAACGATGCCGGATGTGCGTCACGGAATCCGTGACCCCGGCGATATATCGTTAAATACGTCGCTGCATGTGACTGGGCCTTTAGTCCAAGTAAAGTGAATAAGATTCCTAAATTCTCATGCACCCTTTGCTTGTTTTTGACTAGCAGCTTTACAGCAGAATTCAATCTGCAGTTTAATTCTTTCAGCCTTTTTTTTTTTTTTTTTTTATTCTGCAGATTTATACGCATATTAAAGGGAATCGGTAAGGGGATTTTCCAGTACAATACTGTTATATTTAAATAGGGCTTAAGCATACCTTTTAGAATCAGTAACTTTTATTGCTGTAGCTTCTCCTGTTATCTTGCTGTACGCTCTTGAGAATTCAGTGTCTCATTATTATTATTATTTATTATAGCGCCATTTATTCCATGACGCTTTACATGTGAAAGGGGTATACATAATAGGACAAGTACAATAATGATAAACAATACAAGACACAGACTGGTACAGGAGGATAGCGGTCATGATGGCTAGTCAAGTGTATGTAAATACAATTTGCACATTGCCAATGTATATAAAGCGCTGTGAAATTAATAGCGCTATATAAGTGAATAAATATTATCCTATACCCTGCTCCCTGTGCATTCACAATCACTACTGAGGTGGGAGGGAGTATGGGTGGGGACAAACAGCAAAGCAAATTCAGTTCAGATTTACTATCGCTGATGCCAGCACTGACAGATGGCAGGGGGAGCAGGGCATATGTACTTAGCGTTTACATATTCTTCACTAGTTACTAGGTCACACTGAATTCTCCAGAGCTTACAACAAGATAACAGGATAAGGTAGAGCTATAAACATACTGATCCTGTTAGAGCTGCGTAAGCCCATGACATTAGTATTGTACTAGAAAATCACCTGACAGATTCCATTTAATGAGTGGGATAAAATATACACCTATTTTACAGTTTTTCCTGTCAAGTGATGCAGAAATGGTGCATACATTTCTGCTGCAAATACTTATGTGCACACACTTTTTCATTCAGAGTGGATTTCTGGAATCTAGGGGAAAAAGTGCCCAAGTATGGAAAAGTTTGAAAAAACCCCATAACAATAATACTCCTCTGTTAGTCACACAGCTCCAGCACTTCTGCACTGGATCCACCCTATCTTTTGTGTAATGGGTTCATGGTGATACCACGCCATGTGCAGGTGCAGCTCAATAAATTATAATATCAAAAAGTTTTTCAGTAATTTAATACAAAGAGGGAAACTCTTCTATTATATACAGTCATTACACACAGAGTGATCTATTTCAAGTGTTTATTTCCATTAATGTTGATGATTATGGCTTACAGCCAATAAAACCCAAAAGTCAGTATCTCAGAAAATTAGAATATTATATAAATAAGACCAACTGAAAAAAAATATTTTAATCTCAGAAATGTTGGCGCCTCCTGAAAAGTCTGTAGAGTAAATGCCTCAATACTTGGTCGGGGCTCCTTTTGCATGAATTACTGCATCAATGCGGCATGGCATGGAGGCGATCGGCCTATGGCACTGCTGAGGTGTTATGGAAGCCCAGGTTGCTTTGATAGCAGCCTTCAGCTCGTCTGCATTGTTGGATCTGGTGTCTCTTCTAGATTCTCTATGGGGTTTAGATCAGGCGAGTTTGCTGGCCATTATTATTATTTATTATAGCGCCATCAATTCCATGGCGCTTTACATGTGAAAGGGTTATACATAATAGGGACAAGTACAATGTCAATCAAGCACTGTGGTTAGTAAACCAGGTATTGGTGCTTTTAGCAGTGTGGACAAGTGCCAAGTCCTGATGGAAAATGAAATTTCCATCTCTAAATAGCTTGTCTGCAGAGGGAAGCATGAAGTGCTCTAAAATGTCCTGGTAGATGGCTGCGCTGACTTTGATCTTGATAAAACACAGTGGCCCTACACCAGCAGATGACATGGCTCCCCAAACTATCACTGATTGTGTAAACTTCACTCTAGACCTCAAGCAGCTTGGATTGTGGCCTCTCCACTCTTCCTCCAGACTCTGGGACCGCGATTTCCAGATGAAATGCAAAATTTACTTTCATCTGAAAACAACTCCTTGGACCACTGAGCAACAGTCTAGTTGTTTTTCTCCTTGGCCAGGTAAGACGCTTCTGGCGTTGTCTATTGATCATGAGTGGTTTGACACAAGGAATGTGACACTTGTAGCCCATGTCCTGGATACGTCTGTGTGTGGTGGCTCTTGAAGCACTGACTCCAGCAGCAGTCCACTCCTTGTGAATCTCCCCCAAATTTTTGAATGGCCTTTTCGTAACAATCCTATAAAGGCTGTGGTTATCTCGGTTGCTTGTGCACCTTTTTCTACCACACTTTTTCCTTCTATTGAACCTTTCATTAATGTGCTTGGATACAGCACTCTGCGAACAGCCAGCTTCTTTAGCAATGACCTTTTGTAGCTTACCCTCCTTGTAGAGTGTGTCAATGACTGCCTTTTGGATATTTGTCAAGTCAACAGTCTTCCCCCATGTTCGTGTAGCCTACTGAACCAGACTAAAGGACCATTTTAAATGCTTAGGAAGCCTTTGCAGGTGTTTTGTGGTATTTCTAATTTTCTGAAAGTGACTTTTGGGTTTTCATTGGATGTAAGCCATAATCATCAACATTAACAGAAATAACCACTTGAAACAGATCACTCTGTGTGTAATGACTCTATATAATAGGAATAGATCACTGTGTGTAATGACTCTATATAATAGGAATAGATCACTGTGTGTAATGACTATATAATATATGCGTTTCCCTTTTTGTATTGAATTACTGAAATAAACTTTTTGATGGTATTCTAATTTGAGATGCAGTTGTATCTGATCATTGCAGTCTTGTGCTGTGCTTACAAGTTACATTACAGAGGCCAGTGATTGGCTGCAGTGGTCACATGCATGTATGGCCTATAATAACGGCATGGAAGCAAACTGGCGGGCCTCCCAGGCTCGGGTTTGAACAAGTGAGTATTTTTTTTTTTTTTATTTTAATTTTATACCAACATGGAAATCCCTTTTAACAGCCGTATAAGAAAGATGGCCACCGTAATCTTGTACAGAAAAATGGAAAGAAATTAAGATGTAAACATTTTAGTATCTGTCTTTAGTGAAAAGATGATACATTCCTTTTTAAGAAGTGCCCTTTTTATTTTTTTTCTAGCACGGTCTGTTTTCATGCTGTTACATGTATGCCAAATATAAACGAAATGTTGCCCTGTAGGTATTAAAATGTCACATTTTAATCTGTGTGGCTTTTTTATTTTTAATTCACCTCTTCTCTATAAATTAAGGGTCATCTGTCACCTTGACCTGCTTTTGTAAGATGATAAACTGGTGGAGACGTCTTGTTAAACTCAAAAGAAAAAAAACTTGCTGGCCCATCCTTGTGTTGGCCCGATTTACCCGAGCATCTAATAAATGTCGTGTTGCTGATTGACTGAGTTGTATCATGAAGTACATAACAAACCCTCGAAATTTCAGTTCTGACTCTTAATTAACCAGAGAAGTCTTCTGTCTCTTGTCAAAAGCAAAGTTATATTGTATATTTTTTTGTTGTCTTTTTTTTTTTTCTTCGTGTGTTTTTCCTCTTGACCTATGAAATTTGGTGTTAAAGAAATATGTTCAGCAGGCCAAGAGTATTATTGAAAAAAGTGAACAGCTCCGGGTTTTTTCCCTTCAACATATGAGCTCTCTCTCCAGCATCAAAGGGAATCTGTCAGCAGGTTTTTGCTACCTCATCTGAGAGCGGCATAATGTAGGCAAAGAGACTCTGAATCCAATGATGTATCACTTAGATTACTGGCTGCAGTATTGCTGTTAGAGCTGCCCCCGCCCACAGCAGGCTCTCTATAGGAATTGTACATTGACTGTCAGGTATCAAGCAGAGGAGGGGGCATGCCGGGCCGCTCTGCATGTGACAGTGTAGTTTGAGCAATGATAAGTCCTACTGTTTAAACATAGCATATTAGCAGACTGGACCTTGACAAGACAGGCATCCCATAATCCTCTGTTCACCCTCGCAGCATATGCTGTCTTCAGATTATATAGCAAAAACATGCTGACGGATTTCCTTTTCAATCATTGATGCACTCTTTTTCCTGCTGGACATGAATTTGGATGCAAATATTAATACTGGACAGCATTGTCTTGTACTCAAGAAGTACCAATGCCTAGTGACTCATTGGTATTTCTTCTCCGTAGGTATGCAGGTGACAGGTTCTTGAGACCCTGACAGCTGATTAATACAGCCATGAATTAGACACTGGCTCCCTCATTTCATGCTGCAGCATTTCAGAGAAAACACATTTAAAGGGAACCTGTCAAGTGCAATATGCACCCAGAACCACGAGCAGTTCTGGGTGTATATTGCTAATCCCGAACTGTCCCTGCATTTAGTAGCCTAGAGGGAGATCTTTTAGGGAAGTATTTCTAAAGATCTTTTATCTTATGCTAATGAGCACAGGGACTAGTCCCAAGGGTGTTATATCCCCCGACTAGTCCATCCTCTTAGCCCACAGGGGCGTACTAACATGCTATTTAATGCAGTGTCAAGAGCGGTACCGAGCATAACTGTGTTAGCTGGGACCGCGCTTCTGAATGTCGGGAACTTCCAGTCATGCGCAGTATGAAGCCAGGTTTATGCGACCCGGCTTCAGAGAGGTCTACTGCGCATGACGAAGTGCCGGGCATTCAGAAGTGCGGTCACAGGTACTCGCTACACCGCTCGTGGCGCTGCATTGAGTAGTATGTTAGTGCGCCCCTGTGGCCGTGCTAACATGCTTAGAGGGCGGAATAGTCCCCGTGCTAATTAGCATAAGATAAAAGATCTTTTGAAATATTTTTTCTAAAGATCTCTTTATCTATGCTAGTGTATATAGGGACAGTTAGGCAGGGATTAGCAATATCCACCCAGAACTGCTCATGGTTCTGTGTGCATATTGGACCTGACAGGTTCCCTCTAAAAGAGACTATGCAGCTTGGTTGACAAGTCTGTCACGTTAATGGTGGTTCCTCCCCCTCTCTTTTGATTGACAGGTTTCACCCTGCGTATACATATGGTGATGCGGTCACTCTGAGGGACACTGGGTGGGGAGAAGGCTGCCTTTTGCACTAGCCAGCCTTATACACCGCGACTGGTCTTAAAATGTGAAATGCCACGGAACAAAACATACCTGGCAGAAATGGAACCAATGTCTGATGCATGCAGATTGTTCGGGCAGCATGACAGCAGTCAGACTCTCCATAGAGCCCATTTGTTGTTAGTGTCTTTTATAAGTAGCAATAACCTCTGGGTGCTTTGATGCTCACTATATGAATAAATGATCAGACTGTCGTGCGCCTGCTCTGATTTATAGTGAGAAGGTCCAGGAGTCTAAAATATCAAGTTTACGTTTTGCTTGCAATAACTGCTTGTGCCTGCACACTGCGGCGCCTGCTATAGTGTAAGCTGGAGGACGCCATGCACTAGACCACAGCCACTCACTTGTAGATTCCCTTTTTGTGTTTCACGTATGTTAAAATGAGGGAATGTCTTATAATCCTAGTCCATCATATTATATCTCACCAGGGGGGGGAAGGGCTCAGGAAGGTCACAGGAGGCAGGGTCAGTGATGCTGTGGGCTCAGAGGGGGGGGGGGGGTGTCGCGGCTAAAGAGGGTTAGTGGACGGAGGGTCGACGATACTGTGGGCTCAGGGATCTTGCAGATGCCATTGATCTGCAGGCAGACTGCGGGCTCCATTGAATTGTCCGTGATTGACGAGATTGACTTCAAGAAAATGGCCGCGGAGACGACGCGTGTGCATAGATGGGACTCTGTGGCCATTTTCTTGATGTCCATTGCGTCAATCTGCGCACTCGCCATCTCCACGGCCATTCTCTTGAAGTCCATTGCATCAACCGCAGGAGATTCAGTGCATCTCGCTGCATTGCCGACCCTTCTGAGCCGCTCCACTGCAGTGACTCCCTCCTCCTCCGACCCCTCAAGGGTGCATTACACGCTGTGATATCGCTAACAATATATCGTCGGGGTCACGGTGTTTGTGACACACATCCGGCGCCGTTAGCGACATCGCAGCGTGTGACATATATGAGCGACCTTCAACGAGCCCAAAAGTGGTAAAAATCATTTATTTTGGATAGGTTGTTCTAAAACCAAATATTGTTTGGGCACTAGCGATGTTGTTCCTCGTTGCTGTGGCAGCACACATCGCTATGTGTGACAACGCAGGAACAAAGAAAATCTCCTTACCTGCGTCCACCGGGAATGTGGAAGGAAGGAGGTGGGCGGGATGTTATGTCCCGCTCACTCCGCCCCTCCGCTTCTATTGGCCGGCCGCTTAGTGACGCCGCTATGATGCCGAACACACCTCCCCCTTGAAGGAGGGATTGTTCGGTGGTCACAGCGACGTCGCTGACAATGTATGTGTGAGTGACGCTGCTGTAGCGATAATGTTCGCTACGGCAGCGATCACCACATATCTCACGTACGACGGGGCGGGTGCTATCACACTCAGCATCGCTAGTGATGTCGCAGCGTGTAAAGCACCCTTTAGTATCGCCGACCTGGCCTCCTTTGACCCTGCTCCACTGGTAAGCCGTATCCGGATTATATGACGCACCCCGATTTTTACCCCCATTTTTGAGATTTGGGGAAAAAAATGCGTCTTATAATCCGGAAAATACGGTAACTTCTATATTTGCTTTATTCAAATTGATGTTTCATAGTCCAGTCACCTGTAAAGCTGCAATCAGAATATCATTATTGTTTATGATCATCTCCCAGTTCACTACTGTTCCATTTTGTTTGTTGTGGACCCTGTACTACTTATAATAACAAATGAAGGATGCAGCTTCCAAAAGTAAAGTAACAAATTGATGAATTATTTGAGAAATATTAAAACCTGTATGCACACTACAAAAATAAATATGGCATGAAAAGCATAGTCATGGGCTGAAAATAGAAAAAGGAGTTGCGATAGTAAGGCTGCTTTCAGACTACGTTTTTTTTAATGCAAAAACTGATCCGGTGCAAATGCGTTTTTCATTTCAATGCATTTGCAATGGACTCGTGTCAACATGTGTTTGCGTGCGTTATAGTGAGGATCCAGCGACTTGCAGTATTTTAACTATTTTTCAAAAACGCTACTTGTAGCGATTTTGAGCTGTGTCCAAGTACTGTTTTTCACTGGATCCTGACTATACTGCACGCAAACGCATGTGAACGCTGGCATGCTGATAGACAGATCCTGCTTGCTCTACTGAGCATGGCCAGAAACCAGCCTGTGGTGATCAATCTCTCTCCCCCCACTCTCTCTCCTCTCTTTCATCCCCCGCCTGAGAGCGGCGGATGCTGGTAACCAAGGTAAATATCGGGTATCCAAGCAAAGCATTTCGCTTAGTTACCCGATGTTTACCTTGGTTACCAGCGTCTGCAGCTGTCAGTCAGAGGCCGGCTCTCAGTCCATCACGTTCAGTTCCCCTCACTCCCGATCGCATGATTTCAATGCCCGCCCATAAACTTCAAGTGACAGGATCCTGCAAAATAACACATGCGTTTGCTTGCGTTTTTTCTTTGTAAAAACAGGATCCACTTTTACAGCAAAAAACCGTTCATGGCGCATGTTAAAAAAACGTAGTGTGAAAGCAGCGTTTCTGACGCGTTTCGAACTTTCAAATGCGTTCTTAATCTTGGTTAATGTGAAGACGTCATACATGGTTTTTTTAATATTCTTCAAATCATACATTTTTAATACTTAACTTTTGGAAACTGGATCCTTCTTCAATTCTTACGATGTAACACCAGCCAGTGGTGTGACCTTGTGCTTCCAAACCATCTAGATGATACGGACCTTTATAGCAAGGCTGTGCTGGGTTTTCTATTCAGGACTTATCACACTATACAGCAGTATGTAGGAAAACAGCAGTCATTCATTCACTTAAAAGGTTTCAGAAAATGAAACGTGATATAGCCATTTGAGCCTGTGATTGTTGGGCACTTGTGCTATATACTATATATGCATTCAGTATTGCAGTATATAGTAACAATCGTGGTCTTTCTGTGAGCACCAAGTTGGCAGCCGCAGGAGCTTCATCAGGCCTCAGCTGCCTTTACCAATTGCTCCGTGCGATCACCATTCTTTCAATGTTAGTTAATTGCAGCTGCTATAATGGCTACACATGATGTACTGTCTGTACAGGAAAGGCGTTTTCAAAATCGACACTTTTTTAAGAAAAATTTTAAAAGTAGCTATTTTTAACAAAAATGCAATATTTAGCTGTAAAATGACATGCGAATAATACATTAAAATATGCAACATTATGCATTGTCTAAAAAAAAAAAAATATATATATATATATCAGGGGCATTGGTTTAGGACAGGGGTGGGCAATTAATTCTCCCGAGGGCCCATATGAGAGACCGTGATTTGTGTGGAGACTGAACTAATAGGCTAAAATTAATTCTGCTCAATATTACCATATTAATTACAATTATTACTATAAAGTAATATCTCAATATTGAGCACAATTAAGTATACTGACACCACCCCCCCTTTTTTACCTTATGAGCCGCAACACAGCACCCCTATACACAGTATGAGCCGCAACACAGCACCCCTATACACAGTATGAACCTCCACATAACCCCTATATACAGTATGAGACCCTTACTCTATATATTATATATACTGCATGAACCTCCCACATAGCGCCTCTATACAATTTGAGCCCACTCCATATACTATTTATTCATTATAGCGCTATTAATTCCACAGCGCTTTACATACATTGGCAACATAGACTCCTATACAGTGTGTCCACCCATATCCTGTCCACCGCCATTAACTCGAGAATGGCGGCAGCTATAGGCATAGAAGTGGTGTCTAGGTATAGTAAAGTAGCCATGCACTATGCAATGAAACCACCTATAGCGCCACCTGGCGGAAAACAACGAGATAGAGAAAAAAAAAAGTGAATTAAAAAATTGTAGGGCATAATAAATTCAATACAAATTGACATCTTGCATACAGAAATGCTATGATATGAAACCCATGACACCCCCCCCCCCCAAACATTGAATGCTGGTCACGCATATGGCTCTCATGTACGTTTGATGCTCAAAGTGGCCCCCATGAGCTGCAATGCACATCTGCACAGCATACTGTATCTTGCTGCAGGATGTGCAATATGGTCGGTGACACGTTTGCACAAGCTTCTGTGATATGTCATCGTAGGTCTTGCAATGTTGGTGGAGGGGTCGCATACACCTGCTGTTTGATGTGACCTCACAGAAAGAAGTCCAATGGGGTTAGGTCAGGTGAGCGCGGAAGCCACTCCACACAGCCTCCATACCCAATGACTTGTAGGAAGGTCTCCATGAGGTATCGCTTCACGACCGCAGCCTTGTGAGTTTTACACATTCTAATCATAGCATTTCTTTATGCAAGGTGTCGATTCGTATTGAATTGATGATGCCCTACAACTTTGTTATTCACTTTTTTTCCTCTATCTTGTTCCGTTTTCAAAATAAAAATGCTAACTCCGTTGTTTTCCACCAGGTGGCGCTATAGGTGGTTTCATTGCGTAGCACATGGCTACTTTACTATACCTAGACACCACTTTTATGCCTATAGCTGCCGCCGTTCTCAAGTTAATGGCGGTGGACAGAAATAGGTGGACACCCTGTACACAGTATGATTTCCCACATAGCCTCCTGTAGAACTTGAGCTCTCACACAGCCTCCTAAATACATTGAGCCCCACATAGCCTCATAAATAATAAGCCCCCACCCACAAGTAGCCTGTGTACATTGAGCATAGCTTCCACACCCACATATAGCCTCCTATAGACCTCTGTCCTTCTGTACCAGTCTGTGCCATGTATTGTTTATGATTATTGTACTTGTCCCTATTATGTATACCCCTTTCACATGTAAAGCGCCATGGAATTGATGGCGCTATAATAATAGATAATATTAATATACATTGAGCCCCCACAAACAGTCTCCTATATACAGTATAAGCCCGTACACATGAAAAATAAAAACATACACGTGTCCCCAGCTCTCTGCTACTCTGACGCTCCACACAGCACACATTATGATGCTACATCATTGTGTCTGCTATCTCACACTCTGATTGGTGGAAGGAGTCAGAAGCTCCTCCTCCACTAGTGCATTAACCGCTATCCGCATCCTGAGGATGCAAATAGTAGTGACATTGGGTGTTGGAGGTTGTGTTGCGGTCAACTATTTTTCAGCCGTTCGGCTGTCACGGGCTGGATTGGAACAGCTAGTGGGATGGATGTGGCCGCACTTTTCTCCGCCCTGGTATAGGGGGTGCAGAGACAGCCGTCCTGGTGCCACAGGAGTCTGCATAGTTGCATACTATAAGTTGTACAGTTTTCCATTTCTTGCCATGTGTCTGTAGGCAAAAGGCTGTAGGATGGATTTCAAGTGGCATTATTTAAATGCAGCTTTGGGTGTGACTGGAGTATAAGACATATGCAGCACGAGAAGTAATTTATTTCTAAGCTGAACTACTAAAATGTATCCTAATAGGATGTTCACATGAGCAACTTTACATGCAGATAAATGGTCCAAGTGCAAATAAAAATAAACTAAATGCAGAATGCGTTTATACTGGTTCATTTTTTGGAAGAGGCTTCCCTATTACACTCAATGGGTGAGTAAAAAAAAAATCCATTGCAATGATTACAACAGAAGCTATTTTTTTACGACTATATTAGTTTAATATATAGTGAATATGAAATGGATGTCACAAACCTGAAGAACGGACGCCATGGGAGTAAGAACATGGTCACACCGGTCTAACTTTGGCGTTCTGGTGATATTAAGCCATTGTCCATCTGAGCGGCCGGTCGTTAAGGTGCACTGGTCCATTGACCCTTAGATTCCCGATGACCCAGCCTAATGTATTTTTTTATATATATATATATATATATATATATATATATAATATATATATATATATATAATATATATATATATATATATATATATATTTGTCCCCAAAGAATGTCATGTTTTTATTGCACATACTACCACAAAATAATGTAGCGTGTTATTGTTTGTTTGCTGTTGTTGCATGTTGTTTTGTTTTTTTTCTTATTAAAAAAAAGATGAAAAACAATTGGTTTTAAAACTTTGTGCTTTTCTAAGGAGATCTACACACAAGGCAAAGGGTGACCTGGTCCTACACAACAGAGCCACACGAGGAATTAGTCACCAAGCGACTGCCACCATGAGCATTTTTATTGTCCTATTTGAGCATTTCCTAAAATTTCTCAAAAAATGAACCCCAAAAAAATAAAATCTACTCCCCCTTCACCCTGCTGATGCCCCAATTCTTTAAAATGACACATATACAGTACATGTATGCTGCAACCTTTACCACTTAGCCCATTGATTAGCCGCAGCGGTCACCGGCAGCAGCCATGTCAACAAAGATGATGGTGGCAGTATGACGCAAAAAAGCGTATTTAGCCCTCATTTTGTGAATATTAGTGCAAGTCTGTGGACTAAATTAAAGGTAAACATGGGAAAACGCCTTGTGTCGAACACATTTATTAGATCTAATTTTAGGGTAGTAGCATGACGGCTAAGATGGCTACTGATGACGCTTCTGCAGCAATTGTCACCCAGCTTTCCCAGAGTCCTGAATAGAAAATGTGATGTTTTACACATAATTAGTGTGTGGGAAAATGTGTTCAACTGGCCCGTAACGTCGGTAGTGGTGATACAAGGATTTCCGAGAAATGCTCGTTTCTTCAATCCCATTGCTGTGCTCTACTACCTGCCTGCGCAACGCCAACCACCGACATCTTCACTGGCTCTTCAGCATCGGCAGGCAGGGTGAGCTTTATTTTTCACCTTTTTTATATTAAGCTGCCTTCATATGATTCATTACATCTTTCTTATTGGTACCATGACCAAGTATAAAATATTACATTAATTGGTGTAATTGTCAAGAAATCAACTATTTTATTTCTGGGGCTTCACTGTTTTTTTTTCTTCCTGACTGAGAACCTGCCCTCTGAGTGCCATTACAATTTTAGTTATAGGACACAATCACTGCAATATCATGAGAACATTAAACTCATGATACCGGCTCTTGTTATATGTATATAGTGTCTTTGTGAAGGAAAGAATAAACATCTTAACCATTGCAAGTCTCTTCTTTTATCTACACCAGCTAATTACAGGCTTCCATGACACTTTAAGTGAAAAGGGCGTACATAATAGAGACAAGTACAACAATCATGAACAATACAAGGCACAGACTGGTACAGGAGGACGGAAGTCCCTGCCCACGAGGGCTCACAGTCTACAGGAGGAGAGAGGACCCTGCCCACGAGGGCTCACCGTCTATAGGGGATGGGTGAGGATACAGTAGGCGAGGACAGAGCTGGTTGCACAGTGATGTACTCATCTGAGGATTACTGCAGGTTGTAGGCTTGTCGGAAGAGGTGGGTCTTCAGGTTCTTTTTGAAGCTTTCCATGGTAGGGGAGAGTCTGATATGCTGGGGTAGAGCGTGCCAGAGTATGGAGGAAGCAAGACAGAAATCTTGTATACGATTGTGAGAACAGGAAATAAGAAAGGAGTAGAGAAGAAGGTCTTGTGAGGATCTGAGGTTACATGCAGGTAGGAACAGGGAGACTAGGTCACAGATGTATGGAGGAGGCAGGCTGTGGGTGGCTTTGTATGCCATGGTTAGTGTTTTGAACTGGAGTCTTAGGGCAATGGGAAGCCAGTGAAGGGATTGGCAGAGTGGCGAGGCTGGGGAATAGCGGAGAAATAGGTAGCTTAGTCGGGCTGCAGAGTTTAGGTAGATTGGAGGGGTGCAAGAGTGTTAGTAGGAAGGCCACAGAGCAGGAGGTTGCAGTTGTTGAAGCTAGAGATGACGAGGGCATGTACTAGTGTTTTTGCTGATTCTTGGTTAAGGAAAGCATGGATCCGGGAGATATTTTTAAGTTGTAGTTGGCAGGAGCTGAAGAGGGCTTGGATGTGTGGTTTGAAGGATAGAGCAAAGTTGAGGGTTACTCCGAAGCAACAAGCTTGTGAGACTGGAGAGAGTGAGCAGTCATCAACTTTGATGGATAAGTTTGTTGGGGGGGGGACTGAGGATGCTGGGCGAAGTTCCAGGATGCCGAGCAGAGGAGACGTGTGTGACAGAAGCTCCTGACAGATGCCGCTATCTTCCAACTTTCTCAGCCCTGTACCGGCCGATTAAAAGATCTTCTAGTATGGTACCCTGGAGGGTGAAGTTTTCTGTGGCTTCTGCGCAGCCATCCCTGCCACGGTGCTGGACACCTTCATCACCAAGGTTCCAGTAGGTTCAAACCCCACAGTGCCATCTTGCCACATGTCAGCTCGTCTCTTTGCATGCACCTCCAAGGTACGAGAACCTCAGGTTTCATTAGCCTCGCTAAAGTAAAGGGTGCTTTACACGCTGCAACATCGCTAACGATATATCGTCGGGGTCACAGTGTTTGTGACGCACATCCGGCGCCGTTAGCGACATCGCAGCGTGTGACACCAAGGAGCGACGACCAACGATCTCAAAAACGTCAAAAATCGTTGACACGTCGCTCCTTTTCCAAATATCGTTGGTGGTGCATGCCGCTGGTTGTTCGTCGTTCCTGCGGCATCACACATCGCTATGTGTGACACCGCAGGAACGAGGAACATCTCCTTACCTGCGTCCACCGGCAATGAGGAAGGAAGGAGGTGGGCGGCATGTTCCAGCCGCTCATCTCCGCCCCTCCTCTGCTATTGGGCGGCCACAGTGACGCCGCAGTGACGTCGCTATGATGCCGAACACACCTCCCCCTTGAAGGAGGGATTATTCGGCGGTCACAGCGACGTCGCTGACAAGGTATGTGCATGTGACGCTGCCGTGGCGATAATGTTTGCTACGGCAGCGATCACCAAATGTGGCACCAACGATGGGGGCGGGTGCTATCATGCACGATATCGCTAGCTATCGCTAGCGAAATCGCAGCGTGTAAAGCACCCTTTACTCATCCTTGTCTATGTTCCTAGTCCAGGTCTGGCCTTCCCACAGTCACAGCCTGATCTGGGGATAGGTGTTCCTGGGCTTGAACTTCCCGGTCATAGGTCACTCAACAAGTGAGGAGTCTGCTGGGTCTTTGCTGTAGGCTCCTGTGCCTCTGACTCCATTGTTCCCCAGGCAGGAGAAAGTTTACCTCACTAAAAAGACCTACATAGAATGATGGAACTGATAGAAATTTAGATTTAGGGGGAAATTCTATGCACTCAGACTCCAAGAGGGATGGAGGGACTTGGTTTGTGCCCTCTGTTTTATCAGCCGAAGAGTTGATAGTACATTGTCCCCCACTATCCTCTGATTAAAAAAAGTTTCTAAGTGGTCTGCTATGCAAAGAGGACTTTAATCACTGAAGTGAATGAAGCGTACAGGTCCGAAATGTCATCTGTAAGACGAGATTTACACCATATTGTAGACTGTACTCTGGAAGAGGAACATAATGTTACCAAATCACATCTGTTTCGATCTCCAAGCACAATAGGTGTCAATGGGAGACTCAAAGCATATTTTTTTCCTTGAGTCACTCATTCTCTTACCTGCCGGACACAGCTCCCGGTAACCACAGTCCAGACAGCAGCAGACATCGCCCAGCAGCCTCCATCCTTCCGTCTTCCCGGCCTCCATCAGCCTCCAGCATGCAGCCGGCATCGCCCACAACCTACGTTCCATGTGCGCATCCAACTGGTTCTCCCCGGCTAAAATAACTGTGTGGTTAGTTCTGCTTTAGTCCCTGTTCTTTTCCTTTTCGGCGACTTTTATCTTGTGAGAAGTGTTTCAGCTGCCGCTTGGTGTCATAAGTGCTCGGGTCAGGACTCAGGACAGATGCGCAAGTTCTCAGGGATCGTGTGTCAACTGTGTAACAAGAGCAATCAATTCAAGACACAAAAAAGGGGCGAATTTCCAAATTGGGACAAGGGTCTTTTAAGAGCAGTTTGTGGTGTGGCGGTTCCCTCTGGTGGTGGAGCAGAGTAGCTGTGAGTTTACTAGTCATTGTCAGAGGGTGGAGCTTGACTACCATTCCTGCCTCATGGTCCTCCCCCTTGCATGATGTATCTGTGTCACCCAGAGTGTTAATTAATTAATTAATTTTATTCATTTATATAGCGCTATTAATTCCACAGCGCTTTACATACATTGGCAACACTGTCCCCATTGGGGCTCACAATCTAGAGTCCCTATCTGTATGTCTTTGGAGTGTGGGAGGAAACCGGAGTGCCCGGAGGAAACCCACGCAAACACGGGGAGAACATACAAACTCCTTGCAGATGGTGTCCTTGGTAGGATTTGAACCCAGGACCCCAGCGCTGCAAGGCTGCAGTGCTAACCACTGAGCCACCGTGCTCTTTAATGATACATAAGTGCCTTGTGAAAGTATTTCGACCCCCTTGAATTTTTCAACCTTTTCCCAAATTTCAGGCTTCAAACATAAAGATAAAAAATGTTAATGTTATGGTGAAGAATCAACAACAAGTGGGACACAATTGTGAAGTTAAATGAAATTTATTGCTTATTTTAAACTTTTCTAAAAATTTAATTAAATTAAATTAAATTAGTTTAATATAACTGAAAATTGGGGTGTGCAATATTATTCGGCCCCTTTAAGTTAATACTTTGTAGCGCCACCTTTTGCTGCGATTACAGCTGCAAGTCGCTTGGGGTATGTGTTTATCAGTTTTGCACATGGAGAGATTGAAATTCTTGCCCATTCTTCCTTTGCAAACAGCTGGAGCTGAGTGAGGTTGGATGGAGAGCGTTTGTGGACAGCAGTTTTCAGCTCTCTCCACAGATTTTCGATTGGATTCAGGTCTGGACTGTGACTTGGCCATTCTAACACCTGGATACGTTTATTTGTGAACCATTCCATTGTAGATTTTTCTTTATGTTTTGATCATTGTCTTGTTGAAAGACAAATCTCCGTCCCAGTCTCAGGTCTTTTACAGACTCCAAGAGGTTTTCTTCAAGAATGGTCCTGTATTTGGCTTCATCCATCTTCCCATCAATTTTAACCATCTTCCCTGTCCCTGCTGAAGAAAAGCAGGCCAAAACCATGATGCTGCTTGTTTGACAGTGGGGTTGGTGTGTTCAGTGTAATGAGCTGTGTTGCTTTTACGCCAAACATATCGTTTGGCATTGTGCCCAAAAAGTTCGACTTTGGTTTCATCTGACCAGAGCACCTTCTTCCACATGTTTGGTGTGTCTCCCACGTGGCTTGTGGCAAACTTTAAGCAACACTTTTTATGGATATCTTTGAGAAATGGCTTTCTTCTTGCCACTCTTCCATAAAGGCCAGATTTGTGCAGTGTACGACTGATTGTTGTGCTATGGACAGACTCTCCCACCTCAGCTTTAGATCTCTGCAGTTCATCCAAAGTGATCATCGGCCTCTAGGGTGCATCGTTGATCAGTCTTCCCATTGTTTGAGTTGAAATGTTTGAGGGACGGCCAGGTCTTGGTAGATTTGCAGTGGTATGATACTCCTTCCATTTCAATATAATCGCTTGCGCAGTGCTTCTTGGGATGTTTAAAGTTGTGGAAATCTTTTTGTAACCAAATCTAGCTTTAAACTTCTCCACAACAGTATCACGGACCTGCCTGTTGTGTTCCTTGGTCTTCATGATGCTATTTGCGCTTTAAACAGAACACTGAGACTATCACAGAACAGGTGTATTTATATGGAGACATGATTACACACAGGGGGATTATATTTATCATTATCAGCCATGTAGGACAACATTGGATCATTCAGAGATCCTCAATGAACTTCTGGAGTGAGTTTGCTGCACTGAAAGTAAAGGAGACAAATAATATTGCACGCCCCAATTTTCAGTTTTTTATTTTTTATAAAAGTTTAAAATAAGCATTAAATTTCGTTCACCTTCACAATTGTGTCCCACTTGTTGATTTTTCACCATAAAATTTACATTTTTTATATTTATGTTTGAAGCCTGAAATGTGGGAAAAGGTTGAAAAATTCAAGGGGGCCGAATACTTTCGCAAGGCACTGTATGACCAAGTAGTTGAATTAATTTGTGATGGCTTCCCTCATACCTGATACTCTTTCCCACTCCAACCTGATTCTTAGGCTATGTGTGCACAGTGCGTTTTTCGCAGCGTTTTTGCACGTTTTTCGGGTGCGTTTTTGTTCAGAAAACTGCATGACTTTGCTTCCCCAGCAAAGTCTAGGAGTTTTCATTTTTGCTGTCTGCAGACAGCGTTTTTTTTTTAGCTGCGTTTTTGTGGTGGTGCGTTTTCCACCCATTGAGTTCAATGAGATGCTCAAAAATGCAATGAAAAACACAAATTGCAAATATAGCTGCGTTTTAGTGCGTTTTTATGACTAAAAACACAGCTATAAAAGCAAGGGGTGGGTAGTACAGTGACAAGTACAGGAAGAGGATTCCTTCTGTTGGTAAACACAGAAGCGTGAATCCTCACGGTACCGACACCGCTGCTTCCACCTCCCGTCCAGCACCATGTCTGCTCCCGTCCTGCGCCATGTCCGGGCGGGAGGTGGAAGCAGCTGCGAAATCAAAAGTGAACAGTAGAAAAAAAAATGTTATACTCACCTCTCTGCAGACTCCCGGGACAAGTCCACTCCCAGCTCCTCTTTCCGGTACCGCCACCCCTGCTCCGGCTGTGTGCAGACTCCCGTGACACGTCTGATGGCTGCAGGACCTGCCGGTGATCAGCTGATGCGGTCACCTGACGAAATCAGCTGACAATTTGAGTCCAGCGGTGAGGCCGGCTTTTTACCGCCCGGCCAGCTTAAACGATCAGCTGATGAGGTCAGGAGACTTCATCAGCTGATTACCGCCGGGTCCTGCAGCGATCGGACGGGAGTCAGCACAGACATGTGTAGTTTTTTTTTTTTTTTTCCACTGATTTATCAGCTGATTGTATAAACGCCGTTTAAACAATAAGCTGATGTGTGATGTGATTCACATCCTTGAACCTGACACATCATCTGATGGCTTTGCCTTCCAGCAAACCGATCAGATGATATTGGGTCTGGATTGGACCCTGACCCAGGATTACTGCGGAGGAGGGGAGTTCTTTATTTCAATAAAGATGTAGTCACTAATTGTGTTGTGTTTTATTTCTATTAAAAATATTTCTCTGTGTGTTGTGTTTTTTTTTGCTGGTGAAATCCTCTAACCAACTAGTGGATGGAGTATGCTGAGCCTTGTAGTTCTGCTCCCCTTCTCTCCCTCCAGCATACAGTCCTGGATGGAGCATCCTGAGCCTTGTAGTTCTGCAGCTGCTGTCTGCTCTTCTGCATAAACTAGTGGATGGAGTATGCTGAGCCTTGAAGTTCTGCTCCCCCTGTCTCTCCCTCCAGCATACAGTCCTGGATGGAGGATGCTGAGCCTGGTATTTCTGCAGTTGCTGTCTGCTCTCCTGCATACACTAGTGGATGGAGGATGCTGAGCCTTTTAGTTCTGCTCCCCGTCTCTCCCTCCAGCATACAGTCCTGGATGGAGGATGGTGAGCCCTGTAGTTCTGCAGCTGCTGTATGCTCTCCTACATACACTAGTGGATGGAATATGCTGAGCCTTGTAGTTCTGCAGCTGCTGTCTGCTCTCCTGCATACGTTAGTGGATGGAGGATGCTGAGCCTTGTAGTTCTGCAGCTATCTGTTCTACTGCATATACTAGTGGAGAATGAAGAACATATTGAAGAAGGAAATGACATCAGACCTTTTTTTTTTCTTCACCAATCTTTATTGACATTGTTCCCGGAAAAAAGCCGCATAAAACCGCAGTGAACAAAAACGCAGCCATAAACTCACCAAAACGCAGTAAAAACGCATGCGTTTTTTACGTGCTTTTTGCCACGGGTGCATTTTTGCGTGTTTTGTTGGGGCAAAAACCGCACAAAAACGCAGCGTCAAAAAAACGCAATGTGTGAACTTACCCTAAAGGGGGCGTTACACGCAACGACATCGCTAACGAGATGTCGTTGGGGTCACGAAATTCGTGACGCACATCCGGCCTCATTAGCGACGTCGTTGCGTGTGAAACGTACGAACGACCACAAACGATCAAAATTACTCACCACATCGTTGATCATTAACACGTCGTTCTAATCCCAAATATCGTTGCTGTTGCAGGACGCAGGTTGTTTGTCGTTCCTGAGGCAGCACACATCGCTACGTGTGACACCCCAGGAACGAGAAACAACACCTTACCTGCGTCCTCCGGCAACGAGGTGGGCGTCACTTTCTTTTGGCTGCTCTCCGCCCCTATTGGACAGCTGCCGTGTGACGTCGCTAGGCAGGTAAGTATGTGTGACGGGTCTTAGCGATGTTGTGCGCCATGGGCAGCGATTTGCCCGTGACGCACAACCGACGGGGCTGGCTTGCTTCCACTAGCAACATCGCTAGCGATGTCACTGCGTGTAAAGCACCCTTTACTCCTAAATCTGATAAGGACCCTTTTGATTGCTCAGATTACAGGTCAATTGTTCTTCACTTGGATCTGAAGATTTTTACTCTCCTCTTGGCCAATAGGCTTCATATTTAGATTAGATATCTGGGTGTTAATTTTACTTCATTCTACAATACCCTGTATTCTGGCAATTTTCCATCCCGTCCTGGGGAATATGTTAGCAAAATGGAGGTCTCATTCAATTTTGTTACTGGGTCGTATAGCTGCTGTGAAAATGACTCTCCTCCCTAAATGTACTTATTATTTGAGACTTTCCCTGTAGAGGCCCCCCCTAGAGGAACGCAAAGAACGTCAGGCAAATATGAGATTTATGTGGGATGACAAATGTCATAGAATCTCTATACAAATTCTCATGGACCACAAATTGCACCGAGGCCCCCCACCTTTCCAGACATTAAATACTACTGGGCTATGCATTTAAGAAGGATTCTCTCCTGGGCATCATTCTGAGCTTATAAAAAGTGGCCGGAGATTGAGAAACTATGGTTAGCCCCTATTCATCCGAATTCCCTCCAGTGGTCTAGTTGTCACATTAAAGGGAAGGTTTCATGTCTTTTATTTTTGTATTAATAATAGTGATTATGGAATCAAGTATTTTTAATACAAAATTAAACTCACTGTTTATTTAGTTTTACTAAATGTGTTACTAAAGCACTGGGGGCTGCCATCTTGGATTTGCTGTCTCTAACGACAGTTACTCACCTCCTTTATGGCAGCCCTCTGTGCATTGACTCTGATAGTCAGACTCCGACCCCTATACATAACACAGGAGAGCTCCCTGCTGTGACCTGGATGCACCCTCTGGGCTGTCCAGATCACAGCAGAGGGAGGAGATCACCGCTATCTCTGTGGAGCTCACAGCGTATGCTGCACTTTCCCCCTGTCACCCGTTCGGGATGTGTGAGTACCGGCGCTGGGCCACTGCCACTACCCTTCCCCCCTCCATTACCCTCTCCCCCCCACTACCTTCTCCTCCCTCCTGCCGCTCTCCCCTCCCCCATGATGCAACCCCCCCACCACTACTGCCCCCTCCACCCCCTCCTCTTCAGCTCAGCAGAGTACAGTAAACTGAGGAGCACAGTATACAGCAGAATACAGCGGAGCAAGGAATACAACGGAGCGCAGTATACTGAGGAGCACGGAATACTGCACAGCATGGTATACAGTGGGGCACAGAATACAGAGGAGCGAGGTATATTGAGGAGCACAGTATGCATTGGGATGTAGTAAACAGTGGAGCACTATGCAGCTGTCCTCGGTGACACTTAAGATATTAGGATCACTTTGCGGTCACCACCAAAATGGCTCCGCACTGTGATCCTAAACTTCATCCTCCCTTATCCTGTTGGAAACACCCAGAACGGGAGGGGGAGGTGACATCACACACAGGAGAGCAGATTCCACCCACTTTTACAGCAGCTGTAATGTGAGCTAGTTCTACAGTAGCTCTACAGCAGGATTTGAGCAGCTGCTTTCCCTATTGTTTAAGAGGTGAAAATATCAAACTTTTAGTTTTTTCTTTATATTTTACTCAATTAAAAACATCAGATCCAGATCCACACCCACACACATCAGATCACGAACACATCAGATCTCACACCCACACACATTCAGATCATGCGCACAATCATACATCAGATCACACACACAATCACATCAGATAACACACCCACACACATCAGATTGCTGTCACACATCAGATCACGCACACATTCCGATTGCACACCCATACACATCAGATCACGTGCACATCTGATCGCACACCCACACACATCAGATCACGCACACATCTGATCGCGCACCCACACACATCAGATCGCACACCCACACATATCAGATCACGCACACATCAGATCGCGCACCCACACACATCAGATCGCACACCCACACACATCAGATCACGCACACATCAGATTGCACACCCACAGACATCAGATCACGCATATGTGACACCCCAGGATTGTGGGGTACTCGGTCCCGGGCTTTTGGTGCAGTGGGGTCAGTCGCGGCCCGGTACCGTGGCCCTTGGGGTGCCGTCCCCTCAGGAAAGGAAGGGTTTTTTGGGGTAAAATAAAAGAAAAGGGGAAAATAAAATAATAAGAGTTTCCGACTACGCAACTTGCGATGTGCAGCCAGGTTATTTGGGGCCACAGCTCCAGGTTTCTGCTGGGGCTGATGGAGTGATGCAGCCTGGATGTTTTGAGCCCTCTGCAAGCAGGGATAGGCCTCAGCAGTGAATGATGTGGATAGTAGTGGGGAACCGTCTGCGTGAGTGCATGGCCGTTAAAGAAACAGTCTACACCAGTATTGCAGTTTCAACTTGCCTTGTTTAGTTTGGTACTTAAACCCACGAGTGCCGGTTCCAGGTGTACCCGCTCCACTTGTTCTCTGTGCCAGCTGTGACCTAGGTTGGCTGTCCTCCATGCACACTCGTTGTGGTTGGACTCCCGTGGCCTGGAGCTACAGTGGAACCTTGGTTAACGAGAACAATCCGTTCTGGTTCTGTGCTTGTTAACCAAGTTACTCGTTCAGCAAAGCAAGATTTCCCATAGGAAATCATTGCAATGCAAACAATTCGTTCCACAACTTGTTAAAAACACACACAAACACGCACAAACACACACGCACAAACACATATTATGCTCACTTTACCTTCCGTTCCCTCGCTGGTCTCCTGGAACTTGCAGTTCGCCCGTACAAGACGTGTATCGGGTAACCAAGGCGACCGATGCCGGACCTTCCGCACTCAGCGCGCTGACGTCAAAGGCAGGAGCCGCTTGCCTCTGATTGGCCAGCGCGCTGCCTTTGAGTAGCGCCTGACAGGGGAAGTTCCTCCCTCGTCGCGATGGTTACCGGATACAGATTCTGTGGAGGGAGGACTTTCCCCTGTCAGCCGCTACTCAAAGGCAGCCTGCTGGCCAATCAGAGGCAAGGAGCTCCTGCCTTTGACATCAGCGCGCTGGGAGCTGAAGGTCCGGCATTGGTCTTCTTGGTTACCCGATACATGTAAGTTCCAGGAAGCCGGCAAGGGAACAGAAGGTAAGGTGAGCATAATATGTGTTTGTGCGTGCGTGCTTGTTTGTTTGTGCGTGCTTGTGTGTGTTTGTGTGGACTGCAAGAGCGTGTCAGCGCGCGGTGGATGTACGGAACCGGAAGTGTGTGCGGTGAGTATTTTGCTCATACAGCAAGACTTTCTCATAAACCGAGTTACAAATTTACAGAAAGCCTTGCTCATATAGCGAAATACTCGCTAACTGGGTTACTCGTTAAGCGAGGTTCCACTGTTCTTGGAAGTCCCTTTTCTTTCATTGGCCCTAATGCAGGCAGTCTGGACTATTTAAGGGGTTCAGTCCCTGGTTTCCTCTTTGCTGCTTATGCTCCGGGCTTGTTTGATTGGCAATGGACCCTGGAGATCATCTCACCTGGCAGAGTTAACAGCTGACCATAAAGTGTCCCACTGTCATAGGGTCTGCACCCCGACTTGTGCTGAGTCCTGTGAGCCTTGGTTCCAGACTTCCATAGGCCTCCCGTGGTTCCTGGAGTTTTGCACTTCCACAGGTAACCCACGGTCCCTGGAGTCCTGGTTCTGTACTCCACAGTCCCTCACTCCTTTTTACAGCACTCCGGTGGTTCTTCAGGTCAGTTTCTGTACTTTCCACTCTTTTCTCCTCACAACTCCTCTACTTCACTTCTCTCTCCTTCATTCCTCTGACTGACTACTACTCCCAACTACTCACTACTTCCTGCCACACAGGCACATGGGATAACATGCAAAAAATACAGAATACAAGCAGGGAGTGACAGGCTGATAACAGAGAACTCTAGAACACAGTCACCAGGGGTTGAATGAAAAGCAAATGACAAAACATAAACACAGGGGATGGGAGGCAGACAACAGGGGACAATATCTCACAAGCTTTACATGCTGCGATATCGATATCGCTAGCGTGCGTACCCGCCCCGTCGGTTGTGCGTCACGGACAAATCGCTGCCTGTGGCGCACAGCCGCACAACATCACTCAAACCCGTCACAGGTACTTACCTGCCTAGCGACGTCACTGTTGCCGGTGAACCGCCTCCTTTCTAAGGGGGCGGTTCGTTTAGCGTCACAGCGACATCACTAAGCGGGCGCCCAATAGAAGCGGAGGGGCGGAGATGAGCGGGACGAACATCCCGCCCACCTCCTTCCTTCCTCATTGCGGGCGGCCGCAGGTAAGGTGAGGTTCCTCTTTCCTGCGGTGTCACACATAGCGATGTGTGCTGTCGCAGGAACGACAAGCAACCTGCGTCCTGCCACAGCAACGATATTTAGGAATGGAGGAGAGTGTCAACGATTAGCGATTTTGCACGATTTTGCAACCTTTTTCGATCGCTCGTAGGTGTCACACGCAACGACATCGCTAATGGCGCCGGATGTGCGTCACAAATTCCGTGACCCCAACGACATCGCTTTAGCGATGTCACTGCATGTAAAGCGGCCTTTAGACTTAGATGACACGATGATGGGACAAAGAATGAGAAGCAGATGAAATTACTGGATGAAGAGATAAAATAATATGTCAGACAGTGAGAAGCTGATAACAGAGAGCAGTAGTAAAGAACATCGAGAAAGAGATGATGAATGGTGGTTGCTCACTGTGGCCTAGGCTGAGCTGGCTCCCCTGATATCTGGCGGTTGCTCACTGTGGCCCAGGCTAATGCCGGCGTCACACGGTACGATATATCGGGCGATATGTCGGGGTCACGTCGTTAGTGACACACATCCGGCATCGTCAGAGATATCGTACCGTGTGACACCTCCGAACGACTGTGAACGAGCAAAAACACTTATCGTTGCTCGTTGACACGTCGTTCATTTTCAAAATGTCGGTCCTGTGCTCTGGTTGTTCATCGTTCCCAAGGCAGCACACATTGCTCCATGTGACACCTCGGGAATGACGAACACAGCTTACCTGCGTCCTGCCGGCAATGTGGAAGGAAGCAGGTGGACGGGATGTTATGTCCGCTCATCTCCGCCCCTCCGCTTCTATTGGCCGGCTGCCGTGTGGCGGCGCTGTGACGCCGAACGTCCCTACCCCTTCAGGAAGAGGATGTTCGCCGCCCACAGCGAGGTCGCCCGGGAGGTAAGTGCATTTGACAGGGCGTTAACGACTTTGTGTGCCACAGGCAACTAATTGCCCGTGACGCACAAACGATGGGGGCGGGTACGATCGCACGATAGATAAGCCGGCTCCCCCGATATCTAGAGGTCGCTCACTGTGGCCCAGGCTGAGAAGGCTCCCTCGATATCTGGCGGTCGCTCACTGCAGCCTAGGCTGGACTTGCTCCCCTGATGTCTGGTGTTCGCTCACTGTGGCCAAGGCTGAGTCGGCTCTCCCAATATCTGGCAGTCGCTCACCGTGGCCCAGGCTGAGTCGGCTCACTGGATGTCTGGCGGTTGCGCACTATGGCCCAGGCTGAGCCGGCTCTTCTGATATCTGGCGGTCGCTCACTGTGGCCCGGGCTAAGCCGGCTCCCGGGATGTCTGGCGGTCGCTCACTGTGGCCCAGGCTGAGCCAGCTCCCCTCATGTCTGGTGGTCACTGACTGTGGCCCAGGCTGAGCTGGCTCCCCTGACATCTGGCGGTCGCTTACTGTAGCCCAGGCTGAGCCGGCTCCCCTGATATCTGGCGGTTGCTCACTGTGGCTCAGGCTGGATTGGCTCCTCGGATGTCTGGTGATCGCTCACTGTGGCCTAGGCTGACCAAGCTCCCTGGATGTCTGGTGGTTGCTCACTGTGGCCCAGGCTGACCCGCCTCCCTGGATGTCTGGTGGTTGCTCACTGTATCCCAGGCTGAACCAGCTCCCCGGATGTCTGGCGATCACTCACTGTGGCCCAACCTGAGCCAGCTCCCCAGATGTCTGGCGGCACTCACTGTGGCCTAGGCTGAGCAGCTTCACTGGATGTCTGGTGGTTGCTCACTGTGGCCCAGGCTGTGCTAGCTCCCCGGATGTCGGGTGGTGGGTCACTGTGGCCCAGGCTGGACCGGCTCTCTGGATGTCTGGCAGATGCTCACTGTGGCCCTGGTTGAAGCGGCTCCCCCGATATCTGGCGTTCGCTCACTATGACCCAGGCTGAGCCGGCTCTCCTGATATCTGGCGGTTGCTCACTGTGGCCCAGGCTGAGTTGGCTCCCCACAGATTAGAGGACATAGGAGACATCAGCCATGTCAATCAAGGCAGGAGGATCGCAATTGTGGGGTCAGAGGATGTGACATGATCGCAGGGCGCTGATGGCTTATTATGACAGCTGGGGCTCTGCTGAAGACCTCTGTACCCTTTCCTTATGATTCTTCTGTGAAAGCTGACATTTAACTGGTGTTCATAGGAGACCTTGATTTCCGCTATACATAGCCAGGGCCGCCATCAGGGCATTACTACTGTGACTGGTGTACCGGGCCTTGTGAAGAGAGGGGGCCCGGCCAGGCCCAGGGTAAATACTTATCTTTAGCCCCAGGAAGGACGGGCCCCTTCTCTTCACCAGGCCCCAGTCACAGCAGCAGCAGATGGGCCTGCAGTATCGCTTCACAACCAGACATGACTAATTTGCATGTGAAGGGACGGAGCATGCAAATTAGCCATGTGCTGTAGTGGAGGCAGGGTCATCAGAGCAGAGCAGGGCGCCGACGCGTCATTGCTGGACCGTGCAGCTGGGTGGTGAGGTCATCACTCTGCGACCTCATTATACTCCCGCAACAGCGGCTGAGGTGGTGAGGACGCGGAAGCCAGCGGGACAGGTAAGCGCTGTGAGCTGAAGATGAGGGGGGCCCGCTGATCTCTGCCCGGGGGGCGCTGATCTCTTCCCGGGGGGAGGGGGGAGTGATCTCTGCCCTGGCCCCGCTGATCTCTGCCCAGGGCCGACCGCCCGCTGATCTCTGCCCGGGGCCCGCTGATCTCTGCCTGGTGGGGGGTGCTGATCTCTGCCCGGGGCTGACCGCCTGCTGATCTCTGCCTGGGGCCCGCTAATCTCTGCCCGGGGCCCGCTGATCTCTGCCTGGTGGGGGGCGCTGATCTCTTCTCGGGGCCCGCTAATTTCTGCCCGGGGCTGACTGGCCATTGATCTCTGCCCGGGGGGCACTGATCTCTGCCCGAGGCCCGCTGATCTCTGCCCGGGGGAGCGCTGATCTCTGCTGGGGGGGCACTGATCTCTGCCTGGGGCCCACTGAGCTCTGCTGGCGGGGGGTGCGCTGATCTCTGCCCGGGGCTCACTGATCTCTGCCTGGGGGGGGGGCGCTGATCTCCTCCCGGGGCCTGCTGATTTATGTTGCGGGGGGGAGCTGATTTCTGACTGGGGCCTGCTGATCTTTGCCCGTGGCCGCCCGCCGACCCCAGACCCTGTCTTGCTTCAGCTAGATCAGGGGTGGGGAACCTCCGGCCTGTGGTCTCCTGACTCCCTACTGTGAGCCTCGTGCCTCTCTGCTGTGAGCCTCCTGCCTCTCTGCTGTGAGCCTCCTGCCTCTTTGCTGTGAGCCTCCCTCTGCTGTGAGCCTCCTGCATCCCTGCTGTGAGCCTCCTGCCTCTCTGCTGTGAGCCTCCTGCCTTTCTGCTGTGAGCCTCCTGCCTCCCTGCTGTGAGCCTTCTGCCTATATGCTGTGAGCCTCCTGCCTCTCTGCGCTGTGATCCTCTGGCCTCTCTACTGTGAGCCTCCTGCCTCTCTCTCTGCTATGAGCCTCCTGTCTCCCGCTGCTGTGTGCCACCTTCCCAGTGCTGTGTGCCACCCTCTCAGTGCTGTGTGCCACCCTCTCAGTGATGTGTGCCATCCTCCCAGTGCTGTATGCCATCCTCCCAGTGCTGTGTGCCACCCTCCTTCTAGTGCTGTCTGTGCTCCCTCAGCCCTGTTCATGTCTCCAGTCCTGTTTGTGCCCCTATAGTGTTGATTGTGCCCAGCAGTACTGTCTGAGCCCAGCCCCTCCTGTGATGTGTATATGCCCCCAGTCCCTCCTGATGTGATGTGTGTATATGTCCCCAGCCCCTCCTCTGATGTATATACAGTGCCTTGTGACAGTATTCGGCCCCCTTGAATTTTTCAACCTTTTCCCACATTTCAGGCTTCAAACATAAAGATAAAAAAAATTACATTTTATGATGAAGAATCAACAAGTGGGACACAATTGTGAAGTTGAACGAAATTTAATGCTTGTTTTAAATTTTTGTAAAAAATAAATAACTGAAAAGTTTGGTGTGCAATATTACTCGTCCCCTTTACTTTCAGTGCAGCAAACTCACTCCAGAAGTTCATTGAGGATCTCTGAATGATCCAATGTTGTCCTAAATGACTGATGATGATAAATGTAATCCACCTGTGTGTAATAAAGTCTCCGTATAAATGCACCTGCTCTGTGATCGTCTCAGTGTTCTGTTTAAAGCACATAGAGCATCATGAAGACCAAGGACCACAAAAGGCAGGTTCGTGAGACTGTTGTGGAGAAGTTTAAAGCCGGTGTCACACTGTACAAAGGCTAGTGAGACGCAGTACAGCGTAATCCCCACTTGGTGGCAGCAGAGTAGTGAAGGAGAGACAAATAAACACTGTAACAGAAAGACAGCTGAAGTATAGCAGATATGCAAGAGGAACAAACAATGAAAAAGAAGCAGGAAAGCCACTGCATGGCACCTGTCTGAGCACACTCTGAACATCAAACAAAGACTGGAGGACAAGGAGTAAAGTGCAAATATGTTTAATAAATAGCAACTGGCACAAAGGAATCAGCGGCAAAGACAGGTCGGCAGATAAAATATAGATGTACTAGATGGCAATTACATATAGGGCACAAGTAAAATGAATAAATAACAGACTGGGTCAAAAACATGAACAAGGCATCCCGCACATAAAGAGCATGGTGTAAAATTTTGACAATTGTTACACATTAATGATAAAAATGTATACTCTGAAATAACAGAGATATATTAAATATATAAAATAGGATCCAAGTCTCACTAATCACTAATAAACAGTGCTTAATACAGATGCTGGTGAAACAGCAACTTCTGCAGTGACAGAGTCAAATAGTTAAACAGTCAAAAAGCTATAAACAGATAAACAGGTTTAGCCACCATGAGGTGCTAATTGGATGCCAATGAACAGCCGGGATCGCTACAAAGTCTCTGGTGAATATAACATAAAAATCCAGAAATTATAGGCAACAACTCGAAACTGATACATTTGAACTCCAAGAACAAGAGTCTTTAAATTTACCAATATATAAAGATACCCCAAAGACACCGTGATGCAAATGTATAAAACATTTTATTTTATAGCGCACAGGGTATTGCAGTACATACAAAATAACAATCATGAAAAACCGGATTGAGTGAGTGAAGGAAGAGGGGAGACCCCACGTGACCCAGGACATGTGTCAAAAATTATAACGGACCTGCCAGACCAGATGAATACAAGTCATTATTGTAGCAGCCTCATGCCCATACAGATGGCCCTAAAAAGGGGCCCAAAAAACCATTGTGCCGCTAGTTAGTGGCCCCATAACCTAAGCCTATGGTTTAATACCAGATCATGACTCCAAGGCCTATATGTATAACTGGTACAATAGCCAAAATACCCTCTGAGGCAAAGCCTATAACCTCAAATACGATTAAGAGGTGCCCAGGTAGTATCACATTAATGGAACATTAATAAGGCATGTAGGCTTACCACAAGCAAAAAAGGCGTCCGAGGTTCCTGGGGGACACGTGGGGACCGACGTCCCAACACGTGTTTCGTCAAGTGCTTCGTCGGGGGACGATAGTTAAAAAGTGCCAGAAGTGAAGCTTAAAAAGGGACCCTAATTGATGACACACCTCCATTTCCCCATGTGCACCGGAGTGGGTAACCGCTGCCGAACGCGCCGCGGCTCAGTATCGGCGGCCGGAAGTCGACGGAGCGAGGACTTCCGGTGACGTCACCATACGACACTTCCGGTTCCCCGCCGCAACGAGCGTTGCCACGGACGCGAATCGGCAGACGGAGACCACTGCAGTGCCGGGTAAGATGGACCTGCCCCTAATGACAAACGTTAGTCCAACCCCTAAAATCCCATCAACAACAGTGTGGTGTATAGCACACAAAAATATGCTGGGCATTAATATAATATCCCCTAATGATACGATCAGGGGAAAACATGTTATGAAGCACATACATATTATGCATTGTTTATATGTAATCACCAAAAATGGTACATAACCAGAAGGAGGAGAGGATGGATAGAATAAATAGGCAGACGTCTGCAAGAAGATGAAGAGAAAAGACATAGACACAGATGTATACCCAACAATTACAGCATGAAAACAGTCACAGATATTCCATGTCCATGTTTTTTTGCATCGCAGTTCAATAGCCTCCCAATTTCTGGTTCTGTAAATGCATACGAATTTCCATTTCTTCCAGACCGGGGTTAATAGCAGAACCCGAATATAGGGGGCACTAGGACGGGAGGGAAGGGAGAGAAAGAGGGGGGGGGGGGCAGGGGGCGCCATGGAGAAAAGTTCATGACAAAACCAGGTCCCTTAAAATTGAACAAAAAGGAAAAGACACACTGTTAAAAGAGAAATAAGACCACCAATAAATACAGCATGAAAAGATAACATTCAAAATCCTAAAAACACATACAAGGGGGCTACGCAGCTATTCATAGCTCTGTTGCATAGCCAGGGTGGACACAACCACCCTGAGAGCAAACTACCTAGTTTGATTGAGTCCGACTGGGAGAAGCTCAACCTCCCTCTTTCTTCTACTCAGTCGGACTCCCTCAAAAATACCAATATTAAGGGGATAAAGACGAAGATTACAAAAATTACAAAAAAGGGGCGAAGGAAAGCCGTTCATTTAGCCCAACTGGTGCCTGAGTACCTAGAACAAAAATCCAACGGCACTCCATCTGTGCCAACCGTTTTTTGAGGTCACCGCCCCGAATTCCCAGATGTACCCTGTCGATGCCACGGACCTGGAGGGATGTGGGGTCACAATTGTGAACCTCCCTAAAATGTCTTGGTATCGTTTTAAGGGATTCGGGGTTGGTGGTCTCTTTGGCCGCCAGAACATCACGCACATGCTCCCTCGTGCGAATTCGGAGCTCACGTGAGGTCAGACCGACATATATCTTGTTACAGCCACACGTGGCGTAATAAATTACGCCAGATGTGCTGCAAGAGATATATGTCCGAATGGAAAAATCCCTCTTTCCGTCGGCTGAGCAGAAGGTTGTGGCCCGAATGATGTTCTGGCAGCCCCGGCAGCTACCACAAGGGTAGCAGCCAACACGTTGGGGACCACATCCAAAGAGGGGGGTTCTCTTGACCACATAGTGACTATGCACCAATGCATCCCTGAGACTCCTACCCCGCCTTGCCGTCATCAAGGGGCGTTCCGGTAGATAGCCACGAAGAGAGGGCTCAGTATGGAGGATGGCCCAATGTTTATTTAATACACCTCTGATTTGGTCCCACTGTCGGCAATAGGTGGAAATGAATCTCGCCACTGGACTGGATGTGGGTTTTGTAATTACATTGCCCGATAGAAGCTGGTCCCGCTGGGAGTGTTTAGCACGCTGGTAGCCTTTTTTGATAGATCTCTGGCTGTACCCCCTCATTAAGAACCTCTCCCTCATATCCCCTGATTCAGATTCAAATCTATCATCCGACGAGCACAGCCTGCGTAACCGCAGAAACTGGCCCGTCGGGATGGCATTCACTGTCGACCCGGGGTGACCCGAGGTAGCATGGAGGAGGGAATTAACCGAAGTAGTTTTCCGGAAGATGGTAGTGGCGACCGCCCCGTTAGATTCCACCGAGATCCGAATGTCCAAAAATTCGATGGTCCTTGGTCCGACCTGATGAGTTAAATAGATGTTATAGCTGTTGGAGTTAAGGTGACGCACAAAGTCCTCTAGCTCAGAGCCGGTTCCCCCCCAGACAACCAAGATGTCGTCAATGTAGCGCAGCCAACACTGCGCATGGGAGCTCGCCGGCACGCCGTCCCCGAAAACCTCCCTCTCCCAAAAGCCGAGAAAGAGGTTTGCGTAAGACGGCGCGCAGGCCGCCCCCATCGCAGTGCCGCGCCGCTGGAGGAAGAACCGGTCTCGAAACACGAAGAAATTGTGCGTCAATACAAACTCCAACAGCTCCATGATAAGGGCGGACAAGGACCCATCGAGACTACTCGAATCCAGGTAGAAACGCACGGCAGCCAGCCCATCCCGATGACCAATGCTGGAATAGAGGGCCTCCACATCCATTGTTACCAAAATCGCCTCCTCCTCCAAGATAAGACCCTCCAGTCTCCTTAGGACGTCCGCAGTGTCTCTGACATGAGAGGGCAGCGTCTCCACCAAGGGGTGCAAATAGTGTTCGATAAATTTGCATGTAACATCGCACAGCCCTCCCATGCCAGAGACAATGGGACGCCCAGGAGGTATCTTTGGGTTTTTATGAATCTTGGGGAGGAGGTAAAAAGTTGGAACAACAGGTGTTTTTACTAGGAGGCCCTCTTTCTCTCCCTTCCCTCCCGTCCTAGTGCCCCCTATATTCGGGTTCTGCTATTAACCCCGGTCTGGAAGAAATGGAAATTCGTATGCATTTACAGAACCAGAAATTGGGAGGCTATTGAACTGCGATGCAAAAAAACATGGACATGGAATATCTGTGACTGTTTTCATGCTGTAATTGTTGGGTATACATCTGTGTCTATGTCTTTTCTCTTCATCTTCTTGCAGACGTCTGCCTATTTATTCTATCCATCCTCTCCTCCTTCTGGTTATGTACCATTTTTGGTGATTACATATAAACAATGCATAATATGTATGTGCTTCATAACATGTTTTCCCCTGATCGTATCATTAGGGGATATTATATTAATGCCCAGCATATTTTTGTGTGCTATACACCACACTGTTGTTGATGGGATTTTAGGGGTTGGACTAACGTTTGTCATTAGGGGCAGGTCCATCTTACCCGGCACTGCAGTGGTCTCCGTCTGCCGATTCGCGTCCGTGGCAACGCTCGTTGCGGCGGGGAACCGGAAGTGTCGTATGGTGACGTCACCGGAAGTCCTCGCTCCGTCGACTTCCGGCCGCCGATACTGAGCCGCGGCGCGTTCGGCAGCGGTTACCCACTCCGGTGCACATGGGGAAATGGAGGTGTGTCATCAATTAGGGTCCCTTTTTAAGCTTCACTTCTGGCACTTTTTAACTATCGTCCCCCGACGAAGCACTTGACGAAACACGTGTTGGGACGTCGGTCCCCACGTGTCCCCCAGGAACCTCGGACGCCTTTTTTGCTTGTGGTAAGCCTACATGCCTTATTAATGTTCCATTAATGTGATACTACCTGGGCACCTCTTAATCGTATTTGAGGTTATAGGCTTTGCCTCAGAGGGTATTTTGGCTATTGTACCAGTTATACATATAGGCCTTGGAGTCATGATCTGGTATTAAACCATAGGCTTAGGTTATGGGGCCACTAACTAGCGGCACAATGGTTTTTTGGGCCCCTTTTTAGGGCCATCTGTATGGGCATGAGGCTGCTACAATAATGACTTGTATTCATCTGGTCTGGCAGGTCCGTTATAATTTTTTACACATGTCCTGGGTCACGTGGGGTCTCCCCTCTTCCTTCACTCACTCAATCCGGTTTTTCATGATTGTTATTTTGTATGTACTGCAATACCCTGTGCGCTATAAAATAAAATGTTTTATACATTTGCATCACGGTGTCTTTGGGGTATCTTTATATATTGGTAAATTTAAAGACTCTTGTTCTTGGAGTTCAAAAGTCTCTGGTGAGCTGTCAAACAGGCAGACCTGGCCAACGACCTAACAGCGATCCGGACCTGCAGAGCGACTAGCTGGTCGTTGGGGACGTGTCAAAAAAGCAGGTGAACTTCACCCGACTTCATTTAATGCCGCGCGGCTCTCTGTGCCGTGTAAATAAATAAATAATTAAAAAATCCGGCGTGCGGTCCCCCCCTATTTTAATACCAGCCAGATAAAGCCATACGGCTGCAGGCTGGTATTCTCAGGATGGGGAGCCCCACGTTTTTCGGGTGTGTGTGTGTTTATTTACTGTCACTTACAGATTAATCATGGAAGGAATCTCGGGGAGACGCCTGACATGATTAATCTAGGATTTAGTGGCAGCTATGGGCTGCCAATAACTCCTTATTACCCCGATTTGCCAACGCACCAGGGCAAATCGGGAAGAGCCGGGTACAGTCCCAGAACTGTCGCATCTAATGTATGCGGCAATTCTGGGCGGCTGCTGACTGATATTGTTAGGCTGGGGGGCTCCCCATAACGTGGGGCTCCCCATCCTGAGAATACCAGCCTGCAGCCGTATGGCTTTATCTGGCTGGTATTAAAATAGGGGGAACCGCACGCCGGATTTTTTAATTATTTATTTATTTATTTATTTTACTGTACAGTATAGACACGCCCACCGGCTGCTGTGATTGGGTGCAGTGACACAGCTGTCACTCAGCGTGTGGGCGTGTCTCACTGCAACCAATCACATTTGCCGGTGGGCGGGGAAAGCAGGGAATACGAGATTGTTTAATGAGCGACCGGCTTTTTCAAAAAAGGAAAAGCCGCCGGAGCAGTATTAACGCCGTGCAGCGCCGGTGATCGGGGATCGGTGAGTATGAGAGAGGGGGGGAAATCACCAGCAAATGAGGTGAGTAACGCGATGAGCTGAACTGTCACTGAGGTTACCCGCGGCCACCGCTGCATCCACCGCTGGATCCAGGTAACCTCAGTGACAGCTCAGCCGATCACACGGCTCTCTTCATTAGCTGCGTGCAGGTGACAGGAGCGGCGGTGTCTGCTGCTGCTCCTGTCACCTGCATGCAGCAGAGCTGGATGCGACGCTAGAGGACCGTGGATTACACCGGACAAGGAGGGCTTTGTTGTGGTTAATAAATTGGTAATGAGGGAATTTGTTAGTGTTTTTTATTTCTAATAAAGGATTTTTCGGGTGTGTGTTTTTTAACTGTAATTTACAGATTAATCATGGAAGGTATCTCGGGGAGACGCCTGACATGATTAATCTTGGACTTATTGGCAGCTATGGGCTGCCAATAACTCCTTATTACCCCGATTTGCCAACGCACCAGGGCAAATCGGGAAGAGCCGGGTACAGTCCCAGAACTGTCGCATCTAATGTATGCGGCAATTCTGGGCGTCTGCCGGCTGATATTGTTAGGCTGGGGGGCTCCCCATAACGTGGAGCTCCCCATCCTGAGAATACCAGCCTTCAGCCGTATGGCTTTATCTGGCTGGTATTAAAATTGGGGGGGACCGCACGCCGGATTTTTTAATTATTTATTTATTTATTTTACTGCACAGTATAGACACGCCCACCGGCTGCTGTGATTGGGTGCAGTGACACAGCTGTCACTCAGCGTGTGGGCGTGTCTCACTGCAACCAATCATATTTGCCGGTGGGCGGGGAAAAGCAGGGAATACGAGATTGTTTAATGAGCGGCCGGCTTTTTCAAAAAAGGAAAAGCCGCTGGAGCAGAGTGAACGCCGTGCAGCGCCGGGGATCGGGGATCGGTGAGTATGAGAGAGGGGGGGACACTTCAGTCACTCGGGGGATTAGCGGTCACCGGTGAATCCTTCAACGGTGACCGCTAATCAGGACGCTACACAGACAGAGCCGCGGAGTCGCTGTAAAGTCCCATTTACACACTGAAACTTGCTAGCGATGCATGCTGCACAGCGGGAAACAAAGGACCTAGGAATGGTCCTGAACGATTTGTAGCGATCACAACTTCACAGCAGGGGCCGGGTCGCTGATAGGTTTCACACACTGCAATGTCGCTGGGGAGGTCGCTGTAACGTCACAAAACCGGTGACGTTACAGCGATGTCGTTTGCGATGTTGCAGTGTGTAAACCCAGCTTAACTTCAGCAATGTTAACAGGCGAATCACCAGGGGGCAAAAGAGTAGTCAAACAATCAGGGTCTAGCCAGGAGAGTCGAGTCACTGCATAGGGAGGATCAATATCAAAGTCAGAAAGCAGAACCAAGTCAGAAGCCAGGAGATCAGGGACGCAGAGGGAAACACAAACAACAGCCAGGAGAGGGAAATCAGGGGCTCAGACAGGCAGACAAACGGGGGAGGGTCACAGTCAGGACACAGTAGCAGGGAGGCAGAACAGATCAGGAACACTCACCAGAGTCAGTATACACACTGCAAGGTAGAAATATCACTGGCACTGAGCCATAGCTAGAGAGGCAATATTGTATATAGCGTCCTGGGATCCAGAACAAGGCAAGGGAAGTTAACCCATGACATGACCAGACCAGAGCTGGGTGTAACCAGCAGCAGGGAAAAGCCGTCCTGGATCATGACAGCTGGATTTGGTTACAAAAAGATTTCCACAACTTAAAACATGCCAAGGAACACTGTGCAAGTGATCATATTGAAATGAAAGGAGTATCATACCACTGCAAATCTACCAAGACCCGGCCGTCCAAACTTTCATCTCAAACAAGGAGAAGACTGATCAGAGATGCAGCCAAGAGGCCCATGATCACTCTGGATGAACTGCAGAGATCTACAGCTGAGGTGGGAAAGTCTGTCCATAGGACAACAATCAGTCGTACACTGCACAAATCTGGCCTTTATGGAAGAGTGGCAAGAAGAAAGCCATTTCTCAAAGATATCCATAGTTACATAGTTACATAGTTACTTAGGTTGAAAAAAGACCTAGGTCCATCTAGTTCAACCTTCCTCCACCAGTTCTACATTTAGTCACTAAGTCATTTATAACCAACAATGTTTTGTGTACTGAGGAAATCATCCAGTCCTTTTTTTAAAAGCTGTTATAGTATCTGCCATTACTACCTCTTGTGGTCGGCATTCCACAGTCTGACCGCTCTAACTGTAAAGAACCCTTTCCTATTTAGGTGTCGGAATCGCTTTTCTTCCACTCGCAGTGAGTGCCCCCTGGTCCTTAGTATTGTTTTCGGAAGAAATAAGTTATGTGCCAGTCCTTTATATTGACCACACATGTATTTATACATATAAATGAGATCTCCTCTGAGACGTCTTTTTTCTAAGCTAAACATATCTAACTTTTTCAATCTGCCATCATATGGGAGGCCTTCCATTCCTTGTAATAGTCTAGTTGCCCGCCCCGTGTTGTTTAACGTTTACCACAAGCCACCTGGGAGACACACCAAACATGTGGAAGAAGGTGCTCTGGTCAGATGAAACCAAAATCCAACTATTCGGGCACAATGCCAAACGACATGTTAAAAGCAACACTGCTCATCACACTGAAGACACCATCCCCACTGTCAAACATGGTGGTGGCAGCATCATGGTTTGGGCCTACTTTTCTTCAGCAGTGACAGGGAAGATGGTTAAAATTGATAGGAAGATGGATGGAGCCAAATACAGGACCATTTTTGAAGAAACCTGTTGTAGTCTGCAAAAGACCTGAGACTGGGACGGAGATTTGTCTTCCAACAAGACAATGATCCCAAACATAAAGCAAAATCTACAATGGAATGGTTCACAAATAAACGTATCCAGGTGTTAGAATGGCCAAGTCAAAGTCCAGACCTGAATCCAATCGACAATCTGTGGAAAGAGCTAAAAACTGCTGTCCACAAACGCTCTCCATCCAACCTCACTCAGCTCCAGCTGTTTGCAAAGGAAGAATGGGCAAGAATTTCAGTCTCTCCATATGCAAAACTGAGAAATACCCCAAGCGACTTGCAGCTGTAATCACTGCAAAAGATGGCGCTACAAAGTATTAACTTAAAGGGGTCGAATAATATTGCATGCCCCACCTTTCAGTTATTTATTTTTTAAAAAAGTGTAAAATAAGCATTAAATTTCATTCAACATCACAATTGTGTCCCACTTGTTGTTAATTCATTACCATAACATTAAAATGTATATATATATATATATATATATATATATATATATACACACACAATATATATATGTATATATATATATATATTTCCAAGCTGAAGGTGTGCTGGAGCCTGTGCGGAGTCCCATGGGGGCCCGCCCTAAAATTTTGCTAGTATGGGGCCCTGAAATTACTAGTGGCAGCCCTGTACATAGCAATGCTAATGCACCGCTCTGTATGCCACAAGTCATCTGATGCAGCTTCAAGTTCCCTAAGGGGACTACTGAATACAGTAAAAAGTGAAAAACAAGTTTAAAAATGAGAAAAAAAATCACACCACTTTGCCCCATTAAAAATAAAACAATTAAAAAAATACACATTTGTTATCATTGTGATTGTACAAGTCCAATGAAAATATATAAAAAAATTGTTTCGGTTGGTAAACAGCGTAACGAGAAAAAATCGAAATGCTAGAATTTTTTTGGCTTCCGCAACACTGCAATAAAATGCAATAACAGGCGATCAAAACATTGTACCTACCCCGAAATTGTATCAGTAAAAACGTCAGTTCAGGGCTCAAAAAATAAACCATCACAGAGCCCTGTCTCCCAAAAAATAAAAACGTTATGCGTCTCGGTAAATGGCGAAAGTTTTTTTTCCCTTTTTTTTTTAACCACAATATGTTCAAGGACCGCTACTACCTCCAGGAGAGGGGGACAGCAATGAGGGCGTCTTGTGCGCCCTCTTTTGCAAACCTCTTCTTGGGATGGTGGGAGCAATCCATACAATTTCCATCAGGTTTATCGGGTGCAGTCCATATGTGGCTGCGCTTTATAGACGATATATTTTTGCTATGGGGGGGAGGTCCACCACTTGCAGAAATTCATGGAACAGCTGAACACCAATCCTAACAATATAAAACTTACTTATGTCTACATCAGTAAGAACATTAAGTATTTGGATGTTAAGATCATCAAAGAGGAAGATGGGAGTCTAACAACAGATATTTATCGTAAATAAACTGCTGTCAACACACTATTAAATGCAAGATCATCTCACCCAACATCAACTATAAAATGAATACCAACAGGTCAGTTTTTGCGGACAAGACGGATTTGTTCGAATGATGCTTTATGTGAAACACAGGCCGATGATCTAAAAAGGCGTTTTTATTCTCGCAACTATAGAACCAAATCAATTGAAGACGGATATATAAGAAAAAAAGAAATGTCGAGGGAAGAACTTCTGAAACCAACCTATAAGAAAGATGATAAAAAGGTAAGATATATAACGCCATATCCGTGTTCACACCCAATAGCATGATATGTCAAAAATATTAGAGAAATATTGGCCCATTTTATTATCAGATGGGGATTTAGCATCAGTATTAACAACTAGACCAGCAATTACGTCAAAGCGCTGCAGAACAATTAAAGACCTGATAGTTCGAAGCCACTATGTACCACCTCCTCAGAAACATTTTTTGGGTGCAAGAGATGGCCCTAGGTGGGGTTCATATCCATGTGGCGATTGTGGAGCTTGCACCCAGATGGAGCGATCCTTTGAATTCCATAACTCCAGTAACTCAACTACGTACAAAATCGAATATTATATTAATTGTCGTTCTACCGAAATAGTATATTGGGCCTAAATGCCCACAATCTAATATATGTTGGATTAACGTCACGAGAATTTCGAATTAGAATTATGGAACATATAAGAGATATAAAAAATGCGGCTAAATTAAAAGAAACAGAGGACATCAGCACATTAAAAAATATTCCAAAGCATTTTAAGGAGAGGCACAATTGTAACTGGAGGATGTTGAAGTTCAGCGGTATTGATAAAGTCCATCGGGGTGCAAGAGGAGGAGACATAAAAAATATCTTAGCTCAAAAAGAGGCACGATGGATCACCATTTTTGAAACCGTTAAACCCAAAGGGTTAAATGACACCGTGAGTTTTAAACCATTTCTAAAAGATAGGTAGTTCACGACACTGATGATGACACATGATCTGCACACATTGCCACTGTATTTTAATTTGTTTTTATTATTGTTTTTAACTATATAGGACCTTGAGACCAGCAATCTTTGCCCCCTTGCTTATTGCACATTTCATTAATGGACGAATGGACCTCAGGAAATCGCTTGTTGATGAATTAAAAGCACATGCAAAATTAATTTATTATATATGAAGTGGATATTAAAATCTATATACTTTCTTTGGAAGGTATGTGCTCATGCATTATATGCAACTGTATATGTTTGTTATTGGGGTTTATAACGCTGCACATATGTATCAAATACTTAATATGGTGGTACTGTTTATGTGCACGCTACTTACAGTCATATGAAAAAGTTTGGGCACCCCTATTAATGTTAACCTTTTTTCTTTATAACAATTTGGGTTTTTGCAACAGCTATTTCAGTTTCATATATCTAATAACTGATGGACTTAGTAATATTTGTGGATTGAAATGAGGTTTATTGTACTAACAGAAAATGTGCAATCCGCATTTAAACAAAATTTGACCGGTGCAAAAGTATGGGCACCTCAACATAAAAGTGACATTAATATTTTGTAGATCCTCCTTTTGCAAAAATAACAGCCTCTAGTCTCTTCCTGTAGCTTTTAATGAGTTCCTGGATCCTGGATGAAGGTATATTTGACCATTCCTGTTTACAAAACAATTCCAGTTCAGTTAAGTTTGATGGTCGCCGAGCATGGACAGCTCGCTTCATATCATCCCACAAATTTTCAATGATATTCAGGTCTGGGGACTGGGATAGCCATTCCAGAACATTGTAATTATTCCTCTGCATGAATGCCTGAGTAGATTTGGAGCGGTGTTTTGGATCATTGTCTTGCTGAAATATCCATCCCCTGCATATGGTCAATAATAATAAGGCTCATCAAGTTGTGATCCCTATGGTGAACAGCATTATAGTGTTTAGATAAGCTACGTAATTGATAGCCTGAACGTATGTTGTATCTATGTTTGTTCAATAGAGCATTTTAAGATACAGAAGATTCCATCGTTCCTAGCACTTCGTTTGACCGTTTTTCATCCAGTCCTATCCATCATCTATTCCCCGTGAGGGATAAACGGCAGGAGCAGCTCCGGAATCCTTTTTCATTATCTAAAGACTGGTTTGTGCCGGGTCAGTTGCGATCTGCCAGGACCTGCGGTGACACGATTCCATGTGATTGGTCACATGACCTTCCCTTGACCACGCCCATCGAGTGACGGACTCGGAAGTCTTCGGCACCCAGCTCCAGCCAGCTTACCTGTGGATTATCCATCTTATACCGGTATTGTACAGTAATGTGCAATGCCCTCAGGTGAGCACCCATGGCATATTAAGTTTACCCCTCACTATTAGATCCTTTACCATTCACTGACATTATGGGAAAGCTGGGTGCTGAGGACAAGCACTATGGCTATCAGAACATAGAAAAGCAGGGTGCTGAGGAAAAGAACTGAGTGTCCAGAGTAATTATCCTGTACCCCAAGTGTCTTATCCTGTACCGAGTATTAAGTATCAATATCCTGTACCCCAAGTGTCTTATCCTGTACCCCTAGTGTCAGTGTCACTACCCTGTACCCCTGATGTCAGTGTCATTATCCTGTACCTCGAGTGTCATTGTCATTCTCCTGTACCCTTAGTGTCAGTGTCATTATTCTGTACCCTCAGTGTCATTATTCTGTACCCCCCAGTTTCATTATCCTGTACCCCAGTCTCAGTGCCATTTTCCTGTCCTCCTAGTGTCATTATCCTGTACCCTCAGTATCATGTGTGGAGACACAGGGGTCAGTGGGTGCTGTCGTCCGCTGGCCCGGCCACCTTAGACAGCATGGCCCAGGGCTCATCCCAACTGAACGCCCGACCTCCTTAACCATGGGCGGAACACTACTCAGACAACACAGGGTGAGGGAATCACAATATTAAGGGTGATGTTACACGGTACGATATATCGTGCGATATGTCGTCGGGGTCACGGAATTCGTGACGCACATCCGGCATCGTACCATGTGACACCTCCGAACGACTGTTAACGAGCAAAAATACTCACCTTATCATTGCTCGTTGACACGTCGTTCATTTCCATAATGTCGTTCATTTCCATAATGTCGTTCCTCCTTCTGTGCGCCGGTTGTTCGTCGTTCCCGTGGCAGCGCACATCGCTCCGTGTGACACCCCGGCAATGACGAACAACAACTTACCTGTGTCCTCCGGCAATGAGGAAGGAAGGAGGTGGACAGGATGTTACGTCTCGCTCATCTCCGCTCCTCCGCTCCTATTGGGCGGCCGCTGTGTGACATCGCTGTGACGCCGAATGTCCCTCCCCCTTCAGGAAGCGGATGTTTGCCGCCCACAGCGACGTCGTTAGGGAGGTAAGTACGTGTGAAGGGGGTTTAGTGACTTTGTGCGACACGGGCAATAAATTGCCCGTGACACACAAACGACGGGGGCGGGTGCGAACGCTCATGCGATCGCACAATATATTGTCTCATGTAATGCCGCCCTAAGACTTTATTGGATCCCCAAACAATTAACGGCACATAGCACATAACCAGCAAAACCACAAAATGTAACCGGCAACAGTTTCTCACCCTTCCGCTGGCTCACCAGGGATTAGAATGTCCATGTCTCAGAGCTTCCAGGGCTACTTACTCCAAACCAGCAGCATCCCGCTTTCGGCGGGCACCCACCAAGAATGGAATAATGCCAGATTTAGGACGCTGTCTGAGGACTGCAAATCCTGTAGTCAGGTGACTGGATTGTCCTAAGCTGGATTCCTTCCTTTGGTAGTCCTTGATATCTAAGCCGCATCCTTGCATTCGATGCTGAAGTCCATATAGTATTATAATCCAGGTTCGGTTATGGCTTGTCAATCGGATCCGCAGGTCCTAGATTGGTAGCATGTAGCAAGAGTCTCCCCAGGCAATGGACAGTCCTCCTTCTTATACCCCATAGCTCTTCATTCGGACCATTGGGGTCTTCACGATTAGTGGATAAGACTGGGCTCTTATTGGCTAGATTTCAAGCCGTATACAAAATATCCAGAGACGAGGGAGAGACAGAAGTTACATCACATCTAACAATACACATCGTAATACAATGGGAGGTTCGCATAATTGATTTATCTGGGTGTCTGGCCTTCATTGGCCAAGGCAATTACATGAGTCAACAAGAACTTTAACACTAGACTCCTAAAGGCCCAGTCACACACAACGACTTACCAGCGATCCCGACCTGATAGGGATCGCTGGTAAGTCGCTGGGAGGTCACTGGTGAGATGTCACACAGTCAGACCTTACCAACGATGCAGGAACGATGCAAGTCGCAGTAGCGACCTGTATAACGATCTCAGCAGTCACTGTGACCCTGTCACACAGTGTCAAACACAGTGATGTGTCCTGCCCAGCAGGACATCGCCTTTGAAGAAAATGGCCTGGACCATTCTGCAATGACTAGAGATCTCACAGCAGAGGCCTGATCACTGGTAGATGTCACACATAACAAGATCGCTAACGGGATCGCTACTGCGTCACAGAAACTGTGATTCAGCAGCGATCTCGCTAGCGATCTCGTTATGTGTGACGGTACCTTAAGAGTCTTGTAGAAACAATGAGGGCTTATCCCTTGTCTATAAACAAACTATCTTCATGTTTGGATGAATTTTAAGAAATTTAACCCATGCTAGGCACTAACAGAGTCCATGTCATCACATCCTGTACCCCCAGTTTCAGTGTCATTATCCTGTACTCTTTGGCAATATCCTGTATCCTCAGTGTCAGTATCATGTACCCTCAGTGTCAGTATCCCATACCCCCAGTGTCAGTGTCAGTATCCCATACCCCCAGTGACAGTGTCATTATCCTGTACCACCAGTGTCAGTATCCTGTACCCCGAGTGTCAATGTCATTATCCCGTACCACCAGTGTCAGTGTCATTATCCTGTACCCCCAGTGTCATTATCCTGTATCCCCAGTGTCAGTATCCTGTACCTCCAGTGTCAGTGTCATTATCCTGTACCCCCAGTGTCATTATCCTGTATCCCCAGTGTCAGTATCCTGTACCTCCAGTGTCAGTGTCATTATCCTGTACCCCCAGTGTCATTATCCTGTACTCCCAGTGACAGTGTCCTTATCCTGTACCCTCAGTGTTACTGTGCTTATCCTGTACCCCCAATGTCAGTGTCAGTATCCTGTAACCCCAGTGTCAGTGTCGGTATCTTGTACCCCCAGTGTCATTATCCTGTACCCCTAGTGTCAGTGTCATTATCCTGTACCCCGACCTGCAAGATCCCCAAAAGAAGGTTCAAGACCGAAACTTGCAAGGTTAGGCATTTTTTCTTTTTTGGTCCCTCATTCCACAACCCAGGTAAAGTCTTTCCATCATGTATTTCTGAAGGGATGTGTTGACTGTGAAGATGTAATTTACCCTCTCACTGTATATGCTGTACAGATTCCTATTTCAAGCTGGGTTCATTGTCTTATTTGAACTACTTCTGTGTACATTTCTATTGTTGTAGGTAATCACCCCCTAAAATGCAAGGTTATATCCTCTTGAGGCACTTCCATCCCTGGGAGTAGGGGGAGGTGGGCCTAGAGTCCAACTAGTGTAAACTCTGCTTACCTGGGAGATTCAGTCAGAGTGAGCTGAAACTTGAAGGGAGCAGGAGCTCCAGCCTGTGTGGCTGTGGACACGGACGGAGCTAGGCCTGTGTGGCGGCCCGTGGGATTGTGTGGAACTCTTTGGACTACTGTAAGGACGATTGCTTTGTAATCCGGTCTGAGGATTGTCGGGAAGGGCCCCCAAATCTGTTTTACGTGGACTTATCGTGTGCTGTTCCAGTGTTCTTGTGAATAAACCTGTTGGATCGTTCCTCGGCCTGTTGTCTCTCCTTGCTCTGCTGTACACCCCGTCACAAACTGGTTGGCAGCGCTGGGATCAGAGCAGAAGGAATGGAGGACAATGGCTCAACATCAGGAACCAGCACTGCAGAGTACAAGACCTGGACTTTGGGGAGCCTGCAATCAAAGGCCCGTGAAGTAGGAGTTCGTTTCAAAGGACTCTCCAAGGAGCAGCGGATTGAGGCGCCAGAAGGAGTCTGCTCGCAAAATGACGTGGAGGAAGGATCCTCACAGCAAAGGGAGGAAAGACGGGAGCTGGAGGTGAATACCCAAAAAAGTCAATGGGTTGTGTGGTACAAGGAAAAGATGGCACTGCTTGGAGATGAGGCCACCATAGAAGATAAGAGGGAGGCCATGCGTGGAGCTGAAGAGAAGGAGCGCAGGATGGAGGAGATGGCATTGCTGGATAAGCAGCTCGCTGTGGAAGCCGCGAGAGGTTCCAGACAGACTGTAACCCCAGCACCCATCATGAGGGAACTTCCCAGGGTGTCCCGCAAAGACTTTAAGCCGTTTAATGAGGCTGCAGGCGACATTGAGGGCTTCTTCCAGGACTTTGAGCATCAGTGTCGATTAATGGAAGTCCCGGACAGGGAGCGTGTCCGGCATCTGGTTGGGCTCCTAGAGGGGGGAGCTGCTGAAGCCTATAGAGCTATGGACCCTCGGTGGAACTGTGAGTATGCGGATATTAAACAGACTATTCTAGAACATTATGCTGTGACCCCAGACACTTACAGGACTCAGTTCCGTGCTTTAGACTGTGATGGGGAAGTGTCTTTTAAGATATATGCTCATAGACTCAAACAAATATGTAATCGCTGGCTGGAGGCAGAGGAGGCCTTATCTAGGGAGACCTTCCTGCAGGTCATCCTAAAAGAACAATTCTTTGCCCAGTGCCCCGCTGAGATCCGGGAATGGGTGCGTGAGAGAAAACCAGCGACAGTGGAGGAAGCTGCTGCTCTCGCTGATGAGGCTCTCACCATCAAGCCTCAGTGGAGGGTTCTGTTGGAGGATGGAGAGACGCCTAACAGCTCCACAACACCGGATGCCCCCAGTTATTCTGTCCCCATTGTTCCCCGTTCCTCTAAGCCACCACATGTTGATACCCGTGTTAATGTGCCTCCAGTTGCTTCTACTGCACTTTCTGGAATACGCCGGGGAGAGGAAGTAACAGAGCGCAGGTGTTATGTTTGTAGGCATCCCGGGCATTTGCAGGCCTCATGCCCAGCCAGGCCATGGAGGAATCATCCTCAAACCCCTACAGCACCTTCAGGTGGGAGCCGGCCTCCAAGTTCCCCTACCCCTTACCCAAGAGGACGCCTTGGATGGAGGGAGACCCAGCTCAGATGCTATCAATGTGGACAGCCAGGGCATCAGCAAGTCTCCTGCCCAGCTGTTCAAATGTGGACTGATCCTGCGCCCAATCGGATTGTTAATTATTTACAGCCCAGCGCCATGGAGGAAGATGTGGCACCGCTATGTGAGGACTGGCCTAGTGACTCAGCCCCCCATGTTGCACCACCAGGAGTTTACGGGGTGCGACCTGCAGTTATGACGACTTCTGCTCATCGAGGTAAGCACTTGCAGGAGGTTGTGCTGGATGGACAGAGACTTGTTGGATTTTGTGACTCGGGTGCTTTCCTCACACTGGCTGATCCCCGAGTGGTTCGGCCTGAGGCAATCCATAGAGGACCTGGGATTGTCATTGAACTGGCTGGTGGACAATGGAGGACTATTCCCACAGCCACTGTGGATCTGAACTTTGGTTTTGGGGTCCGGCGATGTGTGGTTGGGGTGATGGGTGGTCTGCCTGCAGCTGTTCTCCTGGGCAATGATGTGGGAGAGCTACGATGCCAATTCGTGGCTGCATGAAGCCACATGTAAGTAACGCTCTGCCTGTGTGTACTTAACCAGTGACCTGTAGAGGTCCCTAGTACGTACACAAGTTGGGAGGGGGAGGGATTGTGAAAATGTAATTTACCCTCTCACTGTATATGCTGTACAGATTCCTATTTCAAGCTGGGTTCATTGTCTTATTTGAACTACTTCTGTGTACATTTCTATTGTTGTAGGTAATCACCCCCTAAAATGCAAGGTTATATCCTCTTGAGGCACTTCCATCCCTGGGAGTAGGGGGAGGTGGGCCTAGAGTCCAACTAGTGTAAACTCTGCTTACCTGGGAGATTCAGTCAGAGTGAGCTGAAACTTGAAGGGAGCAGGAGCTCCAGCCTGTGTGGCTGTGGACACGGACGGAGCTAGGCCTGTGTGGCGGCCCGTGGGATTGTGTGGAACTCTTTGGACTACTGTAAGGACGATTGCTTTGTAATCCGGTCTGAGGATTGTCGGGAAGGGCCCCCAAATCTGTTTTACGTGGACTTATCGTGTGCTGTTCCAGTGTTCTTGTGAATAAACCTGTTGGAGCGTTCCTTGGCCTGTTGTCTCTCCTTGCTCTGCTGTACACCCCGTCACATTGACATTACTGCATCTATTGCTTGCTTGAGTCTCTCTGTTACTGGTAGTTACTAGAGGTGTCTACTTAAATTTATGTCCTGTTGCTACCATGTGTTCATTGCTTATACATAGATTCATTGGTATCTGAGAGCTATAGTCTGTGTGCAGTTTTTGCAGTGTGTCCTCTCCCTTTAGTTATGTTACCTGGTTGCTGAGTTGTGGAGTGAGGTTGCCACCTGCTGGCCCTCCATCTTTTCCTTTTATTCTTCTCTGTATTTTTTTGTGAATTCTAATATATGTTGATAATAAAAGACATATTTGATTGAATTGTCGTGGCACATATTTATTCCTTTTTTTGCATCTTATAATCTGTATATGGCATTCTCCATGTCTGAATTATGGCACAGAGTATTGTCCTGTTTTAGTTGGATGTTCTAATCATTTGTACTGTTTGATGCAGTGAAAAGATGCTGCATCCAAAATGCTATGAACCCTGATGGTGTGCAGGGGCCCATAGAAGCCTCATGTTGCTTCTTCTACCCTCCTATATCACTGACAAACACTCAGATGCAGCAGAGTCTGGGTGCTCCTCTGAGGGCTCCTCTGGGGGCTCCTCTGAGCGCTCCATTCTCTGAGTCCCCTGTGTGTCTACTTCTTCTATTGCAGGTGTGACGCCCTGGACTAGCCAGGTAGTCACAGATAGCGCCTCGCACAACACCTGTTCCCTAATAAGGTAACATCAGCCAACCATATTAAACTCTAGTCACCTCCCTCAGTGCTTGATGGACACACCAGGGGGTGGAGCCAGGTGGTTGTCCCGCCCACCGAGGAGTTCAGAGAGCCTGAGGCAGGAAAAACAGTTTAGTTTAGTCTGGCAGTTCAGTTTGAGTGTTGAGTGGAGGAGGTCAGGCCTGTGACAGGCCTGTGACAGACTGACAGGTGTCAGGTAGAAACTCCAGCAGCAAAGTCCAATGGATAATAAAATCAAATTTTCTTTATTAATTCATTTTAAAAAAACATAAATAAAATATCCAGACAGGGTCCTATGCAAGAGAGGACGCGTTTCGAACCAGATGGTTCTTAGTCAGTCTCTAGGGAATGAATGAGACGTGAGTTGATTTAAATAAGCTGAGAACCCAGTAAGGACAAGATGGGCGGAGAGAGAACACCAGGAGGAAAAGGAGGGGCAAGAAGAAAGAGAACAAAAAAAAAAAATTAAAAAAAAAACAAAAAAAAAACAACCGGATTTCATACATATATGTTCAATAAATAAAATACAAATCACTCTTGCGATTCATACCTAATGGAAATCTAGTATTCATAGTGAAAATCCAAAAAGTCTCTCTATGCAACAATAATTCTTTCAAATTGCCCCCTCTTTTAGGCAATCTAACTTTTTCTAGTGCAATAACCTGCAGTGTATCCGTATTACCGGCATGTTTGGAGAAAAAATGGTGTGATGCTCCAGATAAATTTCTAGTGGTTGTAGTATGACCAGAATCATACACATGTTCTGATATCCTCCGTCTTAGGGGCCGGGTCGTACTACCAATATATTGGAGGCAACATTCACTGCAAGAAATACAGTAAATTACATGATCGGTGCCACAATTAATCATATTATTGATTTTAAAAATCTTTCCATTTACAAAAGAAGAAAATTCTTGCGCACCGATCATGAATTTACAAAGACCGCAGGATCTACTACCACATTTATATGAGCCACATGTAGGGAGCCAATTTGAACCTCCACTAAGGGTAATGTTTTTCCGAACTGGAATGGTATGATCGCTAGGGGACAGTTGGTTGCCTAGAGATGCATTTTTCTTTGGCACAAACTTTACACCTTGGTCAAGAATTTTATGCAATATTTCGTCTGAAAAAAGGATAGGGAGAAATCTTTTAATCACACCTATCACCTGATGGTAATTCCTGCTGTATTTGGTAGAAAAAACCACTGCAGATTTTTTGTCAAAGGCAAGGGGATTTTTTCTCCCTTTTACTGGCATTTTGAGATATTGTTCTCTATTTTTGAGAACAACTCTGTCCTTAGATTGATCCAAATGGGCTTGGGAGTAACCCCTTGCCCTGAATCTCTCATCAATAGTGGTGAATTCATTAGCCAAATCGACAGCAGTATTACAGCATCTAATGGCCCTGACATATTCACCCGACGGTATGTTACGTATTACATGACGGGGATGGCAACTTTTAGCATGCAATAATGAGTTTCCAGAGCAAGATTTGCGATATAATTTACTCTCAATAACACCCGTGATGGAATTGCCGTATAGGGACATATCAAGGAAACTGATCTCCACAGTATGGTGTTGGTATGTAAATGAAAGATTATGTGCATTATTGCTGATATAATCAACAAAATCCACAGCTGTCTCCTGAGTTCCCTGCCATATAACCAAGACATCGTCCAGATATCTCAGATATATGGCAATGTCAGACAAAAAGGGATTAGAAGAACAGAATATATATTGTTCCTCCCACCAGTGCATGAATATACATGCTAATGAGGGTGAAAATTTTGCACCCATCGAGCATCCTTGCAACTGGAGATAAAAAACCCCTAAAAATGAAAAATAATTATTTTTCAAAAGGAACTCTGTCACCTCAAGGATGAACAGCTGTAGATCCGATGAGTAACCAGTATATTTCTCAAGTAGACTCCTGAGAGCCAAAAGAGCCAGATGGTGTGGAATACTGGTATATAAGGTCTGCACATCGCAGGAAATCCAACTAAATTCATTACACCATCTAATACCAGAAATGATATTCAAAACATGTTTGCTGTCAATTACATGGCTTGGAGAAGCCTTGGCCAGTTCCTGCAGGTGATCATCTAACCATTCTGATAGATGTTCTGTGATTGACCCAATACCAGAAACAATGGGACGAAATTTTGGGGGGAAGGAATTCTTGTGGGATTTGGGGAGCGCATGTAATAGCGGGGTCAATGGGCAAGATAAAAGAAAATACTCCTGCTGCTTCTCATTGAAAAATCCCATATATAAACCTTCCTGTATCAATTGCTCCAAGGAATTTCTAATATCCTGTACAGGATCCTTATGAAGCCTTTTATATACATTCTCATCATTAAGCATTTGGCACAATTCTGACTCATATAAACCAACATCTAACACTACCACAGCGCCCCCCTTGTCCGCATTTCTAATAATGATGTTAGGATTATTTTTTAATGACTGTATAGCAATTTTCTCCTGTTTAGAAAGATTAGTAGAATAGCTTTTAGGTTGCTGTTGCAGTTTAGTTAGCTCCCTCTCTACCACCATTTGAAAGTCAGACATTTGTTCACAACGAGATTGCATGGGGTAGAAGGAAGGATTAGGAATCCTTCTGGAAATAGATGAATCATCAACCAATTTACATGTATTTTGAGAAAGATCCCGTAAATTTTGTAATGTTATTTGTTCCTGGAAAGATGACAGAAAAAGGGGGGTCTGTTCAGGTTCCGCATCAAAAATGTCATTAACATCAGTTTCCTGAAAAAAGTGTTTTTTAACAGTTATTTTGCGTATGAATCGATTCACCCTCATTAGCATGTATATTCATGCACTGGTGGGAGGAACAATATATATTCTGTTCTTCTAATCCCTTTTTGTCTGACATTGCCATATATCTGAGATATCTGGACGATGTCTTGGTTATATGGCAGGGAACTCAGGAGACAGCTGTGGATTTTGTTGATTATATCAGCAATAATGCACATAATCTTTCATTTACATACCAACACCATACTGTGGAGATCAGTTTCCTTGATATGTCCCTATACGGCAATTCCATCACGGGTGTTATTGAGAGTAAATTATATCGCAAATCTTGCTCTGGAAACTCATTATTGCATGCTAAAAGTTGCCATCCCCGTCATGTAATACGTAACATACCGTCGGGTGAATATGTCAGGGCCATTAGATGCTGTAATACTGCTGTCGATTTGGCTAATGAATTCACCACTATTGATGAAAGATTCAGGGCAAGGGGTTACTCCCAAGCCCATTTGGATCAATCTAAGGACAGAGTTGTTCTCAAAAATAGAGAACAATATCTCAAAATGCCAGTAAAAGGGAGAAAAAATCCCCTTGCCTTTGACAAAAAATCTGCAGTGGTTTTTTCTACCAAATACAGCAGGAATTACCATCAGGTGATAGGTGTGATTAAAAGATTTCTCCCTATCCTTTTTTCAGACGAAATATTGCATAAAATTCTTGACCAAGGTGTAAAGTTTGTGCCAAAGAAAAATGCATCTCTAGGCAACCAACTGTCCCCTAGCGATCATACCATTCCAGTTCGGAAAAACATTACCCTTAGTGGAGGTTCAAATTGGCTCCCTACATGTGGCTCATATAAATGTGGTAGTAGATCCTGCGGTCTTTGTAAATTCATGATCGGTGCGCAAGAATTTTCTTCTTTTGTAAATGGAAAGATTTTTAAAATCAATAATATGATTAATTGTGGCACCGATCATGTAATTTACTGTATTTCTTGCAGTGAATGTTGCCTCCAATATATTGGTAGTACGACCCGGCCCCTAAGACGGAGGATATCAGAACATGTGTATGATTCTGGTCATACTACAACCACTAGAAATTTATCTGGAGCATCACACCATTTTTTCTCCAAACATGCCGGTAATACGGATACACTGCAGGTTATTGCACTAGAAAAAGTTAGATTGCCTAAAAGAGGGGGCAATTTGAAAGAATTATTGTTGCATAGAGAGACTTTTTGGATTTTCACTATGAATACTAGATTTCCATTAGGTATGAATCGCAAGAGTGATTTGTATTTTATTTATTGAACATATATGTATGAAATCCGGTTGTTGTTTTTTTTTTTGTTCTCTCTTTCTTCTTGCCCCTCCTTTTCCTCCTGGTGTTCTCTCTCCGCCCATCTTGTCCTTACTGGGTTCTCAGCTTATTTAAATCAACTCACGTCTCATTCATTCCCTAGAGACTGACTAAGAACCATCTGGTTCGAAACGCGTCCTCTCTTGCATAGGACCCTGTCTGGATATTTTATTTATGTTTTTTTAAAATGAATTAATAAAGAAAATTTGATTTTATTATCCATTGGACTTTGCTGCTGGAGTTTCTATCTACACTTACTTGGATTGCCGGTTTTCCTTTCCGTGCACAAGTCCTGGATGTGGTGGTTCCCTCTTCGGCTACAGGTGAGCGGACATCATACTTTTTTCTTGGTTCTGACAGGTGTCAGGGTAGGAGCCCTGGTACCTCTGGCTAGGAGGCAAGCGGTGGCCTCAGCCTGCAGGAGCCGGGAAGATGGCTCGGTGGAACCGTGTTGGACCGGGACAGGGTAGTGGCCCGCCGGCACCGACCCGGGGAACCAAATCGGAAACCACAGCACAAAAGGGGGGTACTCAGACCCTGAAACGAGGTCCAGAAGCCACTGGGCCGAGTTAATTAACTGATTGCGGTCTGGACTATAGGCCCTTTCCCACCCAAAGTCCCGACTGAAGACAACAGCCCAACGAGGGGGGTAGAAAGCCACCGCACAGGCAGAGAGATCCCACGGGCCAGCGTCTGCGGGCAAAAGGGCTCTCCCGACATTCACAAAGCCGGGGAGCAGACTCCCGTAGCTGAAGCGCAGGCAGTCCACAGCTACACTAAAAGGTGCAGGAAAAAGGCAGAGACCACCAACCGGGTGGGGGACCAGACAGAGCCGGCTGCGGGCACCGACCACCATCAACTTGGTTGATGGCGCAGTTTTGTATCCAGGTACGGGTCGAGTCGATGCAGCAAGCCTTGGGCTGGAAGAGGGAGATGCAAAAGATGGTGGCTGTGGTGTGAGCAAACGAGAGGCCCGCCGCATGGAAAGCACACCGGCAGGATAAGGCCGTGCAAACCCTTCCAAACCAGCCGACCCATCCGGAGACCGGGCCCGCCCACGGTGAAACCGGCGAACCCCAGATGTCCCAGATTTCTGTGCAAGCCTTGGGTGTAAGGAGGGCATACATGGGTGCTCAGCTGCACGTCCGCCCCTCTCCGTCACCCTCTGACTACGAAGATGAAGAAGAAGAGTGTTAAAAGGTAGCGGTTCCCGGCTGCCATACTGCCTGTCCCCGTTGGGACTTTGTTGACTCTCCCGTTGTTTTAACCCTAATTACATAGAGACAAGGCTGAGAACTTGCAGGCCACCCAAAAACATTATTGGACATTGTAAATAATCCCCGGACCACCCTTTCAGGTTCTACAGTCTCCGGAGAGACTGGTTGGAGGAAGGGCCTGCGGCAGAGTAGGCCGAGGTTCCGTCACCATGCAAACCGGTGACAACCCTCCGGGCCAGGGGTCCACTGGACGTGGGGCCTCAGACAGCCGGGTATGGAACTTTGTACCCGGCCCGTTGGGCAACACCCGGACCTGAACCCGATTCCTGGACTGGGGAAAAGGAGTGCTGACCTGTTCTTAGAGGCAGCATCAAGGTTTAGGTTTGCTTGGGTGGGCAAAATGGAAAGGACCCGGTCCCATCCCGTTCCTGGTTAATAAAAATGTTTAGTTGGTAACGCTTAAGCAAAATGCCTCCCGTAAGGGATGAATCCAAAAGCTTTCGTAAATGTAAATATGTTGGTATACATGTTCTCTTTTATCTTTGTCAGTTACAACAAAAATAGACGGTGGTGGTCGGACAGCCCGTGGACAGTCTGTAGTTAGCCAAGGGGGAGTGTGACGCCCTGGACTAGCCAGGTAGTCACAGATAGTGCCCCGCACAACACCTGTCCTCTAATAAGGTAACATCAGCCAATCACATTAAACCCTAGTCACCTCCTTCAGTGCGTGATGGACACACCAGGGGGCGGAGCCAGGCGGTTGGCACGCCCACCGAGGAGTTCAGAGAGCCTGAGGCAGGAAAAAAACAGTTTAGTTTAGTCTGGCAGTTCAGTTTGAATGTCGAGTTGAGGAGGTCAGGCCTCTGACAGGCCTGTGACAGACTGACAGGTGCCAGGGTAGGAGCCCTGGTACCTCTGGATAGGAGGCAAGTGGTGGCCTCAGCCTGCAGGAGCTGGGAAGACGGCTCGGTGCAACTGTGGTGGACCGGGACAGGGTAGTGGCCCGCTGGTATCGACCCGGGGAACCGAATCGGAAACCGGAGCACAAAAGGGGGGTACTCAGACCCTGAAACGAGGTCCATAAGCCACTGGACCGAGTTAATTAACTGATTGCGGTCTGGACTATAGGTCCTTTCCTACCCAAATCCCGACTGAAGACAACAGCCCAACGAAGGGGGTAGAAAGCCACTGCACAGGCAGAGAGATCCCACGGGCCAGCGTCTACGGGCAAAAGGGCTCTCCCGACATTCACAAAGCCGGGGAGCGGACTCCCGTCGCTGAAGCGCAGGCAGTCCACAGTTACACTACACAGTGCAGGAGAAAGGCAGAGACCACCAACCGGGTGGGGGACCAGACGCAGCCGGCTGCGGGCACCGACCACCATCAACTTTGTTTACCAGAGACTTGTGTGTGTTTCTAATCGTGAGTACAACAGTGCCCTCCGGCCGCGCACCTCCCAACCAAACTACAACTTCCAACAGGTCCCGGGGCCACCATCCCAGGCCACGGAGGGGTTAACAACTTGCTGCATAACATCTCTCGCGGGTGTCCTGCAATAGCAGCGGTGGTGTCCACCTTCACCACAACCCGTGGGTGGCGTCACGAACTCAAATACGGCTCTGGCCGTACACCTACGTCCCCTAAACCGCCAGCCCCTTTCAGATCGAAGTGACCATGGGGCCCCCGGGTCCGGAGACGCTTGAGCCACCCACCAGCGAGCCTGGATCCGAGCGGTTCGCTCGCAGCCGAGCCTGGGGCGGTACACAGGCACAGGAGGACCTGAGAAGACACAAGTGCTGGAAGCACCATTGCTCTCCTATGCGGCAGGTACACAGTGCTTTGCTTGTTGCTTCACATTTACCTCAATTACAGAACAGAAGTCTATGAAGTGGTGCGCTGTGCAGATTAGCTGGTCACATGTGAGGATCCTCGGTAGCAGAGACAGGCAAAAGGAGTGTGGCCAGCATCGAAAGAGGGTATAGCCAGCAGCAAGAAGGGACATGGAAGGCATCTGGAGAGTGTGTGTGGCCAGCACTGAGAAGAGGCGTGGGTCAGCAGCAAGAGGGGTGTGGTCAGCAATAGGAGATGACTTGGAAGGCATTCGGAGGGTGTATAGCCAGCATCTAGAGGAGGAAGAAAGAGGGGTGCTGCCGGCAGCAAGAGGAGGCATGGTGAGCAGCAAGAGGCTACATGGAAGGCAGCGTGAGGGGGCGTTATTTTCAGAGTGCGGGGGTGTGGCAGCTGCTTCTCACAGCACTGCAGAAGAAATAATCTCTGGGCCGTGACAACAGGGCAGAAGCTCAAAATCGGGCCTGTCCTGCTGTATCCATGTCAGTTGGGAGGTATGGCCTTACAGCAGCCACGGAGCCAGCAGCAGAAGCTGAACAAGAGGCAGGAATGGAGGTGCAGGGAGAATGTTGATCTCCCTGCCAAGGGAAATGGAAGCCAGATTTGTGGGAGGGACTGAGGGCAATGACCTACAATCAAACCTCTATTTAAAGCACTGTTTGCTATGCTATAGTTATGTATACCTATTATTGGCTTGAGAAAGGCCTCTGTTGGACGAAACATTGTGTATTTTACATATTTATTTTTCTAAACAAGAGGAGTGGTTGGTGTCTTGGATTCTATATTTACTTAAAGTTGACAGCTAATGGAGCGCTGTGCCAAGTAGCACGAACAGCAGAGTGGTGCATGGGATACATGATGACTGCAATATATTAAGAGAATAACACCTTTGATGGGAGTGCTTCTTTAGATTTTTTATTTTCTGATTTTGGTTCTTCACTTTGATTTATTGCAGATTTTTCTTCCTCCTGAGCTGGAGAATCTGATGAGAAAGTAAAATAACACATTGAGTATATATTCTTATATGATCTGCTCTGTATCTTCCCTGTATACAGGGCTGTATTTTGCCTTCGTGCTGCCCTAGGCACTTTAAGTGGTCGCGCCCCTTAGTGACAACGTAACACTGAATTTTCGCACTCGACATCTGTTTAAGGCAGATCTACTCTGTAAAACACTTTAAAAAGTATCAATGAGAAACAAAGGGCACTAACCCCCCCCCCAATGGGGATCACCACAGGCACATCAAAACATAGCATGAGTATAAAATATTCCCACCACACCGTCCCCCACTTATATACTGTGACTCACACTGCCCCTAATAAACTACACACTGCCCTCCCTTATAAATTATACCCACCACACCTTCCTCAATTATGAAATATGATCTGCACATTGTCCTCACATCATGCTGCCCCCTCCTCACAGTGTCCCATGCATGCTGCCCCCCTCCTCACAGTGTCCCCATGCATGCTGCTCCCTCCTCACAATGTCCCATGCATGCTGCCCCCTCCTCACAGTGTCCCATGCATGCTGCCCCCTCCTCACAGTGTCCCATGCATGCTGCTCCCTCCTCACAATGTCCCATGCATGCTGCCCCCTCCTCACAGTGTCCCATGCATGCTGCCCCCTCCTCACAGTGTCCCCATGCATGCTGCTCCCTCCTCAATGTCCCATGCATGCTGCTCCCTCCTCACAATGTCCCATGCATGCTACCCCCTCCTCACAGTGTCCCATGCATGCTGCTCCCTCCTCACAGGGTCCCATGCATGCTGCCCCCTCCTCACAGGGTCCCATGCATGCTGCTCCATCCTCACAGTGTCCCATGCATGCTGCTCCATCCTCACAGTGTCCCATGCATGCTGCTCCATCCTCACAGTGTCCCATGCATGCTGCTCCATCCTCACAGTGTCCCATGCATGCTGCTCCATCCTCACAGTGTCCCATGCATGCTGCTCCATCCTCACAGTGTCCCATGCATGCTGCTCCCTCCTCACAATGTCCCATGCATGCTGTTCCCTCCTCACAGTGTCCCATGCATGCTGCTCCATCCTCAATGTCCCATGCATGCTGCTCCCTCCTCACAATGTCCCATGCATGCTACCCCCTCCTCACAGGGTCCCATGCATGCTGCTCCCTCCTCACAGGGTCCCATGCATGCTGCCCCCCTCCTCACAGGGTCCCATGCATGCTGCTCCATCCTCACAGTGTCCCATGCATGCTGCTCCATCCTCACAGTGTCCCATGCATGCTGCTCCATCCTCACAGTGTCCCATGCATGCTGCTCCATCCTCACAGTGTCCCATGCATGCTGCTCCATCCTCACAGTGTCCCATGCATGCTGCTCCATCCTCACAGTGTCCCATGCATGCTGCTCCCTCCTCACAATGTCCCATGCATGCTGTTCCCTCCTCACAGTGTCCCATGCATGCTGCTCCATCCTCACAGTGTCCCATGCATGCTGCTCCATCCTCACAGTGTCCCATGCATGCTGCTCCCTCCTCACAGGGTCCCATGCATGCTGCTCCCTCCTCACAGGGTCCCATGCATGCTGCTCCCTCCTCACAGGGTCCCATGCATGCTGCTCCCTCCTCACAGGGTCCCATGCATGCTGCTCCCTCCTCACAGGGTCCCATGCATGCTGCCCCCCATGCATGCTGCCCCTCCTCACAGGGTCCCATGCATGCTGCCCCCTCCTCACAGTGTGCCATGCATGCTGCCCCCTCCTCACAGTGTGCCATGCATGCTGCCCCCTCCTCACAGTGTGCCATGCATGCTGCCCCCTCCTCACAGTGTGCCATGCATGCTGCCCCCTCCTCACAGTGTGCCATGCATGCTGCCCCCTCCTCACAGTGTGCCATGCATGCTGCCCCCTCCTCACAATGTCCCATGCATGCTGCCCCTCTCCATGAGCTCCTAATGCTGCCTTACTCTTTTCCATAATGACACCTCCATGCTGCCCCACTCATCATACTAAGACCACCACACTAACGCTTATGCTGAGACCCCCCCCCCCCCCCCCCCCCACACACACACACACACACACACTACCCCACTCTTGATATTGACTCCCCTACATTGCTCCACTCCATACTGAGCTCCCAATGCTGCCCCCCTCTCATTCTGAGTCCTTACACTCCCCCCATCGATTTTGTCATTGCACTATCCCTCAACCCTTGTCCTCTGTCTCTAGCATTAGCCCCTCCCCCCAGCCTCCCCCCCCAGCCTCAGCCTCTCTCTCCCCCCAGCCTCCCCCCCCAGCCTCAGCCTCTCTCTCCCCCCAGCCTCCCCCCCAGCCTCAGCCTCTCTCTCCCCCCAGCCTCCCCCCCAGCCTCTCTCTCCCCCCAGCCTCCCCCCCAGCCTCTCTCTCCCCCCAGCCTCCCCCCCAGCCTCTCTCTCCCCCCAGCCTCCCCCCCAGCTTCTCTCTCCCCCCAGCCTCCCCCCCAGCCTCTCTCTCTCCCCCCAGCCTCCCCCCCAGCCTCTCTCTCCCCCCAGCCTCCCCCCCAGCCTCTCTCTCCCCCAGCCTCCCTCTCCCCCCAGCCTCCCCCCCAGCCTCTCTCTCCCCCCAGCCTCTCTCTCCCCCCAGCCTCTCTCTCCCCCCAGCCTCTCTCTCCCCCCAGCCTCTCTCTCCCCCCAGCCTCCCCCCAGCCTCAGCCTCTCTCTCCCCCCAGCCTCCCCCCCAGCCTCAGCCTCTCTCTCCCCCCAGCCTCCCCCTCAGCCTCTCTCTCCCCCCAGCCTCCCCCCCAGCCTCAGCCTCTCTCTCCCCCCAGCCTCCCCCCCAGCCTCAGCCTCTCTCCCCCCAGCCTCCCCCCCAGCCTCAGCCTCTCTCTCCCCCCAGCCTCCCCCCCAGCCTCAGCCTCTCTCTCCCCCCAGCCTCCCCCCAGCCTCTCTCTCCCCCCAGCCTCCCCCCCAGCCTCAGCCTCTCTCTCCCCCCTGCCTCCCCCCCAGCCTCTCTCTCTCCCCAGCCTCCCCCCAGCCTCTCTCTCTCCCCAGCCTCCCCCCAGCCTCAGCCTCTCTCTCCCCCCAGCCTCCCCCCCAGCCTCTCTCCCCCCAGCCTCCCCCCCAGCCTCTCTCTCCCCCCAGCCTCCCCCCCAGCCTCAGCCTCTCTCTCCCCCCAGCCTCCCCCCCAGCCTCTCTCTCCCCCCAGCCTCCCCCCCAGCCTCTCTCTCCCCCCAGCCTCCCCCCCAGCCTCTCTCTCCCCCCAGCCTCCCCCCCAGCCTCAGCCTCTCTCTCCCCCCAGCCTCCCCCCCAGCCTCTCTCTCCCCCCAGCCTCCCTCTCCCCCCAGCCTCCCTCTCCCCCCAGCCTCAGCCTCTCTCTCCCCCCAGCCTCTCTCTCCCCCCAGCCTCCCCCCCCAGCCTCAGCCTCTCTCTCCCCCCAGCCTCTCTCTCCCCCCAGCCTCCCCCCCCAGCCTCAGCCTCTCTCTCCCCCCAGCCTCTCTCTCCCCCCAGCCTCCCCCCCCAGCCTCAGCCTCTCTCTCCCCCCAGCCTCTCTCTCCCCCCAGCCTCCCCCCCAGCCTCAGCCTCTCTCTCCCCCCAGCCTCTCTCTCCCCCCAGCCTCCCCCCCAGCCTCAGCCTCTCTCTCCCCCCAGCCTCCCCCCCAGCCTCTCTCTCCCCCAGCCTCCCCCCCAGCCTCAGCCTCTCTCTCCCCCCAGCCTCAGCCTCTCTCTCCCCCCAGCCTCCCCCCCAGCCTCTCTCTCCCCCCAGCCTCCCCCCAGCCTCAGCCTCTCTCTCCCCCCAGCCTCCCCCCCAGCCTCTCTCTCCCCCCAGCCTCCCCCCCAGCCTCAGCCTCTCTCTCCCCCCAGCCTCAGCCTCTCTCTCCCCCCAGCCTCCCCCCCAGCCTCTCTCTCCCCCCAGCCTCCCCCCAGCCTCAGCCTCTCTCTCCCCCCAGCCTCCCCCCCAGCCTCTCTCTCCCCCCAGCCTCCCCCCCAGCCTCAGCCTCTCTCTCCCCCCAGCCTCCCCCCCAGCCTCAGCCTCTCTCTTCCCAGCCTCAGCCTCTCTCTTTTCCCAGCCTCCCCCCAGCTTCTTTTCCCAGCCTCCCCCAAGCCTCTCTTTTCCCAGCCTCCCCCCCCCAGCCTCTCTTTTCCCAACCTCCCCCCCCAGCCTCTCTTTTCCCAGCCTCCCCCCCAGCCTCTCTTTTCCCAGCCTCCCCCCCAGCCTCTCTTTTCCCAGCCTCCCCCCCAGCCTCTCTTTTCCCAGCCTCCCCCCCAGCCTCTCTTTTCCTAGCCTCCCCCCCAGCCTCTCTTTTCCTAGCCTCCCCCCCCAGCCTCTCTTTTCCCAGCCTCCCCCCCAGCCTCTCTTTTCCCAGCCTCCCCCCAGCCTCTCTTTTCACAGCCTCCCCCCCAGCCTCTCTTTTCCCAGCCTCCCCCCCCAGCCTCTCTTTTCCCAGCCTCCCCCCCAGCCTCTCTCTTTTCCCAGCCTCCCCCCCAGCCTCTCTCTTTTCCCAGCCTCCCCCCCCAGCCTCTCTCTTTTCCCAGCCTCCCCCCAGCCAAAAAGAGGCATCGCAACGATCATCAACTAACCTGTAAGGTGCCCATACATTCTAGGCTCTGCCTTACGCATACCTGCTCCGGTGCCTGCTGCCCTGCTCTGCTATTATCCTCTTCTCCTGGCTGGCTCCAGCTCCAGTCGCGTCCTCCTCCGCGGCGTGTGTTGTCTGCAGAATTGGACGCTGCAGCACGGGGCAGTGAGCTGATTGGCGCGCCCGCGCGCCTCTGACCCGGAAGTGCAGGTGCTGGAACTTCCGGGGTTAATCAGCTCACTATGCCTGGTGCCCTCCGTGTATTTAAAGAGACAGAAGTGCGCCTTTCCTCTCCCTCTCAACCCCCCCTCCCCCCCGAGAACACAGCGAAGTGCAACGGAGGGAGGGGCGGGGGGCGGGGATGTAAAAAAAAAAAAAAAAAAAAAAAAATTTACATATTTTTTTTTTGCTGCCAGAAAGTGCCGCCCCCCCTCAACGTGCCGCCCTAGGCACGGGACCACAGGTGCCTAGTGGCAAATACGGCCCTGCCTGTATATAGAATTATTCTCGTCCTTTACCCTATTATTCTGATAATCTAGTATTGCTTCATGGTAGGGCAGAATAAGCCCTATATACTGTACATGGCCTCATCTGAGGGACATTAGATGTATCACTAATCTGGAGCAGTAAGCGCCCTGTGTGCCGCCATGTGGTGCATCCCTAATGAGCGATATTCTACTATAGGGGACAATGTATGATGCCAGAGCTTAATAAATGCCATAATGTGTCTCACAAAAGCCATAATAAAACTGTACAACGTAGGAAAAAAAAAAAAAAAAAAAAGGTACAACATGGGCAAAATGGCAACATATTTGGGACCATGAAACGTGGATAACATATGAGACCTATTACATTCACATTTTTGGTGCTGTAGACATGTACATACCTGACAATGGGGACGAGGATGGCACGCTGCTCACAGCATCGTCTCTATCAGATACAGGAGGAGATGCTTTCTGCCTGTTAGGTGGAAGAAAAACGTGTAAATTACAAACTAAAGCATTAAAAAGGGGTCATCTCAGCAGAATAACACCTGATTACAAGGCATAGGGAAGACATAGTGGGAAGGACTCCTGCTCCAAACTACCTGATATGGAGCGGAATGGAAAACTACCACCAAGAATGGCTGGCATGTAACACTACATCTCACCTGCAGAGGGGGTAACACTAAAAATGCAGAACTGGCTGCAAATATTTATTTTAGGCATTTAAATAGCGCCATTATTTTCCAAAACACTTTACAGACATCATTATTGACCCCATTGGGGCTCACAATCTGATTTACCTATCAGTAGAGATGAGCGAACTGGTCGTGGTTCGGCTCGAACGGAGGTCCCGTTCGAGTTCAGTTCGTCGAACGTTCGACGAACCGCATAGGAAACAATGGCAGGCATTCACAATCACCTAGAAAACACCCTCAAAAGGTGTCCAAAAGGTGACAAAACTCACAACACAAACACAAACACATGGGAAAGTGACAAGGACATATATTCATGCGAAAACAAAACAGCTGGACAAGGAAAAAGAGGAGGAGACACAGATATAGGCATGGCACGCCCTTCTAAAATCATGTAAAACACCGCAAGGTGACTCCAAGCGGAGTCTCCCTTTTTTCCAAAAATTGGGCCACACACACACCCACCCCTTCAGTGGCAGCACTTGTGCCCTAGTTGCAAACAGGATGTTTTGATTTGCATCAAGCACATTCAAAAATACGCCATAATTAACCGTCCCCAGCATGACACCGGGGTAGGTAGCTAAGTCTTTCCTGATCCCAGCTCTGTTCATCTTGGCTCCTTTTAAAGAACACAGCAATCAAGGGTTACTCCAAGCGGAGTCTCCCTTTTTTCCAAAAATTGGGCCCCACACATACCCACCCCTTCAGTGGCAGCAGTTGTGCCCCAGTTGTACACTTCACAGCTAGATTTGCATCAAGGACATTCAAAAATACGCCATTCTTAACCGTCCCCAGGATGACCCCGGGGTAGGTAGCAAAGTCTTTGCTGAACCATGACTTGTTCATCTTGGCTCCTTTTAAAAAACACAGCAAGCAAGGGTTACTCCAAGCGGAGTCTCCCTTTTTTCCAAAAATTGGGCCACACACACACCCACCCCTTCAGTGGCAGCACTTGTGCCCTAGTTGCAAACAGGATGTTTTGATTTGCATCAAGCACATTCCAAATCCACAAGCATTAACTCTCCCCAGGATGACACAGGGGTAGTAAATTCCTTGTGGATCCATGACTTGTTCATTTTGATGAACGTCAGTCTGTCCACATTGTCACTGGACAGACGTGTGCACTTATCTGTCAGCACACACCCAGCAGCACTGAAGACACGTTCAGAGACAACGCTGGCAGCTGGACACGACAAATCTCCAAGGCGTAAGTGGAGAGCTCTGGCCATTTTTCTAGATTTAAAGCCCAAAATGAGCAAGGCTCCATTTGCAAAGTCATGGCATCGATGTTCATTTGGAGATACTCCTGTATCATCCTCTCCAGCCGTTGACTATGTGTCAGACTTGTTGTCTCTGGTGGCCTTGCAAAGGACGGTCTAAAAAAAAATTATAAAAAGATTCCATAAAATTGCTGTTACCAGCACCAGATACGGTGCTACTGGTACGGGCAGACTGTTGAAGATGACGAGACCATCCCATGTTTGTCAAGTTACAACTGGGAGATTCACTCCCTGCACCTGAACGGTTGTTTGGTGGAAAAGCCGAGCTAAGATCGAGTAACAGCTTCTGCTGATACTCCTACATACGTGCGTCCCTTTCTATGGCTGGAATTATGTCACAAAATTTGGACTTGTACCGGGGATCTAATAGTGTGGCAAGCCAGTAGTCATCATCACTTCTAATACGAGGGTCATGTTGGAGGTATTGCAGCAAGAAGGCGCTCATGTGTCTTGCGCAGCCATGCGGACCAAGTCCACGCTGTGTTTGTGGCATAGAGGTGCTAACCATTCTTTCTTCCTCTGACATCTCCCCCCAACCTCTTTCAACTGAAATTTGACCAAGGTCTCCCTCATCCGCTGAGTCTTCCATGTCCATGGACAGTTCGTCCTCCATTTCTTCATGTTATCCTGCACTTTCCTCAACATTCCCAAGCCTGCCGCGTTGGTGATGATGAACGTCTGGACCTTGGTGATGTTGTTGTGTCTTGCACATATGAATCCTCCTGTAGTTCCTCCCCTTCCTGTTGTCCCACCCCCTGACTCCGAATAGTGTTTAGCGTGTGCTCCAGCATGTAAATGACTGGAATTGTCATGCTGATAATGGCATTGTCAGCGCTAAACATTCGTCGCCATGTCGAAACTGTGCAGAAGGGTGCATAGGTCCTTGATCTGAGACCACTCCATCAGGGTGATCTGCCCCACCTCTGCATCTCGTTGGCCCAGGCTATACGTCATGACGTATTGCACCAGGGCTCGGCGGTGCTGCCACAGTCGCTGTAACATGTGGAGAGTCGAATTCCAGCGTGTCGGCACATCGCATTTCAGGCGATGAACCGGCAGGCCGAAAGACTTCTGGAGCGATGCAAGTCGCTCAGCTGCGGCGGTTGAACGGCGGAAGTGAGCAGACAGTTTTCGTGCCCTGGTCAGAAGGCCATCTAGGCCGGGATAGTGTGTTAAGAATTGCTGGACAACAAGGTTCAACACGTGAGCCATACAAGGCACGTGTGTCACCTTGCCCAGGCGAAGGGCCGCACCCAGGTTTGCAGCATTGTCGCACACAGCCTTACCAAGCTGCAGGTTGAGTGGAGACAACCATTTATTAAACTCGGACCGCAGAGCTGACCACAACGCCTCAGCTGTGTGACTCCTATTCCCAAGACATGTCAAGCTAAAGACCGCCTGATGCCGTTGCGCTCTGCTGCCAGCATAGTAATGAGGGGTGCGTGATTCCTTCTGCGCAGTGAGAACGCTGGTGGCCTGACCAGGCAGGCTTGGGGCGGAGGTGGAGGACCCAGATGAGGTGGAGGAGGCAGAAGCAGTGGCGGAACTTGGACAGACAGAGGATTGACATACAAGTCGTGGGGACGGCAAGACTTGTGCAGCAGACCCTTCACCATCTATCACCATAGTTACCCAGTGCCCAGTCAGCGACATGTAACGTCCCTGTCCATGCTTACTGGTCCAAGTATCGGTGGTGAAATGCACCCGTTCACACAGTTTCTCAAGGAAGCGGTGATGTTGTGTGCGACATGCTGGTGTAGCGCGGGCACACCTTTCTTAGAGAAGTAGTGGCGACTAGGCATCTGGTACTGGGGCACAGCGACAGACATAAGGTCTCTAAAATCCTGTGTGTCCACCAGGCGGAAAGGCAGCATTTCGGTAGCCAAGAGCTTACAGAGGGATAAAGTCAACCTCTTAGCTTTGTCATGGGTCGCAGGAAATGGCCTTTTATTTGTCCACATCTGAGGGACAGAGATCTGGCTGCTGTGTGTAGACGGTGTTGAGTAGGGTGTCCCTGGAAAAATGCAGCTTTGTGAGGAAAGTGCAGGCGTAGACATGATGTCACCTTCATCCAACGTTGGTGCTATCGATGTCTGAGAGAGCTGTACACACATACTTGTTTACCCTTCCAAACCAACTGACGACCTACCAAGCAAACTGCCTGTTGCGGTTACAGTGGTGGAAGTTGTGCGTGGAAATCCAGGTGTGACAGCTGTCCCCACGGTCCTAGAAGATGAAGAGCGTGCGGATGCACTAGAAGGGGCAGGCGGTGGATGGTTCGCTCCGCTAGGCCGCATTGCAGCACGGTGAGCTTCCCACCGGGACATATATTTATTCATGTGACGATTCATGGAAGAAGTTGTCAAACTGCTGAGGTTTTGCCCTCTACTAACAGAATCATGACAAATTTTACAGATCACATAATTTGGGCGATCTTTTGCTATGTCAAAAAAGGACCAGGCTAGGCAAGGCTTAGAGGGCATGCGATCTGCTGATCCACCCCGACTAGTCCTCAGAGGCACAGTGGTGGCTGAGGATGCAGTTGTAGACGTGCTACCAGTACTCCTACTCTGTCCAGGAAGGCGCAAGGTAACTTCGTCGTCAGTTGCATCCTCCTCCACCGTCTCTGTTGACCTCCTCGAGGGCCTGAGTGTGGGTTGACAGTAGGTGGGATCTAGAACTTCTTCATCAATTGTTGTGTTTGCACTCCCCTCACCCTCAGACCGAGCCTCTTCTTGCCCTGACCGAATATTTAAGTTGTCATCCCAATCTGGTATCTGCGTCTCATCGTCATCAGTATGTTCCTCATTGTCTATAACAACAGGTGTTATAGTTTGTGAAAAAGGGTCAACATTATGCTCAGAAACTTGGTCCTCACGGCCTGAATCAGAGTCACAAAGGTTCTGGGCATCACTGCAGACCATTTCCTGGTCTGTACTCACTGTAGCTTGGGAGCAGACCTCTGATTCCCAGGCTATAGTGTGACTGAACAGCTCTGCAGACTCAGCCATCTCAGTTCCACCATATTGTGCAGGGCGGATGGAGACTTCAGAGCTGGGAGAAAGCAAGTTTGATTGGGATGACAACTCAGAGGACAGGTGTTTTTTGGATGCGGTAGTTGAGGTGGCGGAGAGGGCACTTGTTGGACCACTTGAGATCCATTCAAGCATTTTCCTTTTTTGGCCATCATCTACCTTTGTTCCAGTTGTTCGTGTCCGTAAAAAAGGAGCACATCGGATTGTCCACGGTAAGTAGTAGACATCTTACTTTTGCTGGAAGATGGTCCATCTTCAGCAGATGTTAATGGAGCTTTGCCACCTTCCCCACAGACAAACCCTTTTTTTCCCCCTTTTCCAACACGCCTCTTCCCCTTTCCACCAGCATCTGTCATTTTGCCACTCATTTTGATAGCGACAAGATTGTGCACTTAAAATGTGGTAGTAAAAATTGAGAGGTGGTGTAGATTTCAGCGGTGGTCTAGCTTTATTAACAGCAGAATAAACAATAATTATCCCTGACAATGCAACTACGGCCCTTAAACTGGCAGCAGTGTTTGCTAGTATAATGGCTTAGTAACAATGAGTTTGAGTGTGCAATGCAGGTAGACGTGCTGCAAATATCTTTGCACTAGTGGGACAATACAGAAGTCCAACAGCCACGTTTAGGATGCCACTAAGTTCACTCAGTGTTTGCTAGTATAATGGCTTAATAACAATGAGTTGGAGTGTGCAAAGGGCAGGAGGGTACAGTGGCAGGGTTGTGGGTCTCTGGGTAGAGGAAAGGAAGCCTGCCTTTCTATCCCTCCTAATGGGGAAATGCAGCGAGGAAATCCCTGACCTTAGCTACACAGACGCTGTCATCTTGTGTAGCTGTTAAACTCTGTTTTCACGGACCTGTCACCTATGGCTCTGACCCTGCCGGTATTAGCCCTTAAAAGGACTGATAGAAAGTGCTATCCCTATTCTGTACAGCACAGTGTATAGAGCGTACACAGCAGTATTGGAGACAGGAGCTACGCCAGCGGTGACTGACACCCAGACGCAGAAGAGATAATGGCGTCCGGACGGGCAGATACTCGTTTTTATAATGCAGGGACATGTGACATGGACATCCTATCACACATGCCGTTGCTTCTCTGGCTAAAAGTCCACTTAGTTGTGTGTGTGTCTGGGATTGGCTGACATGCTGGCCCGCCCCACTACATGCGCGCGCTTAAGGAAGGAAGACAAGGGAAAAAAAAAAAAAATGGCGATCGCCATTATCCATACAGTAGTGATCTGAATGCGCTGTTCCCGCACACTATACGCTGAAATTTCATAATAGTGTGAGTCACAGAGTGACTTACACTATTACAGCAGAAAGCCAGCTAGTAATTAGCTGGTCTTTTTGCTGCTAGAACCGTTCTCGAACGTATCTAGAACTATCGAGCTTTAGCAAAAAGCTCGAGTTCTAGTTCGATCTAGAACAGCCCCCAAAATCACTCGAGCCGCGAACTGGAGAACCTCGAACCGCGCTCAACTCCACCTATCAGTATGTCTTTTAAGTGTGCAAGGACCCCCACAAAGGGAAGATTCCTTGCAGACGTTGTCTTTTAAAACACAAGACCCAGTATTGCAAGGCTACAGTGCTAACCACAGAGCTGCCATGCTGCCCCAGTTACAAGTTGCTATCTATCTCCAACGGTTTCTGAATCCAAAACCACAATGACCAGTAATCATGGGGTGGTTGATGCTACATTTAATATTACGCTATTCATGTCCTATTTTTGGTGTCATCTACATACAGAATATCAGCCTGGAGCTCCCAGTAATGACCCCATCATCTACTCACATTTCTGAGGTTTTTGTGCCGGATGCTTGAGAACTCTCTGGAGGACACTTGGGATGCTCTTTGGTCATCGTCCTGGTAGTGATGGTACACAGCTAAATATGGATAAAAGGAAAATATAAAATACATATTTCTTATATTTTAATTAAAGGCGTATTGTTTTTTTGTGCATAGTTTTATGTATTGATCCCATACTTCCTTCAGAAAGCCTTTCAGTAGATAATGTAAAGTTTTGGAAATGAAAGCTCTCATTGTCCTTGCTTCTTCTGTTCTTATCCTCTGAGACCATAGGTATACATCAGAGTCATCTAGAAGAAATAAGTAATGAAATGTTATTAGAAGTTGTCAACATGACGCATGGTCACAGATAGTCACCATGTTATCACTAAAATTATTGGGAAGTGAGAATTACACATTAGTGAAAACCATCAGCCACTTAGTCTGGATGATGTCACCAGCTACTTACTGTCAGAGAGGCAGTTGTACACATCTGACAAACGTTGAGGAACGTACTCCGGTGTAAGGTGTTATATACGGTTTGTATAGAGTCTAGTGCAAGTGTATAAGGGAAACATAGAGACACAGGTTTGCTAAACAGTGCACAAAACATGAAGGGTTAAACAGTTGCAGGGTGCAGAGGCTGGGAACAAATTAAGCAGGAATGGATCCTCAAAGTTCAGCAGAAGTGTCAAAGTATAATTCAGTCTCTCTTACTGTACTTGTAAATGTCCATGGCAAAGCAGAAAGGCTCCTGTGTGGACACGCGTTCCAGGGATCCAAAACAGAGGATGGCAGAAAAGTAGTTCTTCCAAAGACTTCAGGAGACCAGGTTACAGGCAGACTGCAAACAGGATTCAGAAGCACTGGTCCATCAGCTGAGATGGCTTAAGCAGGTAATTGGCAGGGAACAGGGCGGGAACATAGAAACTGAGGAATCCATATTGACTGAGGGCAAAGGTGAGGGCAAAAGAACAGGAAGCAAGATGGCCAATGAAGAAAAAACAGATTAAAGCAAACTGACAAAACAAGGCAAAAAGTCAGAAAACCTCACATCCAGTTTCTGACTTAGAAGGTTCTCAAAGTCTAAGCCATTAAATAGTATCAGCCACAGAGGACTAACTGAAAAGATGGAAATAAATAGCAACTTTCAAGACTACTCAGGTCTCTTCATCAGGCGTGGTATAACACAAAATCTGAAGAGTCATATATTTATACACAACAGGACATAGAATGGAGCAGTAAATAAGAGAAGTGACGTGAAGCAGAACGATCAGTATGGGAAGGGGACAAACAGTTGTGGCAGTAAATATTGGAGCAGTTCATACATGAGGAGTGTGGGATTTTATTGTTCTCTGATTGAGATCTGGTCCACAGTTGTCATGCCCCCAGATGGTCTGAGAAGCACATTTCTTAATTGGTGTAAAAAGACATGTGATCCATTCATTCCTGCTCTGAATGTGTCACAGGTCATCATAAGTTTGTACTCCCAGACTCTTCTATCTCTCTGGAATTGGAAGTTTTCTTTCAATACCAGCAATTTCATGTCCAGGATGCTGTGATCTGGGTTACAAAAATGTTTGGCTACAGGTAGATCTATCCTTATTTTCTTCTAATTGTCTGGCAATAAACATTCACCCTTGTTCTTAGCTTTTCTTCTGTCTCCCCTACATACAGACCCCAAATTGGACATTTGGTACATATAATTAAGAACACCCCATTAGTTTTGGTGCAGCTGAAGGTACCTGGGATCTTGTAGTCTTGATGTGATCTGGGAATCTTTATCTTCTCCATTGTCATTATAAATGGACAGGTTTTACATTTTTTCTGGATGCAGGGAAACATTCCTGTTGTTGATGGAGAGGACAGGGAGCTTCTGACAATGATGCTTCTTAGATTCGGGGGCTGCCTAAAACACAGAAGTGGGGGGTCTGGAAAAATAGATTTTAATTGGGCATCTTTTTGCAGTAATAGTTGTAGTTTCCATGCAGCTCCTCTCAACACCTCTAGATTTGGATTGTAGGTGATTACAAGAGGTACCCAATTGTTTACCTCTTGTAATCACCTACAATCCAAATCTAGAGGTGTTGAGAGGAGCTGCGTGGAAACTACAACCATTACTGCAAAAATATGCCCAATTAAAATCTATTTTTCCAGACCCCCCACTTCTGTGTTTTAGGCAGCCCCCGAATCTAAGAAGCATCATTGTCAGAAGCTCCCTGTCCTCTCCATCAACAACAGGAATGTTTCCCTGCATCCAGAAAAAATGTAAGACCTGTCCATTTATAATGACAATGGAGAAGATAAAGATTCCCAGATCACATCAGGACTACAAGATCCCAGGTACCTTCAGCTGCACCAAAACTAATGGGGTGTACTTAATTATATGTACCAAATGTCCAATTTGGGGTCTGTATGGAGGGGAGACAGAAGAAAAGCTCAGAACAAGGGTGAATTGTTATTGCTAGACAATTAGATGAAAAAAGGATGGATCTACCTGTAGCCAAAAATTTTTGTAACCCAGATCACAGCATCATGGACATGAAATTGTTGGTATTGAAAGAAAACTTCCAATTCCAGAGAGATAGAAGAGTCTGGGAGTACAAACGTATGATGACCTGTGACAAAATTCAGAGCAGGAATGAATGTGTCACATGGATTTATGTCTTTTTACACCAATTAAGAAATGTGCTCCTCAGACCATCTGGGGGGCATCACAGCTCTTGACTTTGCAAGCTGCATCAGAGGACTGCTCCTGAAAGACCAAGGGGGGGGCGGGCGGAGAACCTGCAGCATGTAACCAGAACTGTAAAGTGCAGGGACGCCAGGACTCTGCAAAATTCCATTCCTGGACACAAGAGCGGCAAGATGTCACAGCAGGCTGCAACCCCGACGACATCCCATCTGGCCCCAAGCCAGACCGCAGCCCCGATGACATCATCCCCGGCCCCGGCAGTCCGCCCGGTCGCAACAGAGATGACGTCGGCCCCGACAGTCCGCCCAGCCGCAACAGAGATGACGTCGGCTCCGGCAGACCGCCCGGCCACAACAGAGATGACGTCGGGTCCGGCAGTCCGCCCTGCTGCAACGACGGCAGCACCCGTCCTGAAATTTCCCCCAGCTGCAGCGCCAGCCACTGCCAAATGCCCCGTCTCGGCTGTGGAACAGCGGGAGTGCACCTGCCGAGAGGAGGAGCAGTCCACTGAGCGTTGGGGCTCTCGCCAGTTAGCGAGGTTGGTTGTAGCCGGCGCCGAGGGCATCCGAGTGGGCCTGGCTCCTGAGCAGGAGGCGGAGCACGGAACCCGTGCCCTGTATGAGGAGCGGCAGCAGTTGTAAAAATGTTGTTTTATGGACTGGCAGGAAGGACAGTTTTGCAACGTTTAAAGTGATGTGCCTCCCCTTAGGCGGATGAGATGTTTTATGTTTTGTATGTTTTAAACATTCACATTTTTCCCGTTACAGTTTCCTGTAAAATAAACCGTCGGTGTACCGGGTGTGGGATCCGAACACCCCCGCACCAAAGGCCTACAGACACCGGCAATTTCTCGTTAAGTACTGGACTGTGAGTATTTCTTCCATCTGTGTTTACTGACCCTCCACATCAATACAGTCTCATCCAGCACCACGACTACCAACTGTAAGTGCTCTACTTCCTGCCTTCTAAAGACTGCTCCTTGCAACCTCTCACATTACCCTGGGTCCCGGGACTACACCTCCCCTACCCGTGGAGGGGATACCACCTTGATGCCCAGATCCATCAGCCCCGGGTACCCCATATACCGTCAGCGGCGGTGCCATCTATCATCACCGTGTCCCACGGGTGGCGTCACAGACATTCTACAACCAATCCTGTATAAAGACGTCCCCTTTTATTCGGAGTGTCCGTGCGACCTCCGGGTCCAGAGAACCCCTCGAGCCGCACCGTAGATCTGGATCCGAGCAGCACCTGCTGCTGGCACGGGGGCGGAACATCTGCATGTGATGTCCACAGCATTGAAGCCGCAGCACGGAGCAGGGAGCTGATTGGCGCGCCTCTGACCCCGGAAGTGGAGGCGGCGGCAGTTCTGCGGTCAGTCAGCTCCCTGTGCCGACAGTTTATTTGCATTCGTGTCTTAAAGACGCGGATACAAATAAATGGAGGTGCACCACCCCCCCTCCAAAAACACAGCGGATTTAATAGACTATAACAGAGGCGGAGGGGAGAGTTAAAAAAAAAATTGTAATAATTTTTGCTGCCAGAAAGTGCCGGCCCCCGTAGCCCGCCGCCCTAGAAACCGAACCACGGGTACCTAGTGCTAAATACAGCCCTGACACTACATATTTAGTTTTGCATGATATGAAATCATTAATTTGATGAATTTGATCTCCAATAGTTGTTAAATAGAATGTTCAGTGTGAACAATTACCGCATGTGGGATTTCCTACCGGAAACCAATTATTTTTTGTAGTGAGACGATTACGTACTAATATGTCTCTCAAATTTGTCATCTTCTATAGGTGAATAAGGGTTTACAGGACACTACAGTATCTACAGCTATAAATGGACAAAACCATGTCTTAATAAATATTTGTTTACACTTCAATCAAAAGTAGAACCTGCACTGAAACAAATACGCTTCTCAAAAAATAAGGAGAACACTAAAATATCACATCCTAGATCTCAATGAATGAAATATTTCAATTGCAAATCTTTATTCCTTACATAGCGGAATGGGTTTAGAACAATAAAACATAAAAATGATCAATGTAAATGAAAATTTATATCCCATGGAGGTCTGGATTTGGAATAATACTCAAAGTCAAAGTGGAAAATCAAATTACAGGCTGATCCAGCTTCGACGGAAATGCTTCATGACATGGAAATGAGGCTCAGTAGAGTGTGTATGTGGTCTCCACGTGCCTGTATGACCTCCCTACAATGCCTGTGCATACTCGTGATGAGGCAGCGGATGTTCTTCCGAGGGATTTCTTGGATTAAAGCATCATTCCACTCCTGGACAGTCTGTGGTGCAATGTGGCATTGGTGGATGGAACGAGACATGATGTCTCAGATGTGCCTAATTGGATTCAGGTCTGGGGAATGGACAGGCCAGACCATAGCATCAATGCCTTCATTATACAGGAACTCACACACTTGAGCCACATGAGGCCTAGCATTGTCATGCATCAGAAGGAACCCAAGGCCCACTGTACTTGCATATGGTCTCACAATGGGTCTGAGGATCTCATCCTGGTACCTAATAATGTGACGCCCTGGCCTATCAGGTCGTCACAGGGTATTGTGCAATCTGCCCTTCTGTACGGTATCCAATCCTCCTTGGTTACGGATCCTGGTCCTTTGGTGTTGCTAAGATCAGAGCCAGTCAAAACCCTAGGAACACTTTACACCATACCCACCAGTCACACCATTGGGGGGCCTGAAGGGAATAGGGCCACCCACTTAGGGGGTTGGTAGGGAAAAGTGAAAAAGTTAAAAGAGGAGTGTTGTGTTGGAGGTAAAAGAGAGAGGAGGTCAGGAGCAGGGCTCCTAGAAGCTACTAGGTGGCAGACGTTGGTCTGGGCCTGGTAGGAGCTGGAACCCTGGTTGCAGGGGATCGTGTCAAGGGGCACGGACTTGCCGAGGAGTGCAGCCGGCGGCCTTGAGCCATCTATGGGCAGGGGCCAGGGCACGACTGGGTACGTGGACCCTAGGCCGGGAAGTAGCTTCAAGCGTCCTGGTAATTTACCCGACGGGGGTGAAGTCTTCAAGATTCATCCCTCACCCGCTCCAAAATCGGGGTACTAGCGCACCGATGGGATAGGAATTTTCCCACAAGTACAGTCTATCAAATCCCAAGCGTGAACCCTGAGAGCAAGCTCACTCCGTTAGCCATTCGGGTGAGTGGGACCCGATTAGTTCCAGACTATAGGGTCCAACAAGAGAGAAGGTGCCACGGAAAAGGCCACAGGCAAACAAGCAACACCAAGGGCACGGATCCACGCGTGCTCCCTCCCTGCTGCAGTGGTGCTCAGAATTATGGTTTACAAGCTGTCAGTGTCAGTATTTTTGAACTGAGTGAGTACACAGAAATCCCCTTTCCTCCTCCCAATGGCACCCCTTCACTACCACCACCCCGCCCCGGGGCGCAACCCCCTACCCACGGAGGGGTTAAACATCTTGCTGCCATACCACCGCCACTGGGCTCCCCAACAGCAATGGTGGTACTCCACATTACCCCGCACCGTGGGGGGTGTCACAAACTTCTATCTCCCCTGTACATACTCCCCTTTTCAACCTCGAGTGTCCGCATGAACACCCGGGTCCGGAGACCCCTCGAGCCACCGCGGTTCCGGATCCGAGCGGCCCGGCCGCTGACATGGGGGCTGTACACCTCGAAAAATACTGGCGTCACGAACAGGATACGAGCAGGACCCACTTACCTGGGTGACGTGCGCCTTGAAAGCCAAAAACCGCGAGTCAAGAGTCCTTTTCCAGCCAATTCTGCCATTGTCCGCCATCTTTTCGCGCCAAAACACTGTCTTCTACAAGAAAGCACACGAAGCCTAAGCCTCGCCCTTCGTCTTGCGTCTGAGGCTGGAACCGGAAGTTCCCAGAGGGCCACAGCGTGCGAAAGAGTGCTGAGAAAAGACGGAGAGGGCATGCCAGAATGTAATACCAGCGGAAGTGGAGCAGGGACGCCAGGACTCTGTCACAACGTTCCTTGAAGACGCAGTGGCAAGATGGTGGAGCGAGACTGGTCACCGGAACGTGCTGTTCCCGGGACCGCGACATGGATTAAGGAGGAGACGGAGCAGCTGTGCAGGAGAATGCGGACGAGGTTCCTGTTTATACTGAACTACTGGAGGGAAGAGATGTGGAGCCTGGCGGTGGCGGTGCGAACCCGTGAGATTGAAATCCCACGTGAAGAGAGTGTAAGCGGTTACCCAGTTCCTACTGATTGCCCAAATCCGGCCACAGCGGCTGAGGGATCCGGACCGCTCCCGCTCGCGGTGAGCACTCCATCATCACTTACCCGGTCCGCGACGGACGCCAAGCTGCCCACACCAACCCCGGCAGCGGAACATTTGGTGCATTTGCAGAACGTCCCAGCTGTGGAAATCCCGACCATGACCCTCCTTCCAGTCACGACAGCGGTCATCCAGACACCGGCCAGACCAGACCCGACCACCTCACCAGGTCTGTCCTTAGGGGCGGAGCACCCAGACCCTGCAACCCTGGCTGCGGTGTAGTTGGTTTGTCTACTAACAACCACAGAAGCGGAGCCAAGAGGTCCACCTATCCCGCTACCACGCTGCATCCCGACGGCTGTTGGGGCCGCTAGAGTTCAAATAAAGCCAGAGCCAGATAGGGAGCTGAAGCTGGACGCTGATGCCCCCTACTGGGAACGACAACAATACCAGCTACAAGCAGAGATTGCAACCCGAGACCGGCGACGACGGGAGCTTGCTGCCCGTGATCGAGCAGAAAAGGAGCAAATAAGTAGCGCTGCTACTCAAGTTAAAGGGCCATGGTGCCATGGCCTTGTGGAGCGGTTTGACTCCGAGCACGGATGGGGGTTTATCCACAAAGCAGACCTCACAGCTGGGGTGTATGTGTCCCGATGAGATGCGGCACAGCACCTCCCTTGGAGCCACCCGGAGTGTAATCTTCAATCTGAGGAGATGGTTACCTATACCCAGCATTGCGGGAAGCAGGGCTGGTATGCCCTAGAGGTAACCAAGCATGTGATGTTTGAAGAAGGGTTTGTGTCGGCGTCAGTGGCACGTCGTCGCAAAGAAGCATGGCTACGGGACCCGACCATCTATTACTAAGAAAAGTGTAATAATACCAGTAGTTTTGCGATGCTATAGAATTGTATCGTTATTGTTATAACTCCCCTGTACATACTCCCCTTTTCAAACTCGAGTGTCCTCACGAACCCCCGAGTCCGGAGACCCCTCGAGCCACTAAGGTTCCGGATCCAAGCAGCTCGGCCGCTGACACGGGAAGCGGTACAATAGTAGTCAGGGTACCTCTGGCTAGCATATCTAGGGCAGTGCGGCCCTCCAAAAAATTCCCCCCCGATACCATTACTGACCTACTGTTAAACTGGTCATGGTGGAGGATGTTGCAGGCAGCAGAATGTTCTCCACAGCATCTCCACGTCTATCACATGTCAAATCTGCCAATCTTGGTGTCTGGCAAATGCCAATCCCCCTGCAAGCTGTTGGGCTGTAAGCTCAACACCCACTTTCGGACATCAGGCCCTCATACCACTCTCCTGGAGTCTGTTTCTGACAGTTTGAACAGACACCTGGATATTAGTGGCCTGATGGAGGTAATTTTCCAAGCTCTGATGTCGCGGGCGGGGAGGAGGGTGTCAGCACTGCGCTCACCCCCACTGCTCGGGTCCGGCTGCTGCTGCTCAGTGGTGGCTCAAGCGGGGGGCCGGATCCCAGGGGTTTCGAGCGGCGCTCCTCGCCCGTGAGTGAAAAGGGGAGGAATTGGGTTTTGGGAAGAAAGTATATTGTCCGTGACGCCACCAACGGTTGTGGTGATTTGTTAGCACCACCGCTGCTCGATATGGGGAACCCGGGAGTGGTGACGTGGAGCAGCCAGTTGTTGTGTTGCCCCTCCGTGGGTAGGGGTTGGTGATCCCGGGGCCCAGTGAAGAGGTGGGAGATGCAGGGCCTGGTGGGCGCAGGGACGCGGGGGGGGCAGCGCTGTGCCTTCCGGCACTGTGGTACTCACTCAGCCTGAGACGGTGACACAGTTCTCGGTAAAACACACGGCTGGAAAGACGGTTCCCATGGACGGCTGCACTTGCTCTCCCAGTAGGTAACGGTGATGTCCCTTTGACCTGCACCTAATGTTTCTGTGTTGGTAGCGATGGGTTCCCACCGGTAACCCTCTCCCCGACTTGGATATGGGCCGGAGGAGCCCTACTTTGCCCGCAGACGCTGGCCCCGAGGAACTGGTGCCCTGGCGGTGGCGGTGTTCCTCCTTAATGGTTGGACTTTTGCCTTCAGTCGGGACTTGGTTGTTTGGAGACAGACGTTCCCTTCACTGACGGATTTGGCAAATTATGGCGACTCCTAGCCTTGCCGGGGTCCGAGAGGCCCCTGCCTTTGTGCTGACTGTCCTTCGTATACTGCTCCAGACCGCCGGGCCACTACTCGTCCGCGGTCCTTCCAGCAACCTCCGAGCAGTCCCCCTCCAGACAATCACCGCTGTTGCTGACCTTGCTGACCCTGTCCTGCACTTAGCCGGACCAACTTCAGGCCTTTCTACTCTCACTTTTACTCTCTTCTTCTTTTCTCCACCACTACTTCACTTTCACTTAGCTCCTCTACCACTTCCTTCTATTTCACTCAAGCTCCCCCTGAGCTAATCTGCTAGTTCTTCCCGCCTCCAGGGCTGTGTACTCCTCGGTGGGCGGAGCCAACCGCCTGGCCCACCCCCTGGTGTGAACATCAGCCCCTGGAGGAAGGCAACAAGGATTTTAGTAGCTTTGGTGTTCCTAACTGGGATGTAGGGTGTGGTGGTGTGATGACCTGTGACCCCTGGCTTGCCCAGGGCATCACACTGACACTGCTTCTCCTGTTCCTCATTGCGCAAAGGAGGAGGTAGCAGACCTTCTGCAGGGCTGTAGCCCTCCTACGGCCTTCTCCACATCTCCTGGTGTACTGGCGTGTCTACTGGTATCTGATTCATGCTCTGGACACTGTGCTGACAGACACAGCTAACCTTCTTGCCACTGCTTGCATTGATGTGCCATCCTGGATGAGCTAGACTACTACTTCTGTGGGTTGTATACACTGCCTCTTGCTACCTCTAGGGGTGAGAGCAATGACAAAATGCAAAAGTGATGAAAACAACCGCCAAAAAGGATGAGAACAGAGACGTGGTCTATGGTCACCACCTGCAGAACCTCTTTTATAGGGGTTGTGTTGCTAATTGCCTATTGTTTCTACTTGTTGTTTGTTCCATTTGCACAACAGCAGGGGGAACTGATTCACAATCAGTGTTAAGGTGGCTCTACACGCTACGATATCGCTAAAGCGATCTCGTTGGGGTCACGGAATTTGTGACGCACATCCGGCCACGTTAGCGATGTCGTTGCGTGTGACACCTATTAGCGATTTTGAATCGTTGCAAAAACGTTAAAAATCGCTAATCGGTGACATGCCCCCCTGTTCCCAATTATCGTTGCTGCTGCAGTAACGATGTTGTTCCTCGTTTCTGCGGCAGCACACTTCGCTACGTGTGACACCGCAGGAATGAGGAACCTCTCCTTACCTTCGTCCCGCCAACAATGAGGAAGGAAGGAGGTGGGCGGGATGGTTCGGCCGCTCATCTCTGCTCCTCCGCTTTGATGGGGCAGCCGCTTAGTGACATCGCTATGATGCTGAACGCACCTCCCCCTTGAGGGAGGGATTGTTCGGCGGTCACAGCGACGTCGCTGACAAGGTATGTGCGTGTGACGCTACTGTAGCGATAATGTTCGCTACGGCAGCGATCACCACATATCGCACCAACGATGGGAGCAGGTGCTATCGCGCTCGACATCGCTAGCAATCGCTAGCAATGTTGCAGCGTGTAAAGCACCCTTTAGTTCATAACTGGACAGGTTGATTGCACAGAAGTGTTCTTGACTTGGAGTTACATTGTGCTCCCCTGAGAACGCTTAGGTGAAACATGTGTTGGGGTGAGGCGATGAAGATCTTCCATAACATTTATCACCCCTACTGTTGCTTTAAAGGTAAAATAAATATAGTACATACAACATGTTTTCTTTGACTTCCATACTATATTAAGTATGTCTGGTTATCAAACACTTAAGTATACTGGTTTGATTTTTTTTTCTGCCACATAGAATTTTTGCACAAGCATATCCCTGATTTTGCCTTTTGGCATGGTGTATGTTCTTTTGTGATGATGTATGTTCTCCTTTCATGTGTACTGTGCAGTGTCTGTATATAAGTATTACATGGGGTATACTAATTTTGATAAATTGTCCGTGTCTCTATAGTTAATTTTGCTAAATGAGGCACCATTTTACTGTTTGTTTTTTTTTACTCATTTTAATTGTCTCCAGTAAAAAAATTATTTTAATATATAGGCTCTGCCACTTTGTCATTTTGACGGTATGCAGGCTGATGGTTGGGATATATTATATACTGTAAAGTGCTGTCTGCCATGACGGTCTATGTATAAGGACTTCCCTGTGTTGTACTAATATTGTTACATTCAATTTATCAATTTTATTCCGATGAATGTGAGCACACAGCTTCACCGTCTAAATGTCATTCTCTGTGGAGCCTGGTAATGAATCCCACTAGTCTCCTTAAAGACAAAGCTTATATCAGAATCAGGATAAATTATTCTAAATTCGTTACAAAAACAAACCTCCTCATTAATTAATCTCCAGATAATCAGCACCTCAGGGAATTGACCTCATTAACCATCAAGCACAACCGAGAACATCACAGAATATACCAAGTGAAACATTCTACACCTTTCTAAGGCCCTGTGCGCACTATAAAATGGAATTTTCTTAAGAAAATTCCTCAGGCTCTGAAAGATTACTGCACCTGCGGTAAAAAAACGCGGCAAACTGCACCCAAAAACCGCATGCGGTTTTTCAGCGATTTGCCGCGGTGTGCCGCAGTTTTGCCGCTGTTTTTCCACAGGTTGTTCACTGCGGTTTTTTACCATTATCTATGGCAAAAACCGGAAGTACCTGCGGAAAAGAAGTGACATGCAATTCTTTTTCCTGCAGAAAACATGCAGCAAAACCAGTTGGTGAAAAAAACGCAGTGTGCGCACAGTATTTTTTTTTTTTTACCATAGGTTTTGCTGGGGAAGGACTGCAGAAAGGTTAGACACATTTTCTGCAGCAAAACATGCAGCAAAACCGCGGCAAAACTGCAGTGTGCGCACAGGGCCTAACATACTGTCATGCGATGTTCAGGACCAAACTCATTAGGTGTCACGATAGCGTCAGACTCTGTTCACACTCCAGAGCCTGACAGGCAACCTAATGTCTCCTTGATGTTCAGCCAGAGCGGCGTCTTTTCTGTTTCATGTGCTGTGTTCTTCAGTCCTGCAGGAGTTAATTCCTGCTGATCTGGGGAACTCTGCTAGGAGCTCAGATTGCTAATTACCAATACCAGCCATCTCCTTCCTATGTAAGCTTCTGGACCTTGCTACACAGCGCCAATTATAGCTTCAGCTTAGCTCCAGTGATTCCGGTCTTTGTGGTGATCCAGTTCGTGGTGATCTGTAATTGTGATTTTGAGTGATGTGGAAGTTCCCTTGTTGTGCATTTTCTTCTTTCCTTTTTCTTAATTCCCATATATATGTAGTCTCTCCTTTGTGTTTGAGTGCAGTGTGTATGAGTTTTCGTTATCCCTTGTCTGTCGTTTCTGTGGTGTTTTGTTACAGAGTTTCTGGCCTGCCCCAAGGGTGGGTGAGCGGGGGAGTAAGATCAGGGCTCGGACAGGAGTCAGAGTTATGCTGGGGGCTCAGACCTGGCTACCATCAAGCCTACCTCTGGGATAAGGGACAGCGCAGGGTCTCAAGTCTGAGGGCCAGCCAAGGAGCTCCTGTTCTGTCATTTCTTACCCCGTGACACATACCTTGACCCAGAATCATTAAAACTGCTACTTTGTAAATCTGCCTAAAAAATCAGCAAAAAGGAATTATTTATTTTATTATGCATTGCTTATATAGCACTATTATATTTTTCAGCTCTTTACATATACAGTGAAGGAAATAAGTATTTGATCCCTTGCTGATTTTGTAAGTTTGCCCAATGACAAAGACATGAACAGTCTTTAATTTTCAGGGTAGGTTAATTTTAACAGTTAGAGATAGAATATTCAAAAGAAAATCCAGAAAATCACATTGTATAAATTATATACATTTATGTGCATTTTGCAGAGAGAAATAAGTATTTGATCCCCTACCAACCATTAAGGGTTGTGGCTCCTACAGACCAGTTAGATGCTTCCTAATCAATTCATTACCTGCGTTACAGACAGCTGTCTTAAATTGTCACCTGAATAAAAGACTCCTGTCCACAGACTCAATTAATCAGCAAGGGATGAAATACTTATTTCCTTCACTGTATTATCATTGCTGTCCCCATTGGGGCTCAGAATCTTAATTCCCTATGAGTATTTCTTTGGAGTGTGGGACGAAACCCACACAAAAACGGGGAGAACATACAAAATCCTTTCAGATGTTGTCCTTGGTGGGATTTGAATCCAGGACCCCAGCGCTGCAAGACTGCAGTGCTAACCACTGGAATAAGGTGAGCCAAATTCATTAAGAGGCGCAATCCTTGTAAGTGATGATAAGCATGGTTTCACTAAAAGCCGCTTTACTCGCTACGACATTGCTAAAGCGAACTCGTTGGGGATTATGGAATTTGTGACGCACAACTGGCCGCGTTAGCGACATCGTTGTGTGTGACACCTATGAGCGATTTGGAATCATCGCAAAAACGTTCAAAATCGCTAATCGGTGACATCCCCCCCTATTCCCAATTATCGATGCTGCTGTGTGTAAGATGTTGTTCGTCGTTCATGCGGCAGCACATATCGCTATGTGTGACACCGCAGGAACGAGGAACCTCACCTTACCTGCGGCCGCCGGCAATGAGGAAGTAAGGAGGTGGGCGGGATGTTACGTCCTGCTCATCTCCGCCCCTCCACTTCTATTGGGCGGCTGCTTAGTGACGTCGCTGTGACACCGAACGAACCGCCCCCTTAAAAAGGAGGCGGTTTGCTGGTCACTGTGACGTCGCTAGGCAGGTAAGTAGTGTGACGGGTATGCGCGATTTTGTGCGCCATGGGCAGCGATTTGCCCGTGACGCACAAACGATGGAGGCGGGTACGCACGCTAGCAATCTCGTGTAAAGTGGCCTTAAGGGCACAAGTTGTCCAACAGACCTGATATGTTTTTTTTCAAGAGGTTAATAGAAACCTGGACAGAGAAATAGCTATATGCATAGTGCTTTTGGACTTTTAAACTTTGTCCTACATAGACGCCTAATGAGTAATTTAAGGGTTATATACTTAAGGCTGTGTTCACATGTCCTGCAGTCATCCGTTATCGCGGATCCATTAGAGATCCGTTTTGCAAATAAGTCGTGCAAACACAACTTTTTTGTCCATTGTTAAATAAAGAATGTCAGCCGGATCTGTTTTTAACATGTGAAGTCCATGGACAATGAATTAGTTAATGGATTGCTTCTTATCATCCATTTGTAACAGATCTGTTAAAAAAAAAGATGGATCTGTTACAAATGCAAGTACAATGGATAGCTGAGGTACGTGGTCGTGATACCGCTCCCTCTGCGTTGTGAGGGCCAGCTGGCCTGTGCAGAGAGGGAGACGAGGGGATTGTGCCGAGGGGCCGCAAGACCATAATTGAGCAGGGAAGCTTTGTATCTTTGTCGGCTTGTGGGGGACGTTTTCATGTATATTCTGACTCATCTGGTATATGCTGGATTGTCCCACGGATGTATAGGATGATAAAAAAAACCTCCTGATGAACCCCTTTACTGAGAGTGGGGGAAACGCGTCGAGGTGGAAAAATCTCAGGATTATATGAAGTGGAAGAATTGATATTGTCCCTATACATTATCTCTATCTGGTGACCAGCCTGTATCACAGTAAATTTTGCAGCATGGACTAACAAGTACTAACCATGGCTATGGCGGAGGATCCTTCCAGCACTGCAAACTGCATATTATTTCATTAACATCAAATACTTTCTGGAAAGCTTATGTTATTAACACAAGAAAACATACATGCTGGATTTGGATTTGCTATGACGCTAATGTGTATCTGATGTTCCTGTGTATGGTCATTTGGTAGATGGATTGTATTTGATAAATAATCTTTTCCATCTTTATATCTCAGCATCCAACCTGTGTTTTCCCGATGGACTCCTTGGGCATAATCTGCTGATGGTGTCTAACAGAGAAAATACGGATAACCATCTGTGTATTGTATAGGTGTATGTGCTGACTTATATATTCCTACATTGTGTGCTATAGCGCTACCTTAATGGATCCCTATAATATAATCTTTATCAGATGGTATCCATAGAGGCAGTGAGTCATGATTTAATTGGCTAAACTAATCTAAGATTTTTGCTGCAATAATTTAGGCTACTGGGGGTGTGCATGCCGGGTCTAGCCTCTAAAAAGGCCTCCTCTGTTTTCTATCCTTCCTCCCTTTTTTTCCTCCTTAGATTGACCAGGTGTGGATATCTGTGATCAAGGTTTGCTGGGGAGGATTTTCTGAGGGGAGTAATAGGCTGAGTCACCTTTGTAGAGAGGGAATTATCAGTTAGGGGAAGAAGTTGGGGTGGAATTTATTTATATCTCCATATCCCCCCCATTCTGTGTATCAAGGCATGTTTAGACTTTTGTGCACATCCCAACACCAAACCTTTACAAGTGGGTGTTTTCTGATCTGATTTTATTCTATTAAACAATAAAATAATTTATTGGGGTATATTTCCTTGCTTCTTTGAAATTTTGATGACCCCCTATGGATATCTATAGCAGTGTATTTTACAATGGATAGCTAAATAGCAATCCGTTAACAGAACCGTTGTCCATAGCCTCCCATGTTAAAAAAATGGATCCAGCAGAAATCATTTTCCCAACAGATCCATTCTAAAGGATGACTACAGGTCATGTAAACATAGCCCTAGAAAGTAACCTTTGTAATTGGAATGAAACCTAACTAAAACATCGCAACCAGAGAGTTGTGGTAAATGACTGCTCCTATGACTGGACTCTGACTAATGATGAAGAAGCACTTGGTCTCTAAACATGGTGTGTATTATGGCATCCAAATGATTCAATTTTGGTCTCATTTGACCATACTTTATTTTCCCAGTATTTCACAGGCTTGTCTAAATGTTGTGTAAACTTGAAAAGTGTTTGAACATGTTTTTTGTTCAGTAATGGAGTATTGAGCGGTGAGCATGCATGCAGGCCCTGAAGGTTGAATGCATTACTTATTGTTTTCTCGAAAACAGTTGTACCTGCTGATTCCAGGTCTTTCTGTAGGTCTCTATAAGTGGTTCATGACTTTTGGACAACTCTTCTGATAATTATTTTCACAATTCTGTCTAAAATATTGCAGGGAGCACCAGTTTGTGGCCTATTTATGGTGAAATGATGTTCTTTCCACTTCGTGATTATGGCTCCTACAGGTCTCACTGGAACCTTCAGCAGTTTAGAAATTCTTCTGTAACCAATGACATCAGTATGTTTTGCAACAATAAGGTTGTGAAGGTCTTGAGACAGCTCACTGGTTTTACCCATCATGAGATGTTTCTTGTGTGGCACCTTGGTAATAAGACCCCTTTTATAGGCCATCAGTTGAACCAGCTAATATTACTTTCCCTAAGTAGCAGGATTGCTTTCTAATGACTAATAGATGTATTAGATGTGCTCATGTCATGACTTTTTTTGTTTCTTTTTGCACTTCTCTTTCTTCACATTTTCAATCCTTTTTCAATGCTTCATTTATCATTATTACACATCACTAAATGTATGGGCATCTATGGTTTGATTTCTTTGCCTGTGTTAATTGGATGGGATTTTTACCAACATGGGGTGAGACATTAATGTCAATAGTATACCTTTAGAAATATATTTACTTAGAAAATTGGTAGATGTAGAAACTTGGCATTCAAGATAAATGTGAATAGTAGTCTTTTATTGAGAAGAAGTTGTAGGACCAGCACAAGCAGAGACGTTTCGGTCAAAGACCTACATCAGTGTGCGTGCAGGGGGTCCTCAGAAGATTTAGCAATTGGAAACTGGCGTAGTCAGGTATGACGCGGTGTCGACCGCTGTCTATGTGGCAATAAAAGACCACTTTTCACATTTATCTTGACTGCCAAGTTTCTACATCTACTTGAGACGGTTATGGACCCTACTTGAGCACCACCCCAGAAGTGCAGTGTGTATCAACTTAGAAAATTGGTGACATGTTCAATACTTATTTCTCCCGCTGTATCTATATTGCAGCTCAGTGTATTCAGGGAGCATACCGTAATTAGATTTTTTAGATTTATACTAATGGGTGCCGACGTGTGACAATTCATAAATATTCCATGAGAGAATGTCAAAGCAAAATCAGTTATCTATATGTCTTAAAGTAAAAACGCCTGAGCTGTTTCTTCAAGGCTCCCTTTACTTCTTTGTTCCTTAAGCAGTAGATAATTGGATTAACAAGTGGAGTCAAAAGGCTGTATAAGAAAGAGGCTAAGTGCTCCACCACCAAGGAGTATCCTGAAGGTCCTATATAGTTGAAGTTGGCTGTCCCATAGAACATAGTCACCACAATGAGGTGGGATGAACAGGTTGAAAATGCCTTCCTTCGTCCTTCAGAAGACTTTATCTTCATTATGGTAGAGATAATGTGAATGTAGGAGATGACAATGTAGAGGAATGGGGTAAAGCCCAAAAATATGCTGACAACGTACAACAAGATTTTACTGGTTTTGGTGGGATTACAAGACGCCTGTATGAGTGGAGGTACATCACAGTAGAAGTGGTTGATGATCTGCTGTGACTTACAAAATGAAAGGTTGGCGGTCATGACTGTGTGAACAATAGAGTTGAGAAACCCACTTAACCATGATACTGCAGCGAAACTAGCACAAAGCCTAGCATTCATCACCACGGGATAATGCAACGGGTTGCATATTGCAACAAAACGGTCATATGCCATGATGGCTAGCAATATACACTCCGCTCCTCCGAGTGATACAAACAAATATAACTGAAAGATACATTTTTTAAAGGAAATTTTTGTGTTGCCAGTTACACAGTTAAATAAAATCAATGGAAGTGTGGATGAGGAATAGAGGATGTCCAGCATAGAAAGGTTGCTTAGGAAAAAGTACATGGGAGTGTGAAGATGGCTCTCAAGTCTAATAATAGTGAAAATGCAGAAATTACCAATCAGGATTGTACAATAGATGACAAAAAATAAAATGGTGACAAAAAACCAACCATCAGAAAAAGTAAGAAGCAAAAAGTTTTCCAGTGATGTGTAATTCTGATGTCGTAGGTCAATCAATAACATCTGAAATAGAGTCATAGAAGCTGGTTCACAAGAACATTCACATACAGTTATAATATATATGGCCAGTGGATGACTTTAAGTGGTGGCAAACTAGGCAAATGCCTTGGGCTCCCATTTCCTGTGAAATCCCTGAGGATGGGAGCCACAATAAGAATCAGATTGTAGTATATATAGGTCATTGAAGGTTGATTATTTCAACTCTGAATTACTTACCATTTCTATCCTAGCATTTTGTAGTGGAATTATGTGGGCTGAACAAAGAAATTCCTAAAACTGGTAAGTGAAGGGTTTGGAGATTGCTGGGGATGTTTCTGTGTTCTCTGCCTTTGGACTACTACACGTGAACAAGTTTCTTTCAGGGTTTTGGGGAGCAGGGTGATTGGGTTACTGATTACTTTTGGAGCCTTGGCAGCACAGGTTTAAATAGGAACATGGACGGTATGACCTTGGGTTTTTAGGTTGTTAATATCTGGTGCATATTGATTAGCAGGACCTAGTCTAGTGGCTGTGCCAGTAATTTGTGACCACAGGACGGGAGCCATCAGAGGGATCTTATCCATGACAGCATCTGTTGCTCATCTTTTGATTGCACCAGGTCAGCTAATGAAAAGAAGAGCTGCAGATGCTGTTTGCTTAGAGGTGATTCACATGGCTCATGTCTAGGGTTTACAGAATACAGACATTTCTGATGGCCCTGGTCCTGCGAATCGATTCACACCAACGCTAGTTGTTAAGATAAATCAATTTTATGACATGTTTTAAAGGTAGAGGCACAGAAAAGAAAAGTCTTTCATTTTTGCAATTTTGTGAACAAACCATCCCATGAAGCCAAAATCATGCTATATAAATATTTATTGAAAAGATGCTTCAAGACAGTTAATTTTAAACAACAAATCAAACAGATGGATAAAGTGCAAAAGGGGAATAGAAAAGACCCCACATGCCCCTGGATAGATGTTCAAAATATATAAAATAGGGTGAATCTATTCATAAAAGAGGTAGAAAAACAGGTGCAAAGTTGCCCTAGTAAAACAGTCCAGTCGTAGTAATCAGACCTCAAAATTAACACTCACCCATATTAATGTAATGACAGACCAGGGTTGCACGTTACACCAGTTATTTACACATTAGATAATATTGGAGGTACAGACTGGAGGGCAGTTCCCTGTACATGTGACCTCTAATATAGTACTGAGGTGACATAATAGTGACCCAGTCTAGATAGTGTTTTGTGCGCTGTAACCAAACCAGGGTCCATTTGAGCTTGGTGACCACTGCTTTGGGTATTCTCATTTTATACTCACGTTTTTATGAGGTTTACTCGTTTTAAATAAGTGTGGCGCCCTGGACAAGCCAGGGGCCACAGAGAACAACACCACAACACCCCACACTCCCAGGAGGCACACCGAAGTCAGACACAAAACCCTTGTTGCCTTCCTCCAGGGGCTGATGATCACACCAGGGGGTGGGCCAGGCGGTTGGTCCCGCCCACCGAGGAGTTCACAGTCCTGGAGGCGGGAAAACAGACAGTCTAGTTTGGACAGTGAAAGTTTAAGGAGGAAAGTGTAGTAGTGGAGCAACTGACTGACAACGTCCGGGTGTGTGGCCCGGGCGGTACAGCAAGGTTGGCAGACGGTGGTGACCGTCTGCAGGAGTGGCCTATCCGAGTTACCGTAAGGACCGTGGATGGGCGGTGGCCCGGCGGTACCGGACCGGTACACAAAGAGAAACCAGCACCATCTGGCAGGGGCTTTTCAGGCCCCGGCAAGGCTAGGAGTCGCCGTGAATTTGCCGAATCCGTTAGTGAAGGGGACCTCCTGGGTTTCCAAACAGCCAAGTCCCGACAGAAGGCAACAGTCCAACCAACAGAGGGAGACACCGCCACCGCCAAGGCAATCGTTTCTCAGGGCCAGCGCCTGCGGGCAAAAGGGGCTCCTCCAGCCCATATCCAAGCCGGGGAGCGGGTTACCGGTGGAAACCCATTGGAACCGTACAAACAACTTAGGTGCAGGGAAAGGCAGTCACCACTAACCTGCCGGGAGCAACAACTCCGCAGCCGTCTGAGGGACCCGTCCATCCAGCCGCTTGTTTTACCGAGAACTGTGTCCTCATCATTGGGCTGACTGAGTACCACCGTGCCATGCGGCACAGCGCTGCCCCCGCGACCCTGCACCTCACCAGGCCCCACAACCCGCCTGCCATCTATCCCTACCCCATCACCGGGCCCCGGGACAACCAACCCCCTACCCACGGAGGGGAGAACTGACAACCAAGCTGCTCCCTGTCACCGCTCCCGGGATCCCCGTCCAGAGCAGCGGTGGTGTCACCAAAATCACCACAACCGTGGGTGGCGTCACGGACAATACCCCTAAAGACCAAACCACCCCCTTTCACTCACGGGCAAGGAGCGCCGCTCAAGTCCCTGGGATCCGGCCCATCGCTCGAGCCACCGAGCAGCAGCAGCGGCAGCCGGACCCGAGCAGTGGGAGAGCGCAGCGTCCCCTCCTCCGCCCGCAACAACTTGGCGTCACAAACAGGATCCTACCGTTCTACCGATTGGTGGAAGTGCGCCTTGTGTGACCGCCGGAGGTGTCCGGCCGGAAAATTTGAAAAGCTGCCATCTTGGGCGCGAAGAGTTCCCGCTTGAGCGTCTCCTCGAGTAGTGGAGGCGCGAAGCCCTAAACCCCGCCCCAATAGAGGAGGAGCCGGAAAGAGACTAAGGGGGACAAAATGGCGGCCAGCCGCGTGTAGCCGAGGCTGCTGAGAAACCGATGCGGAGATGGCGGCGTCCCCGGGCTGGAGCGCGGAAGCGCCCACCGTTGGAGCATCCAAGCTCTGGGGGAAGAGAGGCAGAGTAGCCTTCGAAGATTGCGGCCCGGGTGAGCTCCCCGCCGGGACCGCTGCTTGGCTGGAGCGGGAGCTGGGCCGGTTCTGCCTCAAGGTGAGGGCGCAGAGCCTGCAGCAGTTACTAGATTGGAGGGCGGAGATACGCAGGATGGTCGCCGCGGTGTGGGCCCGCGAGCAAGGAGCCACCGCAAGTGTGTCGCGCCGTGATCAAGCCACCCAAACTCCTGAGCCAGCCTTGATTGAGTGGGAGACGGGAATCGCTACCGCAGCAGGGGACCCGGAGGGAGTGCAGCTGATGGAGGACGAGGTCCTGAGTACGCTGCTTCCACCACCATTCCCAACAGCAATCAGTGGTGCGGGGCTGCACTGCATGTGGAAAGAGAACCCGAAGTACCGTTCGGTCCCCGAGTGGGCCGACCCCCTCCGGTGGTAGCCGGCCCGATGTTAGCGGTCCTCACCGCAAGTTGTCCCCGTTGGGACCACCAGCAGTGTGTGTTAAAATTGCAGTTTGAAAAGTTTGAAAGTTTTGCAAAAATGATAAGTGAATGATACCGTGAGAAAGTCACCTGATTGTCCACCTTGATTTGAAACCGGTCGTTGCCGGCAACTAGTCCCCGTTGGGACCCCCTTTTACAAGTTCACATAAGAAACTACTTATGAACAAGGCTGAGAACTTGCAAGGCAACCACAAACTTGTGGCCTGTAAATAATGTTTGTTATAGCTTCCACCATTACCGCCTCCGGAGAGGCAGATTGGAGGAAGGGCCCGCAGTGGAGCAGGCTGGGGCCCAGCCACCACCGGAACCGGTGGCAATCCTCTGGGGGTTTCAGGGGTTCCCCATGGACGTGGGACCCCTGGAAAGGACAGAACCCGCTTGGGCAGCTTGTGCAGGACTGGGGTCAAGGGGTGCTGCCCGTTTGCTTAGGGGCAGCATCAGGGCCAGGTTGCTTGGGTGGGAGAGAGCGGAAGCCGTAACCGTTTACGCAACGTTTTAAGTAAGAGTACCTCCCGATGTGGGAAGATGTTATTATAATTGTATGTCTGTTACCGTTTCTTATCTTTTTCAGTTGGTGAAAATAAAAAAATAAAACCGGTGATGGACGGGCAGCCCGCGGACGGTCTGCATTTAACTAAGGGGGAATGTGGCGCCCTGGACAAGCCAGGGGCCACAGAGAACAACACCACAACACCCCACACTCCCAGCAGGCACACCGAAGTCAGACACAAAACCCTTGTTGCCTTCCTCCAGGGGCTGATGATCACACCAGGGGGTGGGCCAGGCGGTTGGTCCCGCCCACCGAGGAGTTCACAGTCCTGGAGGCGGGAAAACAGTCTAGTTTGGACAGTGAAAGTGGAAGGAGGAAAGTGTAGTAGTGGAGCAACTGACTGACAACGTCCGGGTGTGTGGCCCGGGCGGTAAAGCAAGGTTGGCAGACGGTGGTGACCGTCTGCAGGAGTGGCCTATCTGAGTTACCGTAAGGACCTTGGATGGGCGGTGGCCCGGCGGTACCGGACCGGTACACAAAGAAAAGCCAGCACCTTCTGGCAGGGGCTTTTCGGACCCCGGCAAGGCTAGGAGTTGCCGTGAATTTGCCGAATCCGTTAGTGAAGGGGACCTCCTGGGTTTCCAAACAGTCAAGTCCCGACAGAAGGCAACAGTCCAACAAACAGAGGGAGACACCGCCACCGCCAAGGCAACCGTTTCTCAGGGCCAGCGCCTGCGGGCAAAAGGGGCTCCTCCAGCCCATATCCAAGCCGGGGAGTGGGTTACCGCTGACCCTGCACCTCACCAGGCCCCGCAACCCGCCTGACATCTATCCCTACCCCATCACCGGGCCCCGGGACAACCAACCCCCTACCCACGGAGGGCAGAACTGACAACCAAGTTGCTCCCTGTCACCGCTCCCGGGATCCCCATCCAGAGCAGCGGTGGTGTCGCCAAAATCACCACAACCGTGGGTGGCGTCACGGACAATACCCCTAAAGACCAAACCACCCCCATTCACTCACGGGCGAGGAGCGCTGCTCGAGTCCCCGGGATCCGGCCCATCGCTCGAGCCACCGAGCAGCAGCAGCGGCAGCCGGACCCGAGCAGTGGGAGAGCGCAGCGTCCCCTCCTCCGCCCGCGACATAAGCACCATTAAAAGTTATATTTTATGTTTAGTGTGCGGTTGCACAATGTCCACACATCTTGCTATTTAAAATTATTTACAGAACTGTTTCTACCCACATGCTGTATATTACCACTAACTACCACCACTCCTCTGGATGATTTCACTATATACTATACTTACTTACATATTCGCACATATCCTCCTTTCCGACCTTTCCTATTGAATGTGTCTAGATACACATACTCAATATTTTTTTGCAATGTAAAGTTGCCCTTGATAGATATAGATATACACTGTATATTTTATTGTCTTACCACTTAAAATTAAAAATAAATAAATAAATATAATTCTGCATTCCAAAAACAATTTTTCAGACAATAGATAGATGATAGACAGATACAGTAGATACATTCTAACATTATCTGATACATTTTGTATATCACATTCTCTAATGTTTTTCATAGTATCATAGTATCATAGTTTTTAAGGTTGAAGGGAGACTCTAAGGGGCACTTTGCACACTGCGACATCGCAGGTGCGATGTCGGTGGGGTCAAATTGAAAGTGACGCACATCCGGCATCGCATGCGACATCGCAGTGTGTAAAGCCTGGATGATACGATTAACGAGCGCAAAAGCGTCGTAATCGTATCATCGGTACAGCGTCGGCGTAATTCATAATTACGCTGACGCAATGGTCCGATGTTGTTTCTCGCTCCTGCGGCAGCACACATCGCTGTGTGTGAAGCCGCAGGAGCGAGGAACATCTCCTACCGGCGTCACTGCGGCTTCCGTAGGATATGCGGAAGGAAGAAGGTGGGCAGGATGTTTACATCCTGCTCATCTCCGCCCCTCCGCTCCGATTGGCCGCCTGCCGTGTGACGTCGCAGTGACGCCGCACGACCCGCCCCCTTAACAAGGAGGCGGGTCGCCGGCCACAGGGACGTCGCACGGCAGGTGAGTGTGTGTGTGAAGCTGGCGTAGCGATAACTTTCGCTACGCCAGCTATCACCACATATCGCTGCTGCGACGGGGGCGGGGACTATCGCACTCGGCATCGCAGCATCGGCCTGCGATGTCGTAGTGTGCAAAGCCCGCCTTAGTCCATCTAGTTCAACCCGTAGCCTAACATGTTGATCCAGAGGAAGGCAAAAAAACCCCCAATGTGGCAAACAAGTTCCAATGGGGAAAAAATTTCCTTCCTTCGTCCACATCCGGCAATCAGACTAGTTCCCTGGATCAATACCCTGTCATACAATCTAATATACATAACTGGTAATATTACATTTTTCAAGAAAGGCATCCAGGCTCTGCTTAAATGTTAGTAGTGAATCACTCATTACAACATCATGCGGCAGAGAGTTCCATAGTCTCACTGCTCGTACAGTAAAGAATCCTCGTTTGTGATTATGATTAAACCTTCTTTCCTCAAGATGTAGCGGATGCCCCCGTGTTCCAGTCGCAGGCCTAGATGTAAAAAGATCTTTGGAAAGGTCTCTGTACTGTCCCCTCATATGTTTATACATTGTGATTAGATCCCCCCTATGCCTTCGTTTTTCCAGACTAAATAACCCCAAGTTTAATAACCTGTCTTGGTATTGCAGCCCACCCATTCCTCTAATAATCTTGGTCGCTCTTCTCTGCACCCTCTCCAGTTCAGCTATGTCCTTCTTATATATTGGTGACCAGAATTGTACACAGTATTCTAAGTGCGGTCGCACTAGTGACTTGTACAGAGGTAGAACTATATTTTTTTCATGAACACTTATACCTCTTTTAATACATCCCATTATTTTATTAGCCCTGGCAGCAGCTGCCTGACACTGTCCACTAAAGTGAAGTTTACCATCCACCCATACACCCAAGTCTTTTTCTGTGTCTGTTTTACCCAGTGTTCTACAATTAAGTACATAATCATAAATGTTATTTCCTCTACCCAAGTGCATGACCTTACATTTATCTACATTAAACTTCAATTGCCACTTCTCAGCCCAATCCTCCAATTTATATAAATCTCCCTGTAATATAAAATTATCCTCCTCTGTATTGATTACCCTGCAGAGTTTAGTATCATCTGCAAATATTGAAATTCTACTCCGCATGCCCCCAACAAGGTCATTTATAAATATGTTGAAAAGAAGCGGGCCCAATACTGACCCCTGTGGTACCCCACTATGAACTGAGACCCAGTCCGAGTACGTACCATTAATAACCACCCTTTGTTTCCTATCACTGAGCCAGTTTTTAACCCAGTTACACATATTTTCCCCTATCCCCATTATTCTCATTTTATGTACCAACCTTTTGTGTGGCACCGTATCAAAAGCTTTTGAAAAGTCCATATACACAACATCCACTGCATTTCCCTGGTCCAGGCTTGAACTTACCTCTTCATAGAAGCTGATCAAATTAGTTTGACAGGATCGATCCCTCATAAACCCATGTTGATACTCTGTCATAAGGTTATTTTTCTTGAGATACTCCAGTATAGCATCTCTCAAGAAACCCTCAAGGATTTTACCAACCGTAGAGGTTAAACTTACCGGCCTATAATTTCCCGGCTCAGTTTTTGTCCCCTTTTTGAATATTGGCACCACATTTGCTATGCACCAGTCCTGCGGTACTGACCCTGTTATTAAGGAATCTGAGAAGATTAAAAATAATGGTCTATCTATCACAGAACTCAATTCCTGTAGTACTCTGGGGTGTATGCCATCCGGGCCCGGAGATTTGTCAACCTTAGTGATTTCGAGGCGGCGGCGTACTTCCTGCTGGGTTAAGCAGGTAATACTCAAGGGTGAATTTATGGTATCACTGGTCATGTCATCTGCCATGGCATTTTCTTGTATAAAAACTGTAGAAAAAAAGTCATTCAGCAAGGTTAGCTTTACCCTCATCCCCTTCCACCATTTCACCAAGACTATTTTTAAGGGGGCCAACACTATCGCTTTTTAGTTTTTTGCTGTTTATGTAGTTAAAGAATATTTTAGGATTATTTTTACTTTCTCTCGCAATGAGTCTCTCTGTCTCAAACTTAGCTAACTTAATTTGCTTTTTACATATTTTATTTAATTTTCTATAATTATATAATGCCTCATCACTGCCTACCCTCTTTAATTCTTTTAAGGCTTTCTGTTTTTCTTTTATTGCTTCCCTTACAGCTCTATTTAGCCATAGGGGTTTCCTCCTATTTCTAGCATGTTTGTTCCCATAGGGAATATTTTCTGCACAAGCCCTATTCAGGATGCTCATAAAAGTCTCCCATTTGCTTTGTGTACCTTTATTACTTAGTACATCATCCCAGTTTATTGCACTAAGATCATCTCTCAACCGTTTAAAATTTGCTTTCCTGAAGTTTAGTGTGCTTGTATACATCTTACTAAAGAATACATGAAAACTTATTATTTTGTGATCACTATTCCCCAAGTAACCTCCAACTTGTATATTTGATATGCGGTCTGGCCTATTGGTTAGTACAAGGTCTAGTAGTGCTCCCCCTCTTGTGGGGTCCTGTACCATTTGTGAAAGGTAATTATCTTTCATTGTTATCAAAAATCTATTTCCTTTGCTGGAACTGCAAGTTTCTGTTCCCCAATTTATATCAGGATAGTTAAAGTCCCCCATAATAATTACCTCTCCGAGACTCGCTGCTTTATCAATTTGCTTTATGAGGAGATTCTCTACCTCTTCCATAATATTCGGCGTCTTATAACACACCCCTATCAGTATTTTATTATTCATTCTCCCCCCCTTATCTCCACCCATAGGGACTCTACATTCTCAGTATCCTCACATATGTTGTCACGCAGGATGGGTTTTAAGGATGATTTTACATATAGACACACACCTCCCCCTCGCTTATTTGTACGGTCATTCCTGAATAGGCTATAACCCTGTAAATTAACAGCCCAGTCATAGCTCTCATCCAGCCATGTCTCTGATATCCCCACTATATCATAATTTTCTTCCAACAATATTAATTCTAATTCCTCCACCTTATTTGTGAGGCTTCGGGCATTAGTGTACATGCACGTTACGTATGACTCTGTACCTGTATTCCTGCTTACTGTATTAACTGCCCTAACCCTTCCCCCCGTACCACCCCCAATTTCATTACTTGTGCCCTGGTCACTATCTGCACTACATTCCCCTTCTATAAAGTGAATACCCTCGCCCTCCATTCCTAGTTTAAACACTCCTCCAAGCTTCTAGCCATTTTCTGCCCCAGCAGAGCTGCACCTTCCCCATTAAGATGCAGCCCATCCCTAGCATAGAATCTGTAGCCAACTGAAAAGTTTGCCCAATTCTCCAGGAACCCAAAACCCTTTTTCCTACACCAATTCCTGAGCCACCTGTTAACCTCCCTGATCTCTCTTTGCCTCTCTGGTGTGGCTCGTGGCACAGGTAGTATTTCCGAAAATACCACCTTTGAGGTCCATGCTTTAAGCTTACAACCTAATTCCCTGAAATCATCTTTAAGGACCTTCCACCTACCTCTAACTTTGTCATTTGTGCCAATGTGTACAATGACCGCTGGGTCCTCCCCAGCCCCTCCCAGTAATCTGTCAACCCGATCAGCGATGTGCCGAACTCGAGCGCCAGGAAGACAACACACTGTTCGGCGATCTCTATCTTTGTGACAGATTGCCCTATCTGTCCCCCTAATAATTGAGTCCCCCACTACCAGTACCTGTCTTGCCTGCCCTGCACTCCTATTCCCCCCCTTACTGGAGCAGACACTCCTCTGGCGTTCAGAGGTCATGCCTTGCTGCAGCAATGCTACCCCTGTAATGACATCCCCCTCATCTGCCAAGTTTGCAAACCTATTGGGGTGTGTCAGTTCAGGACTAGCCTTCCTAGCACTTTTCCCTTTACCCCCCTTTCTAACTGTCACCCAGCTACCTACCTCACCGTCCTGCCGCTCCCTACTACGATCCTCCCCCACATCTGACCCAGCAAGCTGCTGCTCAGTGAGCAGCACACTCCTTTCCATATTGCTAATGCATCTCAGAGTTGCCAGCTGCTCATTTCGATCCAGTACCTGGGCTTCCAAATGTGCAACTTGCTCACATCTCGAACAACAGTATGCACCCTCGAACGGCTTTTCAAGGACTGCATACATGAGACAAGATGTACACTGGATCGCATTAGCAATAGTGGAGCACATTTTCTAATGGGGATAGCACTAAACAAATGTTAAGTAATTAAACAACTTAATACAAACAATTCTACTCACACTTTTGCTCACACTTTGCTCACTCACGCTCACAATGAAGAAGACAGGCTAAAATTTGCGCGCCGCTAGGCTAGTTTTTGTGCATAAAGAAGATATTGATGTCTTTTACCTTAAGTTAAGTAGCACAAGAAGAAACTGTGACTTTAACACCTACAAAAAAATGAAAAAATTAGTAAAACCAATATTGCTAAGTCTATTCTGCAATTCGTAATTTGCATTTTTTTTAATTGATAGTATTTATTGCTGTTTTTTGCACCAAATTCTTCTATATGGTGTATGGTGATTGAGGACTTTTAAGCAAAATCAATGATGCTCTTTTTCTGTGATTTTGTTTTTAATTAAAAAGTTCCACAATCCTTTAGAAGGATGCACAATAGTCTTCAACTGTGCAAAAAAAGTGACATATTTTCTATTCCACTATAGTATTCAAATACAATAGATCAAAACCTTTGTAACATTTTGAAAACTTGTAAATGATGAATTAGGCTAAAACATCTGGATATAAGGGAAACCTCATCCAAATTGTAACCAAAAGAAAAGTGAAGCAGACAATGACATGGTGGTAAAAAGTCACACTATTTGTATGCCATAATTAATAACTTTCTAGCCTCCATCTGCTCATGCCACTTTTCTTAAAAGCTTTGTAAAAGGGTGTGGAGGCCCATACAACTCCAATACATTTACCATAATTGACGTCAGAAACTGGTATGAATTATAATGCAATGTCTGGTGCAGATTTGATTATTTTGGTGCCTGTACAGCAACCAATGTGTCAGATTTATTAAATACTGTTTACCTCTGAATACAAAAATTAAAAATCTACACGCCCCTATTAAAATGCAAGATTATTGTCATGTAAAAATAATACTAATAAGAATAATTTCAGAACTTTTATCTTCTTTAATATAACGTATAGTCTGTACAAATCCATTTTGGATAGAAAAAGAAAAGAAAGAACTAAAATAATGTGTTTGCATAAATATGCACACCCTTAAACTAATACCTTATTAAAGTACCTTTTGAATTTCTTACAGTATTCAGTCTTTTTGGGTAGACGTTTATCAGCATGACACATCTAGAATCGGAAATCTTTGCCCACTCTTCCTTGCAGTAGCTCCAAATCTGTCAGATTGTGAAGACATCTCCTAGGTACGGCGCCCTCTTCAGGTCATGCACATACTTTCAGTTGGATTTAGGTCTCGGCTCTAGATTGGCTATTCCAATACTTTGATACTCTTCTGGCAAAGCTTTTGTTAATTTGTAGGTTAGCTTAGGGTCGTTGTAGTGCTGAAAGGTGAAATTCCTCTTCATCTTCAGCTTTTTAGCAGAGGCCTGAAGGTTTTTTGGAAAATGAACTGATTTTTGGAACTATTCATAATTTCTTATACCTTCTCTAAAGCCCCTATTCCAGAAGTAAAAAAAAACAGCCCCAAAGCATAATGCTGCCTCCACCATGCCTCACTGTGGTTATGTTATTCTCTTGGTGATGGCAAATTTTGGCTTTACCCCAAATATGGAATGTAGCAAAAAATTTCAACCTTGGTCTCATTAGACCAAAACACGTTTTCCCACATGCTTTTACCATACCTAATAAAAGGTTCTGGCAAAGAGAGGCAAGAGTGCATTTTTTCCTTTGTAAGAAAAGGCTTTAGTCTTGCTAACTTACCCCAAACGCCAGACTTATGAAGAATATTGAAGACTGTTGTCACATGCAGTTCACGACTAGTACTTGCCAGAAATATCTGCAGCTCTTTTAATGGTATTGTAGGCCTCTTTACAGCCTCCCAGACTAGTTTTCATCTTGTCTTTAATTTTTGAGACACGTCCAGTTTTAGGCATTGTCACTGTTGGGCTCAGTTTAAGCCACTTCTTGATCACTATCTTCTCAGTGTTGCAGTCTATCTAAAGCTTTGGACATTTGTTTGTAACTTTTAGCAAAGAGATCCCTTTGCTGTGTTGTAAGCTGTCTCTGGTCATGGCTTTTGCTGTAAAATGCAACTAAGAAAATGTAATGAAAATCCTACTAGAACAGCTAAAATTTATATAGGATTATTCAGAATCCCTGTAAATGATGTTGACTGTACACTGACTACAATGTAAAATGAGTGTAAATTTGATTGGCGAATTCTGAACACAAGCACATCCCCATTTGTAAGAGGGTATTCTTACTTATGCAACCACATTAAGTTAGTTTAGTTATTTTATTTCTCCCTCAAAATGATTTCAGTTTGTTTTTCAATGGATTTGTACAGTTAATGGGTGAAATTAAAGGTGGAGAAGTTCTGAAATTCTTCTTCATGGTAAAGATGAGTGTAATTGCATATAAGTTACATGTAGCATGAAGCATATAGATGTCATATACAAATGTGACCCTCACCTGAGTGTCAGCAGAAGTCTTACTAGCCTAGAAGAAATGTAACATAAAATAGCAGTTTTCTATTAGAGAAAATACTTACCTACATGTAATAACCTAATACTCCACACTGCTCTATGCATTCAGTACACATACACACTGACCTCTACCTAATAAAATCTCATGGAAACAGTGAGTATTTATTGTAGAAGAGGCGGCCGCTGTGGAAATTCTTCTCCCAATTGTCATTTTGCATAATGATTCTAATAATTACCTAATTAATCCAGGTGAACAAAAACAAAGAAAAATTATTAACCTTTAAAGTGCATCTCGTATAGATGTGTATGGATATTTTGACCTATATATTATTTAGTATTTTTTACCTTTTGGTCATTAAACATTGAATTGGAAGGTTTGTTTTGAATAGGTTGGATGTCTATTTGGTCTTTCTGGATTGCACCTAATATACCTTATTCAGTGTGATGTGCCTATTACACATTTTATGTGTGTGTTTTTAATATTTGAATTAATAAAATTTGTATTTTTTGGAATCTTTGTGACTAAAAGCGTTTAAAATGGTCCCTTAGTTTGGCTCAGTAGGCTACACAATCATGGGGAAGACTGCTGACTTGACAGATGTCCAGAAGACAGTCATTGACACACTCCACAAGGAGGGAAAGCCACAAAAGGTCATTGGTAAAGAAGCTGTCTGTTCACAGAGTGCTGTATCCAAGCACATTAATGATAAGTTGAGTGGAAGGAAAATGTGTGGTAGAAATATGTGCACAAGCAACTGGGATAACTGCAGCCTTTTTAGATAGGATTGTTAAGAAAAGGCCATTCAAAAATTTGAGGGAGATTCACAAGGAGTGGACACTGCTGGAGTCAGTGCTTCAAGAGCCACCACACACAGACGTATCCAGGACATGGGCTACAAGTGTCACATTCCTTGTTTCAAGCCACTCATGATCAATAGACAACGCCAGAAGCGTCTTACCTGGGCCAAAGAGAAAAAACCTGAACTGTTGCTCAGAGGTCCAAGGTGTTGTTTTCAGATGAAAGTAAATTTTACATTTCATTTGTAAATCCAGGTCCCAGAGTCTGGAGGAAGAGTGGAGAGGCCACAATCCAAGCTGCTTGAGGTCTAGTGTGAAGTCTCCACAATCAGTGATGGTTTGGGGAGCCATGTCATCTGCTGGTGTAGGTCCACTGTGTTTTATCAAGACCAAAGTCAGCGCAGCCATCTACCAGGAAATTGTAGAGCACTTCATGCTTCCCTCTGCTGACAAGCTTTTTGGAGATGGAAATGTCATTTTACAGCAGGACTTGGCACCTGTCCACACGGCCAAAAGTACTAATACCTGGTTTAATAACCACAGTATCACTGTGCCTGATTGGCCAACAAACTTGCCTGACCTAAACCCCATAGAGAATCTATGAGGTATTGTCAAGAGGAAGATGAGAGACACCAGACCCAACAATCCAGACAAGCTGAAGGCTGCTATCAAAGCAACCTGGGCTTCCATAACACCTCAGCAGTGCCACAGACTGATCGCCTCCATGCCACGCCGCATTGATGCAGTAATTCGTGCAAAAAGAGCTCCAACCAAGTATTGAGGCATTTACTGTACAGACTTTTCAGTAGGCACCAACATTTCTGTGTTTAAAATAATTTTTTCTGTTGTTCTTATATAATATTCTAATTTTCTGAGATAATGACTTTTTGGTTTTCACTGGCTGTAAGCCATAATCATCAACATTAACAGACATAAACAGTAAAAATACATCACTCTGTTTGTAATGACTCTATATAATATATGCGTTTACCCTTTTGTATTGAATTACTGAAATAAATCTATGGGGACAAGAATCCGGCTATTAAAAATGTTGGTAGAAGGGATAGGGGGATGGGAGCAAGCTCACTGTACTTACCAAGGCTGCGGCACAGCTGTACACCGCTCCCGCGGCTGCCCATTCACTTTTTTTTGGTCGCGCATCAGGCTCATACATATGCACTGCTTTCTCCGTATACCAGTGTCTGTGATTGGTTGCAGTGAGATGCGTCCCCTTCAAATCACAGACTCCACATGCGTCTATTGTGGTATAAAAATAAAATATTTGGCATAGGGTCCCCCCATATTATGATACCCAGCACAGATAAAGCATACGGCTACAGGCTGCAGCTCCTAGCCATGCACTTATCTTGGCTGTGTATCAAAATAGGAGGAACCGCCTGTGGCTTTTTTTAAAAAAACTATTTAAATAAATAATTTAAAAAAAATGATGTGCAGTCTACCCCCCAATTATGATACCCAGCCAAGATAAAGCCCAACAGTTGGATTCTAGTATTCTCAGACTGGGGAAGCCCACGGTTATTATTGGGCCGCCACCGAGCCTAAAAATAGCACCCAGAATTACCGCGTCCATTAGATGGTTGCAGTGAGATGTGTCCCCTTCCAATCACAGACTCCACATGCGTCTATTGTGGTATAAAAATAAATAAAATATTTGGCATAGGGTCCCCCCATATTATGATACCCAGCACAGATAAAGCATACAGCTACAGGCTGCAGCTCCCAGCCATGCACTTATCTTGGCTGTGTATCAAAATAGGAGGAACCGCCTGTGGCCTTTTTTTTAAAAAACTATTGTAATAAATAATTTAAAAAAATGATGTACAGTTTACCCCCCAATTATGATACTCAGCCAAGATAAAGCCCAACAGTTGGATTCTAGTATTCTCAGACTGGGGAAGCCCACGGTTATTATTGGGCCGCCACGAGCCTAAAAATAGCACCCGGAATTGCCGCGTCCATTAGATGGTTGCAGTGAGATGTGTTCCCTTCCAATCACAGACTCCACATGCGTCTATTGTGGTATAAAAATAAAATACCGTATTTTTCAGACCATAAGACGCACTTTTTTTCCCCCAACTGCTGGGGGAAAGTGGGGGGTGCGTCTTATGGTCTGAATGTGGCTGCGGGGAATGTGGGTGCTGCGGTGGAGTGGGTCATCGGGGGCACGAGCAGGCTGTAGCAGCCTGCCGTGACCACGTGGACCCGCTCATTTAATATGCACGCCCATCCCCCGCCCATTATCCCTCAGCGCTGAAGCAGGCACTGACAGGTGGGCGGGAAGATGGGCGGGGGATAAACAGCCGGCCCGCATGATCACCCCTGGCAACTACGGCCTGGAGTGGTCATGTGCAGCTGTATTCACTGCTCCCCGTGCATCATCATCAGCACGGGGTGCAGTGAATCAGTGTACAGTACTCACCTGTCCCCTGCAGCATCGCTCGTCCTCTCGTCTGTGTCAGCGGCAGCACGCTGAGTGGAGCCGTCCCTGTTACCCTGCTGAATCGCGATCATCTCCTATGTCTGTGCCGGCAGCTGGGTGGAGACTAGCGGCACGCACAGCGATGACGTCATCGCTGTGCGCACGTGTCCACACGTAGCCGCCGGCACAGACACAGGAGATGATCGCGATGCTGCAAGGGAATGGGGACGGCTCCACTCAGCGGCGCTGCCGCTGACACAGACGGGAGGACGAGCGATGCTGTAGGGAATGAGGTAAGGTGAGGTGAGTATGAACGTTTATTTTTTTATGTGCCACAGGATGTGGCCATACACCAGGATGGGGGTATATTATGAGCAGGATGAGGTCATATGAGCAGGATGGGGTTATATGAGCAGGTTGGGGTCATATGAGCAGGATGGGGGTATATGAGCAGGATGGGGTCATATGAGCAGGATGGAGTCATATGAGTAGGATCGGGGCATATCAGCAGGATGGGTTCATATGAGCAGGATGGGGTCATATGAGCAGGATGGGGTCATATGAGCAGGATGGGGGCATATCAGCAGGATGGGTTCATATGAGCAGGATGGGGGCATATCAGCAGGATGGGGTCATATGAGCAGGATGGGGTCATATGAGCAGGATGAGGTCATATCAGCAGGATGGGGTCATATGAGCAGGATGGAGTCATATGAGCAGGATGGGGGCATATCAGCAGGATGGGGACATATCAGCAGGATGGGGTCATATGAGCAGGATGGGGTCATATGAGCAGGATGGGGGCATATCAGCAGGATGGGGGCATATCAGCAGGATGGGGTCATATGAGCAGGATGGGGTCATATGAGCAGGATGGGGGCATAGCAGGATGGGGGCATATCAGCAGGATGTGGGCATATGAGCAGGATGGGGGCATATCAGCAGGATGGGGGCATATGAGCAGGATGGGAGTATATGAGCAGGATGGGGGTATATTATGAGCCGGATGGGGGTATATTATGAGCAGGATGGGGGTATATAAGCAGGATGGGGGTATATTATGAGCAGGATGGGGGTATATGAGCAGGATGGGGGTATATTATGAGCAGGGTGGGGGTATATGAGCAGGATGGGGGTATATAGCAGGATGGGGCCATATGCCATAATGGCTTATATAGCAGGATGCGGCCATATGCCAGTATATAGCAGGATGCGGCCATATGGCAGGATGACGGTATATAGCAGGATGAGGGACATATACTGTATATAAAAGGCAGGAGGATCATTACCAGGATGCGGCACCTTAGTAAAGAATTTGGGGACATTACCCCCATAACAGTGTCAGCAGTAGATCCTCGCCCCATAACAGTGTGTCATGACCACATGTTTTGCTTAAAATTTTATTTTCCTATTTTCCTCCTCTAAAACCAGGGTGCGTCTTATAGTCCGGTGCATCTTATAGTTCGAAAAATACGGTATTTGGCGTAGGGTCCCCTCATATTATGATACCCAGCAGAGATAAAGCATACGGCTACAGGCTGAATCTCCCAGCCATGCACTTATCTTGGCTGTGTATCAAAATAGGAGGAACCGCCTGTGGCCTTTTTTTTAAATAAACTATTTAAATAAATAATTTAAACAAATGATGTGCAGTCTACCCCCCAATTATGATACCCAGCCAAGATAAAGCCCGACAGCTGGATGCTAGTATTCTCAGACTGGGGAAGCCCATGGTTATTATTGGGCCACCACCAAGCCTAAAAATAGCACCCGGAATTGCCGCGTACATTAGATGCGACAAGCCCGCGCTTTACCTGGCTCTTGCCGATTGCCCTGGTGCGGTGGCAATTGGGGTAATATAAAAGGTTAATGGCAGCCTTCAGCTGCCATTAAACCCTAGATTAGTAATGGCAGGAGTCTATGAGACTCCCCCCATTACTAATTGATAAGTGAAACAAAATAAACACAAACACCGAAACAATCCTTTATTTGGAATAAATGACAGGAAACCACCCTCTTTCACAACGTTATTAACCTGAATACATGCCTGTAGGTCCGACGTAATCCACACGAGGTCCCACAACAATTCCAGCTCTGCTACATCTGAAGGCACAGCATACGATCATGAAACATGAACACCCATTGTGAGTTCCAGGCAGAGAATGAATGAGCTGTGTGATCAGCGGTGACGTCACTCATGTAAGTTGCAGCTGGAGGTTCTCACCGTCCTCCTCCTGTGACAATAGGTTACCTTACCTCAGACGACCTCAGATGTCCTCATTAAACTTGCTGGGAGATGCAGATTTGATGTGGACATTTTTACACCATATTCCTGCACCCATTCTACACCTCCTTGCAAAAGAATCACATCACTACGTCATCATACCTCATGCAATTTTTTTGCCAAGAGGTGTTGATTGGGTGCATGAATATGGTGTAAAAATTTCATCACCAAATTTCCATCTTTTTACCCAAAAATGCAAGAAAAAAACATTTTTTCTGGCAGGAGGTGCAAATTTTGTGCTGAAATCTGGTGGAGACATTTCAGCACCAAATTTGCACCTCCGGGCAGAAAAAAACATTTTTTTAGCATTTTTGGCCAAGAGATGCAAATTTGGGGATGAAAATTTTACACTATATTCATGCACCCAACTTACACCTACTGGCAAGAAAACGCACCTTTGCAACTAGAAGTGCAAATTTAGTTCTGAAATCTGGTGCAGACATTTCAGCACCAAATTTGGACCTCCTGGTAGAAAACTGCCCTGAACTAGAGTCAAAACTTTTTTTTTTTTGCACTTTTTGGCCAAAAGATGCAAATTTGGTGATAACATTTTACACCATATTCATGCACCTAATCTACACCTCCTGGGAAAAAAATTGCATCAAAACCGCATGCGTTATGATTCGGTAGTGATGCGTTGTTTTGCTAGGAGGTGTAGATTGAGTGCAGGAATATGGTGTAAAAATGTCAGCACCAAATCTGCCTTTCTTGGCAAAAAAATGGGTTTTTTTGCCAGGAGATGCAGGTCTGTGAACCTGATTTTACTGAAGTCACCTGAGGTCCAATGCGGTTACAGGTGGAGGTCTTGGGAACTTCCTACTGTACTGCAAATAACCTGAGTGACATCATTGCTGATCATACTGCTCATTCATTCTCTGCCTGACCCTCACAGCATTTGGTCATGTACCATAATCACACGCTGTGATTTCAGATATGTAGCAGAGCTTGAATCATCGTGGTACCTTGTGTGGATTATTATAGACCTGCAGGGGTGTTTTGGGGTTAATAAATTGGTGAAAGAGGGTGTTTTCTTGTATTTTATTTCAAATATAAGATATTTTTGTTGTTTGTGTTTACTTACTTTCACTTACAGATTAGTAATGGGGGGGTCTCATAGACCCTCCCCATTACCAATGTAGGGCTTAGTGTCAGCTGATGGCTAGTATTAATTACTTATATTACCCTGATTGCCACTGCACCAGGGCAATCGAGAAGAGCTGGGTAAAGTTACGGGACCCTTGCATCTAATGAATGCGACAATTCCGGGCAGCTGCAGCCTTCTATTTTTAGGCTAGGGGCGGCCCAATAAGCATGGGTCTTCTCCACCTGAGAATACCAGCCCCAAGCTGTAGGGCTTTATCATGACTGGGTATCATAATTGGGGGGACTGCACACCATTTATAAAATTATTTATTTAAAAAATTAAAAAAATCCGCAAGCAGTTCCTCTTATTTTTAAACACAGCCAAGGTAAGTGCACAGCTGGAGCCTGCAGCCTTTAGCTATAAGCTTTATCTGTGCTGGGTATTATAATATGGGGGGACCCCTCACCAAATATTTTATTTTTCTATTTTTATACCACGATATTGATCCGCAGGCAGCGCCTGTGATTGGTTGCAGTCAGATGCTGTCACACAGGCTGGGGAGGCGCATCTGACTGCAAGCAATCACAGATGCCAGGACGTCGGGCGGGAAAAGCAGTACATATGGATGGGCAATAATGAGCAACCCAGGAAGTGAAGGAGAGGCTGCGGTAACAGTGTACAGCCATGCTGGAGCTTCCATAAGTATAATGTGCTTGCTTCATTCTTTTTTTGTCTTTATTTTAATTTGATTTTCTTGATTGCTGGATCCGGATCAGTAACCAGAATCCCGAGACTGGGTCCGGCTCTTGGGTACCTTTGAAACCATGTGGATTCGGACTTTTACAGTCCAGGTCCGCCCATCACTAGTTATAGGGTTATTTCTTTGATCCACTAGCGTCCATAAGACAAAGACAAAGCTGTGTAAGTTGTATGGGGACAGAACACATCTGATCTCTACTTTCCATCACTCATAACACCACTAGGTAACCTATCAAATCTTTTTCACATTTTTCAAGTGTACTTGTCAAATTAAACACTGTTTAAAACATAAATGTATTAATTTTTCTCAATTAAAACAAATGCAATTAATTTTCAAATTCCCAGCTCTCTTCAGTCTTGAACGTCCCTGAAGATCTCCTCAATATTACAGTATATCCCCAGGTTCCCCTCTGATATTCTTATATAACGCCTACGAAACACAATGCTGATCAGAGGATCCTGCAGGAACTTCCTAAGGATTAATATATTATAACCTATTCCTCTGATAGAAATTATTACTGCACTTGATCCACTCACAATTCACATAAAGCACAGGATTGTTTCTTGGTCTGATAAATCAGTAAAGATCCATATATCCAGCTACAGCTCTGTTTAGGCCATGCTTATTGTTGCCAGCCCAGGTCAGGTACCCACCTTTAATTCAGGGCTGAGATAAAGTCTAGGGCAGGGAGAATATTGTTTTATTTATTTTCTACCACTATTAGAGTTGCTAAATACGGTAGGTCCCATGTCATTAGTTGTTTTGTCTAGGAATGTAAATGATCACACATTAAAAGGTTTTTACCATATGACTGATAAACTTCTCCGGTAGCAAGACATTGCCCATTGAAGAATATTAGCTGGAAAGGTTATAATGAAGTGAAACTCTACTACAAATACTATGTGTGGGTAGACTTTATCGATTGTGTTTACTTATATAGTGATAACATATTGCACAGCGTTTTATAGACATTATCACCACTGTCCCCATTGAGGAGCTCACAAACTAAATTCCCCATCGGTATGTCTTTGGAATGTGGAGGAATTCCAAACAAGCATGAGCTCTTTGCAGATGTCATCCTTGGTGGGATCTAAAACCCAAGATCCCAGCGCTTCAAAGCCTTCATGCCCAAAATAACCAGTCAGTCTTGCACATCAGAGATTAATGGGGTATGTATGGTATATATTATATGTTTTAAAAATAAGAATTGATAAAAAAATAAGTTCAGAAAGCTTTTAAATGAAAGATCTTCCAGTGGTTTTTGAATAAATGTTTAGTCAGGGAATCTTTATCCCACTCTTCTCCTTGTCTGTCTCTTTCCTTGTCTGTCTGTCTCTTTCACTGTTTGTTTACTTCTTTCCCTATCTGTCTATCTTTTTCCCCATCTGTCTCTCTTTCAATGTCTGTCACTGTCTGTCTCTTTCCCTGTGTCTGTCTCTTTCCCTGTGTCTGTCTCTTTATCTGTCTGTCTGTCTCTGTCTGTCTCTTTCCCTGTCTGTCTCTTTTTATGTCTGTCTGTCTCTTTCCATGTCTGTCTGTCTCTTTCCCTGTCTGTCTCTTTCTCTGTCTGTCCGTCTCTTTCCCTGTCTGTCTGTCTGTCTCTGTCTCTGTATGTCTATTTCCCTGGCTGCATTGTGACATGCCAACATTCCATTTAAGGGCTGCAGATTCTTCAGAAGTTCTGGCTGCATTGTGCCTTCCAGCTCCATTGACTTTAATAGAGGCAGTTTTTTTGGCAAATAACTGTAATGCTCAGGGTTAAAATTTCCCCTCAAAACATAGTCTATGATGTTCCCTGAGTCAAATGGGGTGTCTATGCAAAATTTTGTGATTGTGCGATGGTGCGAATTCCTTTAGTGGACACACACACACAAACACACACACACACACACACACACATGCATACATACAAACTGTACATACATACACTCATCTCTATATAATAGAAGATACAGTGTGTATACATATATATATATATATTTATATATATATATATATGTTTATGCCTAGCAAGCACGAGTAGTGTTTTTTTTCCCCATTTTATAACATTTTCTGCTCTGCTGTTCTCTTTTTGTATTACCAGATTAGTTCCTGAACTGTATGTCGAGGTTTAATTCTAGACCTGAATCTAAATAGGTCCTTGCTCAAGGAGTTCATGTGATTAAGTTAAACATAATTCATGTGACCAATGAAGACCTGGATGCCACAGGGAAGGTGTCCGCTGCTTTAGACCTTCTAACTTAGCCATAACAGAGACTGGATAGATTGCAAAGAGTGACATTCAGACTTAGAAGGAACCTTTCACATTGTACATGCAATTCAATGTATGGACAGCATGGAATAGAGAAGGAAAGCTGAGCAGAATTATATATAGTTTTAGAAAAGATTTAGTATAACTTGTATTTTATCAATTGAAATACCTGGTGAGCCAAATGGGCAGTTATACTCAGTGATTGACAGACAGCAATGTCTGTACACAGTCATATAAGGAAGACACTATGTCACTGAATAAGACCGCTTACTGAGATTGCATGCATACAATGACCAGGAATTTTAATGATTAAAATGCAATTTTTACTTAAATATTTCCCAAAAACATGCCTATCAACCTGATCATCTCCTCCTGCTTTTTATCATCCTGTCTGTAGACCAGATACCATTCTCAACATGACAGGTTCCCTTTTAATGCAGCTTTTATTACATGGTCACTTGTTTTTCCAGCCTTCGCAGGAGACATGTTCAATCTCCTGAAGTTTCCTTCAGTGGTAACAAATGATTGATTACTTGTAAGGCCCTCCTTTACAGGAGTTGACCAAATTTGATCTAAAATCAAGCTTAGAGACATCTGGTAGTGGAAATATCTCAGCTGCACTAATGCTGATTAAGTGCCTTGGAGAAAGCTGAACCTCTCTTCATGAAGGTGGACATTTTCATTCACATGACATGAAAAAGGATGACTTTGAGTGGAATTTACCTTTAAAATCTTTCTTTTGATCATTAGTAAAGACGGTTGGATGTTGTATTTTTTACCATGGAGCCCTCACTTCCTAGCCAATGACATGTTATTTTAGTTGGCCTTCCACCACCATAATATTGTGATATCCAGAATTTTGACCGTAATGGTCCATCAAATTCACACTGTGATCTTGTTTTCATAGACATTTTAATGGGATCTGAAAACAATACAGCTATGGAGGACTTTACCGACTTTATCCTACTGGGATTCTCCGAGAGACCAATTATCTGTTCATTTTTAATCACTATGACATACATCATGGTTCTTATAGCTAATTTGTCTGTATTTAGTATCATCCAGATAGACAACCATCTCCAGACTCCAATGTACTTTTTCTTGTGTTGCTTGTCCATCTTGGATGTGTGTTACTCTACGGTCACCCTTCCAGCTATGCTGATAAATGCTGCAACAGGGAATAGGAAAATAACCTTCAGCTGGTGCTTTATCCAGCTTTATTTCTTTATCTGTGCTGGAGGTACTGAATGTCTTCTTCTGGCCGCCATGGCCTATGACCGATATATAGCCATATGTAACCCACTCCGCTATATTCTAATTATGAACAAAAGGTTCTGCTCCTACATTGTGGCAGGATGTTTCTTGATTGGACTCATAAATGCCATGTGTAACACATTTATGACTTTGAACCTAACATTTTGTGGACCTCGTCATATCAACAATTTTCTCTGCGATGTTCTTCCAATGTTGGAAGCTGCATGTAGTGACATATACAGTAATCAGACATTCATACAAGTAGACACAGTGGTGCTTGCAGTAACCACATTTTTAGTTGTGATGATCTCCTATGTCCACATCATTTCCACCATATTGAAAATCCACTCTTCAGAAGGAAGACAGAAGGTTTTCTCTACGTGTTCCTCCCACCTCATTGTCATCACATTTTTTTACATAACAGGTATTTTCAGCTACAATGGTCCAAAGTCAGGAGAATCTTTTACAGTCGTCCGAGTTTCATCCATTATCAACAGCGTGCTGCCTCCATTGGTGAACCCCGTTATATATTGCTTGAGAAATAAAGAGGTGAAAAGAGCTTTTAAAAAAGCAATAACTAGTTTTTAAAATGGAGAGCAAGAAAGACGTAAGACTTGAAGTTCATATGTAGCATGTGACCCTAAGACACGCCACCAGTAAAGAGACCTCCTTGAGTCATTGTTTTCTCTTTACGCTATCAAACATTTTATAAAATCCTAGGCAGTTCCTCTAGGAAGGTCCCTCATCTACCATGTGCTATTTATAGTACTGTTGTCTTTTTTTGGTGCAAAAGGGTCTTTTACCCCCTCTTGACTAGGTGGTATGACATGGTAAGACATGTAGTAGTATGTTCAAAATGTATTCACACAATTTTGAGGTGGATTATGAGGCAAGCTCTGTATATAGGAACTTTGCATTATGATGGTGCATAATTGCACTTTCTAATGGATCTATGAAGAACAACTTTGGCAAAACGTAGTGCTCTGCGACCGATCCTGGAAGCTCTGAGAGAGAAACATCCCTGATACCAGAGGCTTTCCCTTCCAACTGCAAGTACACAACCAACAAAGAACCTTCTTCCTGAAAGGGATTGCTATTATCCCTGGAGGACTTGGATTTGCCTTCAATCACAATAACTGAGTGATCTACTAATCCACTCACTCCTCTGGATTCCTATAGAAATCGTCACCGACTGCATCTGCTTCAAAGATAAAGAGGCAGGTGGCCTTTTCTTGGATGAGTTGAACAGTGATAGCCTACAATATATGGTCATTATTGACTTTTTTGCAGTCTCAGTCATGATATTTCCTAATATAGACTAATGTTCACTCATGTGTTTAGATTGTAGATAGTGTTCTGAATGGCCCATCTACCATGATAGTAGCCCTTACAGTCCAAAACCCGTTCTATGGATCATAATTAGCAGGGTCACAGGTTATGCTTTATTTACTTACTGTTTCTTTGTCTAACATGTTAATATTATCTGCATTAACACTTACAATTTATTGGTCTGGGACTGAGTATCAAAACTTTCTCTTGCATTGACGTTGAATCTAAAAGGTTATTTGAACCTTTATGTACACATGTTGGTTACACTAGATCACAGGCATGCATTTTATATTGCTGACTGTTGTGTTCTTTCTTTCTGTAGAATAATATAAACAATATACATAATTATGAGCTTTTTAGCCAATAGAGGCGGTGAACATAGTTCAGACCCAATTCTGAAATCTAAAAGGTTCAGTATTGCCTTCCACAAAAACTTGCCCTTTACCTTGGTAGGGTTGGATGGCGATGAAAATGGTTGCTTTTGGTTGCTGAAAGATTCAATTTTGAACCAAGTCTATACTCTTGCTAATCTTCCAAACAAGATTATAGTGAGGGTCAGTCAAAGGTATGGAATAAGGTTTCATAGAGGACATCATTATCCTATAGGAACTCCAATTTGATGATATACAAATGTGACGCCCTGGCTTATCAGGTCGTCACAGGGTATTGTGCAATCTTCCCTCTGTGCAATATCCACCTCCTCCTTGGTTACGGGTCCCTAACCATTGGTGTTGCCAAAACCAGCTAATCAAAATCCTAGGAATACTCTGCACCACACCCACCAGACACACCAGTGGACGGCCTGAGTGGAATAGGGTCACCCACTTGGGGGGTTGGTTAAGAGGAGGTCAGGAGTGTCATGAGAAGGCCAGTGTAGTGTTGGAGGTGAAGGAGAGAGGAGGTCAGGAGCTGGGCTCCTTGGAAGTACTAGGTAGCAGACGTTGGTCTGGGCCTGGTAGGAGCTGGACCCCCGGTCGCAGGGGATCATGACAAGAGGCACAGCATTGTCGTGGAGGACAGCAGGCGGCCTTGTACTATCACCGGGCTGGGACCAGGGCATGACGGGGTACGTGGACCCTAGGTCAGGGAGTAGCTTTAAGCAACCTGACAATTTACCCGACGAGAACGGAGCCTTCAAGATCTGCTCTCCACCCACTCCAAAATCGAGGTACTAGCGCAACGAGGGGGATAGGACTTTCCCCACATATGGTCCAGGAAATCCCAAGCGTGAACCCTGAGAGCAAGCTCCCTCAGTTAGTCATACTGGGGAGCGGGACCTGATTTAGTTTTAAGCTATAGGGGCCAACTAAGAAGAGAACAAGGTGCCAAGGGAAAGGTCAGAGATCAACAGGCAACACCAGCAGGAATGGGACCCAAACATGCTCTCCCTCAGCAGCGGCAGTGTCCAGAACTTTGGCTTACTAAGTTGTCAGCGTTATTGGACTGAGTGAGTAGGCCTGTGACCCTTACCTCCCCAACGGCACATCCCTGTCACCATCACCGAGTCCCGGGGCATCCCCCTACCCGTGGAGGGGTTAAACACTTGGCTGCCCTCTCCATCACCACCGGGTACTCCCAGCTGCTGTGGTGGTACTCCACCTTACCAAACACCACGGAAGGCGTCACGAACTGTAAATACACCATCCCCTGTGTATACCCCCTTAATTTTGAGTGGCCGCATGACCCCCCAGGTCCCAAAGGCCCTCGAGCCACGGCGGATCCGGATCCGAGCAGCCCGGCTGCTGACGTGGGGGCGGCACACAAGATGTTGGATTTTTCGGTGGGTAAGTCCTCGATTTCCCCTACCCAGTAATCCTCATTAAAAACAATCTATTCAAATTACAGTCAGTGGATGTTTGGTGTGTGTTACTGCCCAAAGATAAAGACTGCACTCATTACTCATCAGTTCACAATTCAAATTGCAAAATTGATTATTTTTTGATCATTCACCACTTGCTGAACTGTAGTCCCTTAGCCTCTGTTGGCTCCATGACCTGGTCGGATCATGCTCTCATTTTTTTCACTTTTCAGCCACCAAATGCTTCTTCTCGTCCATGTCCAATACATCTAAACCCAGTTATTACACAATGCTTCTCTAGCTGCTATAGAGCACAAGAGCTCTGACTTCTTACTCCATCATAAAACTGACAGCACCCCAAAAACCATTCAATGGCATATTCAAAGTGTGTACTCAGAGGCGATGTTATCAGAGAAGTCACTAGATTAACGAGAAAGAAATCATCTCAGATAGAAAATTTATTGAAACAAATACATTTTCTGGAACAATCCCATAGACAAAACCCATCTCCTCCAACTCTTATTAACCTAAATAACCAAAATGATGACTTGAAGAAACTCTTAAGGGTGCTTTACACGCTGTGATATCGCTACCGATATATCGTCGGGGTCATGTCGTTAGTGACGCACATCCAGCGCCGGTAGCGACATTGCAGCACGTAAAACCTCTGAGCGACCTAAAACGATCGCAAAAGAGGTAAAATTCGTTGGTGTTGGAGAGGTCGCTCCAACACCAAAAATCATTGACAGGTGAGTAGCGATGTTGTTCGTCGTTCCTGCGGCAGCACACATTGCTATGTGTGACACCGCAGGAACGACGAACATCTCCTTACCTGCGTCCACCGGCAATGCGGGAGGAAGGGATTGTTCGGCGGTCACAGCGACCTCGCTGGCAAGGTATGTGCATGTGACGCTGCCGTAGCAATAATTTTCGCTACGACAGCGATCACCACATATCGCAAGAACTACGGGGGCGGGTGCTATTGCACTGGACATCACTAGCAATCGCCAGCGATGTCGCAGCGTGTAAAGCACCCTTTAGATCAGAGTTACTGTAAACGCAAAGAAAGGGTACAACAGTTTATGTACGGATTTGCTGATAAATTCGGCGGTCTGTTGGATAGAAGCATTCAGTCTATGGATATGTTCACAAAGGGCTTTTTTGGTAAGTTTTTTTTCCTGACCAAAATTGATCCTGTGGCAGGAAATCTTCTTTGAGTCATCTGCGTTTTTGGTAAGTTTTTCATGTGTTTTTTAGTGGTGTTTTTGCTGCAGATTTGGTGCGGATTTGTTGCTTTTCTTTTCTAAAAATTGGGTTGTATCAATGAAAAAACGCAGCAAATCTGCAGCAAAGAATTGACATGCTCATTCTTTAAAAACCTGACCAAAAACGCAGGTATTTGACTAAACAGTCAGGAAAAGAACCTGATGTGTTTGTGTGTGTGTGCATGAGATTTCAGATACCTCAAAGACTTTGCTGGGACTGTAAAAAGCAGCTTTTTATTAGCATGGATTTGCATAAAACCAAGGCAAATCTGCAGCTAAAAAAACGCAGTAAAAACTTACCAAAACACTACATATATTCCTTCTATTCAATCGGCATCGGGTATTGTGGTAAGTGAATCAAGACAAATTGCTGATACGTTCAAATACTATAAATCCTGCTACAACATTGAAGGCCAATACACAGATATCTCACCAGCTCACCTTCCAACAAAAATAGACCAATATTTAGATAAGACTGCCTTGCCCTCCCTGTATGATAAAGTACATACTTCTTTGGAGTAACCATTTAATGAGGAAGAAATTCGTCAGGTAATCAAGACATCCCCAACTGATAAGAGTCTAGTTACTCTGCTAAATTTTGGAAACTTTTGACCCCACAACTAACACCCTTCTTAACTAAAATATTTAATTCAGTTTCAACTACAATCACGTTTCCCAGGCAAACTCTTGAGGAACATATATCGGTTATACTAAAACCTGGGAAAGACCTGATATTGTGTCTTTCCCAGGCTTGTCTAGTTATCGACCAATCTCCCTAATTAACATTGATGTGGATACATTCTTCTCTAAAATCATTGCCACAAGACTAGCTCGCTTCCTACCTCGGCTTATGCATGACGATCAGGTGAGGTTTGTACCTCAGAGGGAAGCAAGAGATAACACAATTAAAACTCTGCTCCTTATTTCACATACAAAAGAATCCCATTTGTGTTTGATCAGTTGATGCAGAGAAGGCATTGACTGATTAAAGCTGGTGTCACACATAACGACGACGACAACGACGTCGCTGCTACGTCACCATTTTCTGTGACGTTGCAGCGACGTCCCGTCGCTGTCGCTGTGTGTGACATCCAGCAACGACCTGGCCCCTGCTGTGAGGTCGCCGGTCGTTGCTGAATGTCCAGCTTCATTATTTGGTCGTCACTCTCCCGCTGTGACACACACATCGCTGTGTGTGACAGCGAGAGAGCGACGAAATGAAGCGATCAGGAGCCGGCACTGGCAGCTGCGGTAAGCTGTAACCAGCGTAAACATCGGGTAACCAAGGGAAGACCTTTCCCTGGTTACCCGATGTTTACGCTGGTTACCAGCCTCCGCTCTTGCTGCCAGTGCCGGCTCCTGCACTGTGGCATGTGGCTGCAGTATGCATCGGGTAATTAACCCGATGTATACTGTAGCAAGGAGAGCAAGGAGCCAGCGCTAAGCAGTGCGCGCGGCTCCCTGCTCTCTGCACTGTGACATGTAGCTGCAGCACACATCGGGTTAATTAACCCGATGTGTACTGTAGGAGAGCAAGGAGCCAGCGCTAAGCGCGGCTCCCTGCTCTCTGCACATGTAGCACAGCGACGTTATGATCGCTGCTTCTGCTGTGTTTGACAACTAAGCAGCGATCATAACAGCGACTTACAAGGTCGCTGTTACGTCACCGAAAATGGTGACGTAACAGCGACGTCGTTGTCGCTGTCGCTTAGTGTGACACCAGCTTTAAGCTGGGGTCACACATAGCGACGCAGAAGTGATCACGACGGGCGACCTGACCTTATCAGGATCGCTGCTGCGTCGTTACATGGTCGCTGGTGAGCTGTCAAAGAGGCAGATCTCACCAGCGACCAGTGACCAGCCCCCAGCCAGCAGCGACACGTGGAAGCGATGCTGCGCTTGGTAACTAAGGTAAATATTGGGTAACCAAGGAAAGCACTTCTCTTGGTTACCCGATATTTACCTTAGTTACTAGCGTCCGCCGTTCTCATGCTGCCAGTGCCGGCTCCCTGTTCCCTGCACTCCTAGCCAGAGTACACATCGGGTTAATTACCCGATGTGTAATTCGGCTACGTGTGCAGGGAGCCAGCGCTAAGCGGTGTGCTCTCACGCTGCCAGTGCCGGCTCCCTGCTCACGTAGCTGGAGTACACATCGGGTAATTAACCCAATGTGTACTCTGGCTAGGAGTGCAGGGAACAGGGTGCCAGCACTGGCAGCGTGAGAGCGGCGGACGCTGGTAACGAAGGTAAATATCGGGTAACCAAGCAAAGGTACCTTGGTTACAGATTACCGCAGGCTGCCAGAAGCCGGTTCCTGCTCCCTGCTCGCTTCAGTTCGTCGCTATCTCTCGCTGTCACACACAGCGATGTGTGCTTCACATCGGGAGAGCAACGAGCAAAAAATGAAGCAGGACATTCAGCAACGACCGGCGACCTCACAACAGGGGCCAGGTCGTTGCTGGATGTCACACACAGTGACAGCGACGGGACGTTGCTGCTACGTCACAGAAAATGGTGACGTAGCAGCGACGTTGTTGTCGTCGTCGGTGTGTGTGACACCACCTTTAGTTGGCCATTTTTATGAAGTGCCCTTAAACAAATTAACCTTGGTCCTAACATACAGTAGGGGAAATAAGTATTTGATACCTTGCTGATTTTGTAAGTTTGCTCTCTGACAACGACATGAACAGTCTTTAATTTTAAGGGTAGGTTAATTTTAATAGTGAGAGATAGAATATCCAAAATAAAATCCAGAAAATCACATTGTATAAATTATATAAACTTATTTGCATTTTGCAGAGAGAAATAAGTATTTGATCTTTCTGGCAAACAAGACTTACTACTTGGTGGCAAAACCCTTGTTGGCAAGCACAGCAGTCAGACTTTTTTTGTAGTTGATGATGAGGTTTGCGCACATGTCAGGAGGAATTTTGGTTCACTCCTCTTTGAAGATCATCTCTAAATCATTAAGATTTTGAGGCTGTCACTTGGCATCTTGAAGCTTCAGCTCCCTCAATAAGTTTTTTATGGGATTAAGGTCTGGAGACTGGCTAGGCCACTCCATCACCTTAATATGCTTCTTTTTCAGCCATTCCTTTGTTGCCTTGGCTGTATATTTTGGGTCATTGTCATGCTGGAAGACCTAGCCATGACCCATTTTTAATGTCCTGGCAAAGGGAAGGAGGTTGTCACTCAGGAATTTATAGTACATGGCTCCATCCATTGTGCCATTGATGCGGTGAAGTAGTCCTGTGCCCTTAGGAGAGAAACACCCCCAAAACATAATGTTTCCACCTCCTTGCTTGACAGTGGGGACAGTGTTCTTTGGATAATAGGCAGCATTTCTCTTCCTCCAAACACGGCAAATTGAGTTAATGTCAAAAACCTCAATTTTTGTCTCATCTGACCACAGCACCTTCTCCAAATCACTCTCAGAATCATCCAGGTGTTCATTGGCAAACTTCAGATGGGCCTGCTGCACATGTGCCTTCTTGAACAGTGGAACTTTGTAGGCACTGCAGGACTTTGATCCATTATGGCGTAATGTGTTACCAATGGTTTTCTTGGTGACAGTGGTCCCAGCTGCCTTGAGATCATTAACAAGATCCCCCTTGTAGTTTTAGGTTGATCTCTCACCTTCCTCAGGATCCTGGATACCCAACGAGGTGAGATGTTGCATGGAGCCCCAGACCGATGTCAATTGACACTCATTTTGTATTTCTTCCATTTTCTTACTATTGCACAGTTGTTTCCTTCTCACCCAGCGTCTTACTTATGGTGTTGTAGCCCATTCCAGCCTTGTGCAGGTCTATGATCTTGTCCCTGACATCCTTAGAAAGCTCTTTGGTCTTGCCAATGTTGTAGAGGTTAGAGTCTGACTGATTAATTGAGTCTGTGGACAGGAGTCTTTTATACATGTGATAATTTAAGACAGCTGTCTGTAATGCAGGTAACGAGTTGATTAGGAGCATCTAACTGGTCTGTAGGAGCCAGAAGTCTTAATGGTTGGTAGGGGATCAAATACTTATTTCTCTCTGCAAAATACAAATAAACTTATATAATTTATACAATGTGATTTTCTGGATTTTATTTTTGATATTCTATCTCTCACTGTTAAATGAGCCTACCCTTAAAATTATAGACTGTTCATGTCTGTGTCAGTGGGCAAACTTACAAAATAAGCAAGGGATCACATACTTATTTCCCCCTTTATACTTAGTAAAATAATGGCTTTGTACAAGGATCCCTCAGCCAGTTTGTTGTAATGGTATTTACCCCGACTCTTTTGGGATTTCAAATGGTACTAGACAACGGTGCCTACTTTCCCCATTACATTACATCATTATAATGTAGGGGTGCAATCTATCATCCTCAAAGGCCACCAACAACGCATGTTTTCAGGATTTCCTTAGCATTGCACAGGTGATGGAATCATGACCCGTGCAGGTGATTACATTATCACTTGTGCAATACTAAGGAAATCTTGAAAACATGCGCTGTTGGTGACCCTTGAGGACTTGTGTTGTGCATGCCTGTTGGAATGGAATACTTGGCAATTGCTTTAAGGCTATGTGCACACGTTGCGTATTTGCATGCAGTTACGCTGTGTATTGCACTGCAGCGTAACTGCATGCGCCCTGCGTCCCCAGCATAATCTATGAAGATTGTGCTTAATACATGCGCAAGTTGCGTTTTATAACTCAGCAATTTGCATGCTGCCAAATCGCTGCATTCTAAAAAGCAACATGTCACTTCTTTTGTGTGCTTTGGATGCAGGTCCCGCTCTGTCTATGGTGGGGGCTGCATCCAGTGCGCATGAAATCGGCTTCTCACTGCATTCATTACGCAGTGTTTCAGCAGCGATTTGAAGCGCACATGTGCTGTTCAAATCGCTGCAGAAATTTCTGCAGGGACACAATGCAACGTGGGCACATACCATAAGAGACAACCCCATTATCCATGAAATCTACTTTGAATGCAACTCACATAACATTACACTGTATGCAGATGATCTTTAATTATGCATCACAAATCCTAAAATAACCCTTCACCAACCATTCTTCAAGAATCCTTCACCAACCTGTACAGTCGTTCACTATGTGTCAGACTTCTACTCTGCTCTGCTGATGCATGCAATGGTCTGAAAAATGTGTGCCAAACCTCAGAGAAATTGCTTCTGCCACTTAAACTACTGCTAATGTTTTTGTGATGACGATGCAACGTTCCTGTGGTTGGAACTCTAGAACTGTGATGCACGCTGCACTGTGTGCCTTTGTAACGGGGGCAGGGGGCTCCTCAGGGGGTGTAGTCGAGTCCCCTCGCCTTGTGGGCCGCAGGCTAAACCCCGGCCCGGCCGTCACTTGCAAAACAGGTGTGTGGTTGGGGCAGAGTGTGGATGCATGGGGCCCATTCATGACAGCATTCTTTCTGTGCTCTCCAGCTCCTTCTTCACTTTCAGGAAAGAGACAATTGCAGGCAGCGGATAAACCAAACACCGTTTTATTAGACAAAGCTTCCATCTTTCTGTTTGCAGCAGGCTTACTTTAGTACGTTACAAGTTACAAGTCCTTTCCTACGAAAACGGTTTCCTTCTTCTCTACGGGCACTTTCCTTTGCCTGCAGGGGCCAATTGTTACCCCCCTAGCAGTGGTACTCCTATCCTGATTTTAGTCCAGCCCTTTCCCAGGGATTTGTATTGAACTAGGGGACGGCTCCAGTACTCACTACCGGCTCCGGATTAGCTCCAACTTCTTCGCTCCACTGCCACAGCACCCACTCCTGCACTCTGCCCCGGCACTTCAGACTGAGCTTGCTTGCCTCTCACATCTCACTGCACACTGGACTCTGCATTCAGAACCCTTCCTTCCCCACCTAGGCTGCCCTGCCCCTTCCTTCCCTGCCACTGTTACCAGGGGAACCACTGCTCTACACTGGCACCTAGTGGGGAAACAGTTTATGACAGGTAACATTTTACCATCAACATTTACAATTTGCCACCATACTACTGTGGCGTCTTCAGGGGGGAAAAAACGCTCCTTCACTACCAGGGGTCCGACTACCCCTTACATTCCTCCCCTCTTTAACCTCAGCCTCCTGGCGAGGTTTGTACCTGCAAAACAACACATGTAGGAAAACACAATACTTAAAACACACAGACTGGCACACAAGTTTGGTGCCCGGAGTCCCTCCAGGGAAGCTCCCGGTCTTAGTCGCACATCTGCCCGGAGGCCCTCCTCAGGCGCTCCCGGTCTTAGCTGACCTTCTGCCCGGAGGCTATTTCCAAGCGCTCCCGGTCTTTGGGTGGGCAGAAAACAACAGGACAACAAGATTCCTTCTTAACAGTCACGGAAGGAGTCCACGCACAGTTCTGCATTAAGCTCCTCCCGGGTTCAGTACTTTTAACGTTGCTTGAGCTGTAACATTCGCTGGCTCCTAACAGCACCGGATCCCAACAACAAACAGACGTCTCTTCCGGATGACCACCTCTTCACGCTGGGTGGTATGCACGCAGCCATTCGGCCCGCTGGGCCCTCACATGGTCGGAGAGGGACTGTCCAGGTAAGCGGGGTAGCCTACGAAACGGCTCATAACCCGGTGGCTCCGGTACTTCCTTCTCCGGTTCAGGCCCTTCAGCCTCCTGCGGGGGTGAGGGGGTAGCTGGACGGGACCGCAGTGGACTGCCGACAACAACTACTGGGTGCGACACCATACTCTGATGTATCACCAGTAATGCCGATGCATCTCTTGGCTTGTCTCCAGCCGTAGGTTCGGCGGCCGCTTTTGGCGCGACCGTCAAGGTACTCTTCAGCCCACAGGCTTCAGCGAGCGCTTGCTTATGCTGAGCGCGCCACGCTCTGTTCTCCATTCTGCTTGGTCCAGGTATTAGAGTTTGCTTCTTCTTCCACTGCCGGGGTTGCAATCGCGCCGGGGAAGGTGGAGGCGGTTCTTCTTTTCCCGCTTCTGCCCATACTCCGCCCCCGGCCTCACCCACCAGGTCGGCACAGCGTTTGCGACGCCTCTTCTTTCTTGCGGCGCCGCCCATGTCTCTAGACCTCTGCAGTATCTCGGGGCAAGCACCTCCCCTCTTTGGGCGGTGCACTCCGGGCTTCTTCCTTACAGGCCAGCCCAGCGCTTTTCGTTTGGCGCCCACTTTTCGCGCCTTCACTAAATCCATGAGGACGGCCGCCATCTCGCCGCCATCTTGTGGCCTGTTCAGTACATCAGGCACCACTTGGTCTCTGCTCGGGGTTTCTCTTCTGCGGGCTTGATCCTACCGACTACGCCAAAATGTAACGGGGGCAGGGGGCGCCTCAGGGGGTGTAGTCGAGTCCCCTCGCCTTGTGGGCCGCAGGCTAAACCCCGGCCCGGCCGTCACTTGCAAAACAGGTGTGTGGTTGGGGCAGAGTGTGGATGCATGGGGCCCATTCATGACAGCGTTCTTTCTGTGCTCTCCAGCTCCTTCTTCACTTTCAGGAAAGAGACAATTGCAGGCAGCGGATAAACCAAACACCGTTTTATTAGACAAAGCTTCCATCTTTCTGTTTGCAGCAGGCTTACTTTAGTACGTTATAAGTTACAAGTCCTTTCCTACGAAAACGGTTTCCTTCTTCTCTATGGGCACTTTCCTTTGCCTGCAGGGGCCAATTGTTATCCCCCTAGCAGTGGTACTCCTATCCTGATTTTAGTCCAGCCCTTTCCCAGGGATTTGTATTGAACTAGGGGACGGCTCCAGTACTCACTACCGGCTCCGGATTAGCTCCAACTTCTTCGCTCCACTGCCACAGCACCCACTCGTGCACTCTGCCCCGGCACTTCAGACTGAGCTTGCTTGCCTCTCACATCTCACTGCACACTGGACTCTGCATTCAGAACCCTTCCTTCCCCACCTAGGCTGCCCTGCCCCTTCCTTCCCTGCCACTGTTACCAGGGGAACCACTGCTCTACACTGGCACCTAGTGGGGAAACAGTTTATGACAGGTAACATTTTACCATCAACATTTACAATTTGCCACCATACTACTGTGGCGTCTTCAGGGGGAAAAAAACGCTCCTTCACTACCAGGGGTCCGACTACCCCTTACACCTTACTGCTATCTTGTTGAAAATTACTGTTAAGATGGTCTGCAAGCTTGTTTTGATACTCCAGCATCTGCACATTCTTTTCCAAGGGGAAAGCATCTTACTAAAGTTACTCTTCTACCATGGATCTAACAGAGTGACACCCCAGTAGTCAGCTATATTTCTAATCCTAATGTACTGCCCTGCTCTCAGCAGCCAAGCTGCTCGGATCCGGCCCTTCTGTGGGTGGCACGAGGGTCTCCGGACCCGGGGGCCTCACGGTCACTTCAAATGAAAAGGGGTAGTGATGGGATGGTGGATGTGGGACGTAAATGTACGGGCAGAGCCGTACGGAGTTTGTGACGCCACCCACTGTGTGTGGTGATATTGGACACCACCGCTGCAGTTACGGGGCACCCAGGGAGATGTTGTGCAGCAAGTTGTTAACCCCTCCGTGGGCAGGGATGGTGGCCCCGGGACCCGTTGGGGGTTTGGCGATGCAGGCAGATGGGCGACCGCAGGGTGCTGGTGTACTCACTATTAGAAAACACACGAGTCTCTGGTAAACCAAGGTGATGGTGGTCGGTGCCTGCAGCCTGCTGCGTTCTGGTTCCCCCACCCGGTTGGTGGTCTCTGTCTTTCTCCTGCACCTGTTTAGAATGGTGGACTGCCTGTGCTTGCAACTTCAGGAGTCCGCTCCTGGCTTGTGGTCGCCTAAGGAGCCCTTTGCCCGCAGACGCTGGCCCGTGGGATCTCTGAGCTGTGGCAGTGGCTTTTTATCCCCCTCGGTGGGCTGTTGCCTTCAGTCGGGACTTTGGGTGGGACAGGACCTCTAGTCCTGGCCGGAATCAGTTAATTAACTAAGTCCAGTCGCTTCTGGGCCTAGCTTCAGGGTCTGAGTACCCCCCTTTGTGCTCCGGTTTCCGAGTCGGTTCCCCGGGTCGGTACCGGTGGGCCACTACCCTGTCCCGGTCCACCTCGGTTCCACCAAGCCGTCTTCCCGGCTTCTGCAGACGGAGACCGACATCTGCCTCCTAGCCAAAGGCAACAGGGCTCCTACCCTGGTACCTGTCAGTTTGTCACATAAACTTTGCTTTAACAGGACTGTAATACAGCCTACAGACAAGTACTCTAAACATCACTCTAGTCGCCTACCTACCCCTGGAGCCCAAGATTATCTACTCAGACGACTCCATTTTACATCAAGCATATATTGGTATCCTAATCTGGGACTATCTATTGGAAAACAGTATAGCTGACTGGATATGGGAAAAAATCTAACTAAAAGGGAATAAACGTTTTTATCCAGACACTAGAACTAGTGCCCTATGTGTCCTATCTAAGGAGTGATACACTTCATATCCCCTGATGATCGCCTATACTGCGTTAGGGGGGGTTAAACGCGTCGGGAGAGCTGGGGGTTCCATAAGATAAGTGGGCCTCCCAACTCTGACCTAACAATCCAGCAATTCTACAATAGGGAAACCATACCTTATTGAGGAACCTTGGACATCTAACGCATATTGTCTATGTTCGTCTATGGTTCTGTCTATGCACTACACCTTTTTATCACTCTCTGGTGATGGTTACCCCCGCTAGTAGCCAAGAAGGACAGTGAGGGCGACTGATAAAGGTCCAACAATATAAAGGACATCTATCCACTATCAAGAGGGTAGACATAGTATTCATATAAATCAGCACTACCCTGACAGTGACTACTAAAAAATATCTATACCCTGTCCTCCTCAAATGTTATTGTCTTTCTCAGGCGAGGGTGGAATTCCTTGCTTTACACCTGCACTTTATATTTGTCTATATGTGTTTTAGTATTCTGATGAGAGAACATTACTACTGTTCTGTTTTAATATTTATGAAATAAAATTAAATAAAATAATATTTTTTGAGAGTAGTTCAATAGTGAGGTTTTTACCTGTCAGTTTGTCTCAGGCCTCTCACACAGGCCTGACCTCCACTCTCACTGAGCTCCACAACTCATCTGACTTTTCCCCGCCTCGGGCTGTCTAAAACTTCTAGGTAGGCGTCTTCCAACCGCCTGGTTCCGCCCCCTGGTGTGTCTATCAAGCCCTTTGGGGTTGACTAGGGTTTTAAGGTTGGCTGTGTGTTACCTGTGAGGGAAGGGTGTAATGCGGGGCCCTATCTGTGACTACCTGGCCCGGCCAGGGCATCACACTACCCCTTGGTTAAACACAGACCGTCCGCGGACTGTTCTACCACCACCGGTTTATTTTGCTTTTTGAACTGGAAAAGATAAAACACATGTACAATTATAATAACATATTTACATTATATGAAGGTTTAGTTTCTTCCCTTACGGGAGGCAGTTTACTTAAACGTTACAATAAAACATTTTTATTAACCGGGACAGGACGGGACCAGGTCCTTTTCACCTTAACCCACCCAAGCAAACCTAGCCCTGGTGACACCTCTAAGCACTGGTGCGCACCCCTTTTCCCCAGTCCAGGAAACGGGTTCGGGTCCAGGTGTTGCCCAAACGGGTAATAAGTTCCTTACCCGGCAGTCTCTTTCAGAGGCCCCACGTCCAGGGGACCCCTGACCCGGAGAGTAGTCACCGGTCTCCATGGTGACGGGACCTCGGTCTACTCTGCCGCAGGCCCTTCCTCCAACCAGCCTCTCCGGAGACTGCAGGACAATGAAAAGGGTGGTCAGGGACTATTTACAAGGCCCAATAGTTTTTGGGTTGGCCTGCAAGTTCTCAGCCATGTCACTATTTAACTGATAAAACGGGAACATCAACAGGGTCCCAACGGGGACTTGCAGAAGGTAGCCGGGAACCGCTACCACTTAGCACTCTGAATCTGGTGAGAATTTCGGTTAATTGGCATTCATTCACACATCTATTTACACAATCAACCTACAACACCCCTAGATTGCGGTCTCCCTGTATCTGAGCGGGGGCTGACCGAAGTTAGGGCGTGTGGACCTTCTGACCCCAATACTCTCGTGTGGGGCAGGTGGAGGAGAGGGGACGACAGGTCCCTCTTCTTGAATGTCAGGTATGGCTGGCAGAGACCTGCGGGGGCATGGTGTAGGTGCATCCATGGGCGCTCGTTCTGGTAGCTCGCTGACGGACCTCTCTGGCTCTATTTCTTCCACGGGTTGTGGGAACACAATAACGGGGACAATCACCGCACCATTCTGCATAGGCCAGTCAGCTGGAAAATCACCCATCACTGTGTGAATCACCTCTTTCTTCTTTTCCACGCTCGGCGTAGGAGTAGGGACTTCCTCTACCAACTTTAGGGGCTCTGGACACTTCTTCAGGTGAACCCTGGAAACAGTGGCCGTGGTCTTCCCTTAGTCACGACTGATCAGATACGTCTCCCTATCCTCCCATCCGGTAGGTTGGATGACATAGGGAGTCCTTTCTCATTGATCATCGAGCTTGTGCGTTCTCCTTTTCCACTTCAGCACCACATCTCCAGGTCCAAAAGGGGCAGCCTGAGCCCGTTTGTTGAAGCGTTGCTCCTGCTTCTCCCGGCTGTGGCACAGATTCCTTTCCACATACTCTTGGATCTGCCGGTACTGCTTCTGTCGCTTGACATCTCAATTGGCAGTGGAGGGAAGGGTTTCAGGCACCTCGATGTCCAATTCTTTATCCACCGGCAGCCTTCCTGGCCGGGCTCTCATTAGGTACGCAGGTGTGCACTTGGTGGAGCTGCAGGGGATGTTAGTGTACAAGTCCACCAAGTCGGGCAGCTTCTCTGGCCACAAGTTACGTTCCTCCAGGGGCAGGGTCTTGAGGAGGTTAAGGACCAGATGGTTCATCTTCTCACACATCCCGTTAGTTTGGGCATGGTAGGCCGTGGTCCGGATTTTTTTGCTCCCGTACAGGTTGCAGAACTCCTGAAACACCTCCGCTTTGAATGCCGGGCCCTGGTCTGTGAGCACTTTATCCGGATAGCCATGCGGCCGGCAGAAGTATGCCTGAAAGATTCTGGCTGCACTGCGGCCCATTAAATCCTTGACGGGGACCACCACCATAAACCTCGAGTAGTGCTCTACGATAGTCAGGGCATATGTATACCCACTTCGGCTGGGCGTGAGCTTGACATGGTCCAGAGTGACCAACTCCAGCGGCTGGCGGGTGACAATCGGCTGTAGCAGGGCCTTCTGACTTGTTTCGTCCCGTCTTCTCAGCGCACAGGGGCCACACTCTCGACACCAGGCCTCTACGGACTGTCACATCCCACTCCAGTAGAAGCACTCTCTCAGCAGCATCTCTAACTTCTTCCAGCCGAAGTGTCCAGCGCCCTCATGGTATGCCTTCAGGACCTTTGGCACACATGCCTGTGGCACCACCAGCTGGCGGACTTTCTCATGTGTCTTCAGGTTAATCAGTTCCCTGTACAGCTTTCCTTGTCAAAAGTAAAGGCTATCTCTCTCCTTCTACAGCCACTGAGCTTCAGTGGGGGCTGTAGGTAACAGTCTGGAAGCGCCTTGGGCAATCAACATTTTGACGAGCTGGACCGCGGGCTCTTGATCTTGGGCCTCCTGCCACCCTTGGCTGGGCATCGGGTCGAGATTTGCTTGCTGCTGGCCTACATAGGGCTTTTCGTCCTCTGGCTGATGGAACGCAGGGAAGCTCGATCTCCTCCAGACTGTCTTCCTCCATTCCTTCATCGGGTAGGTGTGGAATTCGAGACAATGCATCTGCTTTGGTGTTCTTGCGGCCAGCCCTGTACTTATTGGTGAAGTCATAGTTGGATAGCTGAGCCACCAATCGCTGCTCCAGGGCCCCCAGATTGGCCGTGTCAAAGGGTTGTTGTCCGTGTAAGCGGTGAACTTCGCCGATGCCATGTAATACTTGAACCTCACTATTATCGCCCAGACGAGCGCCAAGGACTCCAACTTGAAGGAGCTGTAGTTCCCAGGATTCCATTCCATGGGCCGAAGCTTCCGGCTGGCGTAGGCGATCACCTTCTCCCTGCCATCTTGCATCTAGGATAGGACAGTACCCAAGCCCACATTGCTGGCGTCGGTGTAGAGAATGAACGGGAGGCCATAGTCGGGATAAGCCAGGATCTCTTCCCCTGTCAGGGCCGACTTCAGCTGCTGGAAGGACTCCTCATGCTTCTCACCCCAGACAAATGGGGGTCCGGGAGCTCTGCCATTCTTGGTCTGCCCCACGAGGAGGTCTTGCATGGGCGCGGCCATCTTTGTGTATCCCTTGATGAAGCGACGGCAGTAGCCCACCAGACCCAGGAACTGTCTCACCTCTTTTACCATGGTAGGTTGCGGCCAACTCTGGATGGCGGTGATTTTCTCAGGGTCCGGAGCCACGCTTTCCACGCTTAACACATGCCCGAGGTACTGCACTTTGGGTTTCAGCAGGTGACACTTAGAGGGCTTTAATTTCATCCCGTACTTGTAGAGGGCTGAAAATACTTCTGCGAGGTGCTCCAGATGGGCCTCGTAGCTTTTGGAATAGACAATCACATCATCCAGGTACAGCAGAACAGTCTCGAAGTTGAGATGCCCCAAGCAACACTCCATGAGCCTCTGGAAAGTTCCTGGGACATTACACAGCCCAAACTGCATACTATTGAACTCGCAGAGTCCCATCAGGGTAGCGAATGCAGTCTTCTCGCGGAACTAATTAGCAGCCTTCAGCGCGGCCAATGACTCTTAAATGCGAGGGACAGGGTATGCATCTTTATGCATTATTTGATTAATCTTCCGGTAATCCACACACATCCTCCTGGAACCATCTTTCTTCTTCACCAGCACCAACGGAGCTGCCCAGGGACTACATCTATCACGGATGACCCCTGCCCCCTTCATGTTCCTCAACATATCTTTAGCGCACTGATAATGTGCAGGTGCGATCGGTCTATACCTCTCTTTAATAGGTGGATGTGTACCGGTGGGGATATGGTGCTGAACCCCTTTTATCCTCCCGAAATCTAATGGGTGTTTGCTGAAGACCGACACGTACTCCTGCACTACCCGATATACCCCTTCTTTGTGATGCATGGGTGTAAACTCGGTGCCGACATGCAACTCCAGGCACCACTCCTCTAACTGTTCGGGTGGAGGGTCGCTACCTGACTGCAATGTGGTGACCGTGGAGGTTGTTACCTGGATGGCGCGTGCGTCTACAGTGAACAACTTCGCTATGGTGGCGTAGCGGGGTAGTCTAACCTCTTCCTCTCAACAATTCATCACTCTCACGGGCACTCTCCCCTTCTTGACAGCAATCACCCCTCTGGCTGCCATCACTGTGGGCCAATGCTCCGAAGGCAGCGGTTCCACCACTGCCGGGGTAATCCTGTCCCTGGGGACCTACTGCTGCCCTGCACCAAATCATCATCTCACTCCGCGGTGGCACCACCAAAGGCACTGCGTCCATCACTCGCACGCCACCGATCTCTCCACTTGTCATGTTCACCTGTTGCCGCTGCAGGAGGGCCCAGATTTCGCATTGCAGAGCCCTCTGCTGGCCCCCTCCTGCAGTGGCAGACAATTGTTGCAACAGGCTCAACACCTCCCCCATGCAGTTCTCAATCACGTTGGTCCCTAGGACCACTTTTTGGTTACGATCACTGGAATCATTCTACACCACAATCATCCCCTGACGCCTCAGCTCTGTTCGCCCTACAGTCAAAGTCACTTCCTTGAATCCCACTTGGGTCATAGGGAGTCTATTGGCCGCAATGATGGTTAAACTATCGTCCGGAGTGGCAAGTTCACTATCAGACCAATACCATTGGTACAACATATAGGGCATAGTCGTTACCTGTGATCCGGTGTCGAGAAGGGCCATAGTCGGGATACCGTACACCACCAGGGAGATGATGGGGCGACCTCCAACGTACCGGTCCCACCAATCAGCTGGGCCTTGAGGATCTACTCCTGAGGATTGGCCCTTGGCCTCAGGGGTTGCTCGTTTAACGGACACTGTCTGGAGTAGTGCCTGGTCTTGTTACATTTGTAGCAGACAGGTGGTCCATACCGGGTGTTGTTGTTCCTCCTCCGCTGCATCCAGGGGATGTCCTCCGGGCTGTCGGCGAGCTGTATCTTCTCCGCTGGCTTGACTTTCGTCGGTAGCTGCAGGGCGCCGAGGATCCTGGCGACGTCATCACTCAGGCCCTGGACTTGCGACAACAGATCTTCCGGAGCTCTGGTGGCTGCGGTAGGGGCTGGTAGGGCCAACAGGGGGGCTGATACTGAGATGGGAGCGGTGTCAGCTGGCCAAGGTGAGGAGTCGGGAGAACCAGCATCTAGCGCCTGGAGGGCTTTGATGGCCCGGTGTTTTAGAACTGCAAAGTTCAAGTCGGTGTGCTCCAGAGACCACAGCCGTAGTTGTTTGCGATCTTCGGCGGACCCCAGCCCCTGCAGGAACTGCTCTACCAGCATCTTGTTACTGTCAGTCTCATTGATGGGATCCACCCGCCTCAGCGTACGCAAGGCCGTCTGTAGCTGCAAGGCGTAGTCTCGGATACTGTCCTGCGGCCGCTGCCGACAATTGTAAAACTGCATCCGCAACTCCGCTTCTGTGCGGGTTTCAAAAGCGATCTGGAGCTTGTCAAAAATGGCGGTCTCCGAGGCCTGGTCCGCGTCTGCCCAAGTCTCCACCTCCTGCTCGGCGGCGCCGATCAGCTGCCCTAGGACTACCGATGCACGCTGTTTATGGCGTACAAATCGAGGATCGTGGATATTTTCTTATGGAACACCTGCAAGGCATCAGGTTTCCCATCGTACTTGGGTAGCCAGTTGACAGCACCAGTGAGGAATAACTTCTAAAACGTAACTTTTAATCTTAGTTATTAAAATGAAAGAATATTAAAATGCATAAGGGTTTGGATCACCCTGTGGGTAGCCAAGGCCCGTATTTTTACATTAAATCGGGATACCATTGGACAACTGCCATACAGGGACAAAAAGGTGTGTTAAGATAATAAGGCTTCGCACTGCACAGCAAAGAAGGGAAAAACGGACAGTGGTCCTACTATTACCGTGTATTATGTGTACATACAGTTTTAAATCCCCTAGTTACTGGCAACAACCACAGTAGCCCTATAACCTTATTCAGTGATTAAACACACAGATAAATAAGCAAACAATGGAAGGATCTCACCCATTTCGATGATCTTCCTAATTTTTGCACAGCATATTGATACTGGAGGGGTCACAGCGGGGCTTGAAGTCCGGGCTTGGTGTAACTTGCCCTATGCCCCCTTGACTCCCGTCCTTACAAGGACGGTCCACATCTGAACCTAAGTCCTTATGTACACCCGCCCCACATGCCTCCCGACGCGTTTCGTCACAAGATGGTGACTCCTCAGGGGACCAGGGCATGAAAGAGAAATATGGAGGGCCAAAAAGTAGTGTGGCACCTGCAAGGTCCATACACCAAATGCTGCAAACCGTATGCCCCATAGGCAATGACTTATAAACACATAGTTAGGTCCACATTGCCAATCCAAACGGCCTCCGGTCAGGTGCATTCAATAAACACAGATGGTCATATAATTAGAGAGACACTTACCACCCTTTTGTGGGGGTCCCACGTGTCTTAGCGTTCCTCCGTTATACATACTCCATACCTCCGGTGCGTGCATCGCACTTCCGGGTAGTATGTATGAAAGTGAGGCTTGTACCTCATCATGTGGTGCATCGAGGACCACGTGATCGGACGCGTAATCAACCGCGTCACCGCTGAATTCCAGGAAGCGATACAATGTAATGACATTATGCGAGACAGAGGCTTGGACCGCGTCACGTGATGCAGCCAGCACCACGTGATCGAACATGTGATCCGTCGCGTCATCGCTAAACACAGAATGCATTCTAAGTTAGAGATACGCCCCCAGGATATTCATATAGGTTGTAGTGGAGGAATCGAAACGCCCATTTCGTGACCTAATCGGCCATGTACTCCAAAAGGGGCTCATATAGATATGTATAAACCACATTCATTTAACCCTCTAGATAACTTAAGGCACAATCAGGTCGCATCATATAACCGTAAACTGTGATGAGGCACAAGATGACACACATCACTCATTCTTTCCAAAGGAGATAGTACACCCCTCCATCCCAAATAGGAGCGATTATAGCTAACCTGACTGAATGTTATATTAGGGAAAGACATTTTTGATGAAAAATGCATGAGTAGATCCATACCTCCCGTTGGTATACAGGTGGATCGCGTTATACATACATCAAGTTACATCATCATTATGCCAGTATGTGCAGGTTTTAGAAAAAAAGCGAGGGGAAATTAACCTGTGGAATATCATACATAATTTTAGTATTCTCCGTATTGCAATGTACTAGGAGAAAACCCATGTCATGGGGAGAAAGAAAATTATCTATTACAGCAGTCAGGTAATAGGTCATTGTTATGATACCCCACACTACGACCTCCCAGTGGGTGTGTCAGAGGTTGATGCATTTTCAATACACATTTGAGGTTTAAAAAACGGCGGAAAAACCTTTCCACCGTAATGGTATCAGGGGCCAGTTCATGACCCAAACTGTCCATCAATAATATTTACGACAAGCCGAAATCCTATAGAAGAAACATGCTGGTTGAGAATACAGGAGTGGTTGACAAAGATCATATATTATCACGCAGGTTATATTAAATGTAGCAGCCATACTGTAGCTGCTCGTTCAGGCCCTTAGGTGTCACAGTGTCAAGCTTAAATATCCACCTGACTTCACGTTGCAGGATTAGACGATCCCAATTTCCCCCCCTAATAGGTGGATCCACCTTGTCAATGCCAATGAATGAAATCACATTCTTTTTTCCGCCATGTACGTTGTTAACATGGCGGGCCAGGGGGGTCTCCCTCTTATGCTCCATGTCACCCAGATGATCCCCAACCCGTCGTCTAAATTCTCTGATGGTTTTGCCGACGTATTCTACCCCGCACTCACAGGTAGCTTTGTAGATGATTCCTCGGGAACGGCAATTTATATAATGACGTATCTCGAATTGTTCATGGGCGACATTGGACTCGAAATTTTTTGAGGATTTTATGAATGGACACGCCACACATTTCCCGCACCTGTAGCAGCCTTTTATATTGGATTTCAGCCATGTTTGTTGTTGAGGTGCTTGGAAATGACTGTGGACGAGTCTATCCTGTAGGGATCGTCCTTTCTTGTAAGTGACATGTGGATATACACCGACCTTGGGTAGCCAGGCAGCACCGCGCACGTAGGGCAAGGAGATTGGCATTACCTGGGTGACCGTCAGAGCCGCGTCCTCCCCTGCTCCTGCGACCGGAGCGAGCGCCACCACATTCCCGACGTCAGGCGCATCTGCAGGCGCCGCTGCTCCAGCGGCCGGCGCCACTCCACCGTCAGGTTTAGGCGCAGACATCTTCCCGCTTCTCCCCCTTGGTCTTTTCTCGGCACTCCTCTGTCTGGCCGGTAAGTTTGCGACTCCCGGCTTTGCTTTTCGGCCGTGTTCCCAGGGGGGCGGGACTTCAGCTTTGCGCCCTTTCTTGGGGAAGGAGTCCCTGGGCGGGAATTTTCACGCCAAGAGATGGAGGCAAGATGGCGTTTTCTAGAAATTTTTGAACAGATTACCGCTGACTTCAATACAAGGCGCACTTCCACAAGGTAAGTGGATGGGTAAGTATCCTGTTCGTGACGCCAGAAATTTGAGGTGTACCGCCCCGCTCTCAGCAGCCGAGCTGCTCGGATCCGTCTCTTCTGTGGGTGGCACGAGGGTCTCCGGACCCAGGGGCCTCACGGTCACTTCAAATGAAAAGGGGTAGTGATGGGATGGTGGATGTGGGACGTAAATGTACGGGCACAGCTGTACGGAGTTTGTGACGCCACCCACGGTGTGTGGTGAGATTGGACACCACCGCTGCAGTTACGGGACACCCGGGGGAGATGTTGTGCAGCAAGTTGTTAACCCCTCCGTGGGCAGGGATGGTGGCCCCGAGACCCGTTGGGGGTTTGGCGATGCAGGGAGATGGGCGACCGCAGGGTGCTGGTGTACTCACTATTAGAAAACACACGAGTCTCTGGTAAACCAAGGTGATAGTGGTCGGTGCCCGCAGCCGGCTGCGTTCTGGTTCCCCCACCCGACTGGTGGTCTTTTTCTTTCTTCTGCACCTGTTTAGAATGGTGGACTGCCTGCGCTTGCAACTTCAGGGGTCCGCTCGCGGCTTGTGGTTGCCTAAGGAGCCCTTTGCCCGCAGACGCTGGCCTATGGGATCTTTGAGCCGTGGCGGGGGCCTTTTATCCCCCTCGGTGGGCTGTTGCCTTCAGTCGGGACTTTGGGTGAGACATGACCTCTAGTCCTGGCCGCAATCAGTTAATTAGCTAAGTCCAGTCGCTTCTGGGCCTAGCTTCAGGGTCTGCGTACCCCCCTTTGTGCTCCGGTTTCCGAGTCGGTTCCCCGGGTTTGTACTGGCGGGCCACTACCCTGTCCCGGTCCACCTCGGTTCCACCGAGCCATCTTCCCAGCTCCTGCAGGCGGAGACCGCCATCTGCCTCCTAGCCAAAGGCACCAGGGCTCCTACCCTGGTACCTGTCAGTTTGTCTCAGGCCTCTCACACAAGCCTGACCTCCACTCTCACTGAACTCCACAACTCATCTGACTTTTCCCCGCCTCGGGCTGTCTAAAACTCCTAGGTAGACGTCTTCCAACCACCTGGTTCCGCCCCCTGGTGTGTCTATCAAGCCTTTTGGGGGTGACTAGGGTTTTAAGGTTGGCTGTGTGTTACCTGTGAGGGAAGGGTGTAATGTAGGGCCCTATCTGTGACTACCTGGCCCGGCCAGGGCGTCACACTAACAACACGGACATCATGTTGCAGATAGTGCAGCTAGAAGGCGCTCATGTGTCAGACACTTTCATGAGGTCTCAGTCCATAATGTGTTGGAGGTGGGGTAACGCTCAAGCTCGCCTCCTCCATCCCCTCCCACCAACCACGGACAAAAGAGATGGGATCAAGATCTTCTTCGTCTCCTGAGTTTTCTGAGTCCATCACCTCTTCCTCCTCCATTTTTTCCTTGGCTCCTGCACCTTCACTACCAGTTTGTCTGTTACCATGAGCCCGCCTCGATCAATGGACTCCACCCTCCCATGACACCCGTCTGTGCGACGATTGTGCAGACCTTACAGGAAATGGTATCCCTTCCTCATCCTCCTCTTCTTCCTCCTGTTCCTCTGGGACCCCACCTCCTCCCACAGACTATTCAAACTGTGCAAGAACCAATTAAATGACCAAAAAATAAATGGTAGCTACACTCATTCAATAATAAAACCTATAAAGATGTGAGTGAACAAGCCAGATAAAAATGTATATTCTTTATTGAAAATTTTGATTAAAACAAACAAGAATGAACAATGACAAGGACACATTCAAATACCCTCAGGTAGACAAAATATTAGGGCAATAAATAGCATGAATGCATAGTAGCCGTGTGTCAAAAAACCATATGAGATGGTACATCAAAAGGATCAGATGAAAGATACCTTTAATATTTCTTTAAGGAACCAATAGTCTTTAGCTAGATGAAAAATAATGTCCTGAAGAGAACATATGGGGATAAGGTATATACAATCAATTCATGCCAAACAGAGCTTTTCCTTCACTGAAGACTAGGCATGTAAAAGCCTCATTCCTAATGCCATAACATGTGGTAGGTATCAAGGGAAGTCAAAAAGAGCATATCTATACTATCAACAGGATTGTAATCCTATAGAATATAACCACAATGATCATAAAAATCAATCATGAATATATCAAGTGGTATAACCACCAAGATAATTCCCCAAGTACCAACAATCCTAAAAAAGGAGGGACAGGATCTCAACCAGACATATGGAAATAAAGACAATATATAAGATTGGTGCCAGAATACAACATTTCAACAACGGGGCTAGACATATGAAAACCTCATTCCCAATGCTGCAATATATGGCAAAAGTTATAACAAGCCAAAAGGGCCATAGCTACAGTATCAGCATTGGTAAACCTTTAAAGAGTGGCCAAGCCGGCCATAGGAACCGACCTTAACACAAGGTGATAAGCCCACAAAGACACACACCTACAAGATGTTAACCTGAGGGTAAAATATACCCCAACACGTGTTTCGCAGAAAGCTTCTTCCAAGGGGTGCTAATGATAGTCAGTACCCAGGTATATATACCCCCACTCACCAGCGTAATGTGTGACAGCGGCGCTCCATCGCAGCTCCACTATCGCGCACATGGGGTCCGGCGTCTGACGTCACCATGGTCCGCCCATGTCAGACGCGTCATAACATGGGAGGAGCATGGCGAGATAGAAAGACACGTCGCCCCAGAGCGCAGAAGGTGGGCGGAGAACTGGAGCGCTCCACACACGCTGGGAGATAAAAAGATATTGCCATTGAAGCAAGGCAAAACAACAATGTGTCAGTGGCACGCAGCTAGAGACCATCCATACTAACATGGATTACACAGAAGTGCACGCAAAGTTCCAGGCTGAAATAGAATATAAAATATAAAAAAAGATTGAGAGAAAGAAAACTTACAATAATTATATGAAAAGGAGACTCAATCCTTTTAATATTCAAAATAGGAGAAATATATATATATAAAAAAAGAATATATGAAGAAAAATATAAAAAGATGCAAAGAATCAGTGCATAAAAATGCATGAACACATATATATCTTAATGCAAGCATGTATGTGTAAACATACACACGCATGCCCTTACAAGGAATCTACACGTGAATATAATATAAAATAACCATGTGACAATTACATATGAAAATGTTAAAAAGAGCAAAATACAGTACCAATGATGCTGTAATTTAGAATAACAGTACAAAAGTGCATAGTGCAATATAATTCTTATACAAAAACGCAAAATGGTAAAGGTATAAAGTGCTTCACATAATACTAAAGGTGACTCAACATGATTAATAAAATACATACAAAAAAGCGATGTGTCAGTGGCGCACATCAAAAATCAACCATACTGATACTTGGTGCATATGGTGCATACAAAGAGTGTTCGAAACCAATATAAGGACAATGCAAAAGAGGAATAGTGAAAGAAATATATAGAGGAAAAAGAAATATATGTAAAGGAGAAAAAAAGGGGGGACAGATGGAAGACTACAGAAAATTAGGCATATAAAAACATGATATCTTTATTATTTCATAAAAGGGAAATAGTATAGTGAAAATAAGAATGAAATAGAATAAATATAAATACATAGCCATACGTACACACATGTATGTACATATATATACATATACGTGCACATACATGTACATACACACACACATATAAAGAGGATGGTCACATAATTAAGATAAAAAATGTGCCAATGATATTACAATTAAAATTACAATACAAAAAGGGACGAAAGTGCATATTGTGATTTATAGAAATCCACTTGTAAAGATGTCAGCAGGGATAAAACTAAAAAACAAACAAAAACAGGGGAAGATTAAAAACATATGTATTATAAAAACATACAAATAAAATATACCAATGGGCATAGACTAAAAAACACGAGATTAAAATTATAAGAATGGGACAAAACTCATAACGTCATTAAGACCATATGGACGAACAGAACCAATCTTAGAAATCCAACGGGTTTCCAATTGGGCTAACCGCTTCTTGAAATCACCTCCTCTGTTATCCAGAATCACCTTGTCAATTCCGAAAACCCGTAATCCACTGCTATTACAGCCATGCTTAGACTTAAAATGTCGTGGAATAGGTTTCAAGGTGGAGGTATCCTGAATAGTAGCTGCCTTTTCAATGTCACGTACATGTTCTCTAATACGTGTTTTCAGTGGTCTAGATGTAAGACCAACATATATAAGGTTGCATGGGCATGTGGCATAATATACCACATGCGTAGTATTACAGGTCATGTGTTGGGTAATCCGAAATTCGTGATTGCCATCGCTGGACTTAAAATTCAAGGCTCTGACCATGTTTGGGCATGCAATGCAGCTGCGGCATGGATAAAAACCCCATTTGGGTCCCGTTGTTCCGAAGGAATTGATCTTGGGGCCTTCATAACAACTATGTGTAAGAAGATCTTTCAAATTAGGGGATCTCCTATAGGTAACGGCAGGAATAGGTGGAAGATATTTAGACAGAGTTGGATCAGACCGAAGAATAGGCCAGAATTTCTCCAAGATTGTTTTGACTTCTTGCCATCTATTATTGTAGGTAGAAATAAATCTTACCTGCTGGTCATTCTGCTTCTGCCTATGCGAATGTAACAAAACTTCTCTCTTCGTGTTCTTGGCTCTCAAAAACCCTTTCTTAATGCTCCTATTTGAATATCCACGATTCCTGAAGCGATTGCTCAGGTCCTCAGCTTGTTTACAAAAGTTCTCTTCAGACGAACAAATTCGTCGAGTCCTCAGAAACTGGCCTGTTGGAATACCAGAAATGAGGGAATAAGGGTGCGATGAAGTGGCATGTAACAATGCGTTAACAGACGAGGGTTTCCGAAAAACCTCAGACTGTAAAAATCCATCCACATCCTTGGAGACAAAAACATCAAGAAATTCAATACTAGATTGACTATACTTATATGTTACCTTGATGTTCATGGAATTCAGGTTGAGCTTCTGTAGAAACATCACCAAATCTCCCTCTGAACCCTGCCAGATCATAAAAACGTCATCAATATATCGTGTCCAAACAAGAACTTGTTCAATATACTCAGAGAAGTCAGGTGAGAAGAAGACGCCCCTCTCCCACAGCCCCAAGAACAAATTTGCATAAGAGGGCGCAAAAGCCGCCCCCATTGCAGTGCCTTGGAGCTGCAGGTAGAGGGCGCCCTTGAACAGAAAATAATTATGGGTGAGAGCAAAATCAATAAGGGAAAGGAGAAAGTGTATATCATCCTGATCCATCGTGGTCATGTTTAAAAAAGTTTCCACAGCTCTCATCCCATCGTGATGGCGTATGGACGTATATAGTGACTCAATATCACAAGTCACCAGCCACATATCAGCATCCATTTGGATATTCTCAATTTTACGGAGGAAGTCATTGGTGTCTTTTAAGAAAGATGGTAAATTTTCCACAATGGGTTTCAAATAGAAATCTATGTACCTACCCACGATTTCGCATAGACTCCCATTTCCAGATACGATTGGACGCCCAGTTGGTGACACTGCGTCCTTATGGACTTTCGGTAATAGATATAGGCAAGCCGTCCTAGGAGACTTAGGAATAAGGCCCTCTTTCATCTCCTTATTAATTATACCATTTTCACAGGCCTCTTCCAGAATGGCAGATAACTGTGTGTGAAAAGAAGATGTGGGATTGAAAGTAAGTTTCTTGTAGCAGGTACCATCATTCAGCTGCCTGAATGCTTCCTTTTCATACATCGCAATGGGCCATATAACAACATTACCCCCCTTGTCGGCAGGTTTGATAATTACATCCCTCAATTTCTTCAAATCCTGTAAGGCCCTTCTCTGAGATTTTGAGAGGTTATCATTTTGTACCTTAGTGGGAATTCTGCTAAGTTCTTCAGAGACCAACCGTACAAATACATCTATATCAGGATACATGGTAAGGGGAGGAAATTTCTTGGGTTTCGGAATCATAAACTTACCACACTCAGTAGAAGCATCCTGTTCACCACTCAATTCTTTAAGAATTTCTATGGCCTGTAGTTCTTCACTAGACCAACCATCTGATTTTTCATGAATTTTCTTTAGGACAAGTTTACGAGCAAAAAGATGTAAATCTTTTGTGGCTGTAAAAGAATCAAACGAATAGGTGGGGGAAAAACTCAGACCCAACCTCAGGACATCGATTTGATCAGTTGTAAGAAGGGTATCAGATAAATTAATTACCTTCAATTTAGTATCCGGAAGATGAGGAGTCTTTTTCTGTGCAATACTCTTGCCAACGTATTTACGCTTCCCAAACCGATCATTCATATTGCTCCTCAAATTATATGTTTCCAATTTATCTTCAGTGGAGGAAATAGACGTTGATGCTATGGATCGTCTAGGATGTCCCTTATTCTGTGTTGTCCCCTGCCATCTATACACTCTCTTAAGTTGATAATCCTGAAGGTCTCTCTGAAATTTCTTAACTTTCTGTTCTTGAACTTCCTTCTCCCAAATAAGAAATTGCTTGTCAACTTCTACTTTAAAAGATTCCATGCTCAGTGTGGACAGGATCTCATTCAATTTCATCTGGTTATTTTCAATCTCCTTTTCCACAGAAGCCAAACTGCTTTGATTAATTTCAATTAGCAGTCGGATCAAGTCCTTGGAGCAGGTATCACAAACCTGTTCCCACTTAGTTCTAAAATCAAGGTCTTCTACAGGAAAAGAGGGTAAAATTCTTACCCGAAGGCCCCGAGGTATCAGGTTTTTACTCAAATATTTTTCAAGGGTAGCCTTACCCCACCAAATCCTAAGTCGTTTTTTCAACAAATATTTCAGATTGTTCTTGATTTCAGAGGAGTGTCCCATTCCTACTGTCTCATTGATCGTGACCTCATCATTAAACAAGGTATCAATACTGGACAACCAATTTTTGTCACGGGATTTAATATCCATAGTTGGGTCGATCTGTAAACCACAGAAAAGATATAAGAACCAATTAAATGACCAAAAAATAAATGGTAGCTACACTCATTCAATAATAAAACCTATAAAGATGTGAGTGAACAAGCCAGATAAAAATGTATATTCTTTATTGAAAATTTTGATTAAAACAAACAAGAATGAACAATGACAAGGACACATTCAAATACCCTCAGGTAGACAAAATATTAGGGCAATAAATAGCATGAATGCATAGTAGCCGTGTGTCAAAAAACCATATGAGATGGTACATCAAAAGGATCAGATGAAAGATACCTTTAATATTTCTTTAAGGAACCAATAGTCTTTAGCTAGATGAAAAATAATGTCCTGAAGAGAACATATGGGGATAAGGTATATACAATCAATTCATGCCAAACAGAGCTTTTCCTTCACTGAAGACTAGGCATGTAAAAGCCTCATTCCTAATGCCATAACATGTGGTAGGTATCAAGGGAAGTCAAAAAGAGCATATCTATACTATCAACAGGATTGTAATCCTATAGAATATAACCACAATGATCATAAAAATCAATCATGAATATATCAAGTGGTATAACCACCAAGATAATTCCCCAAGTACCAACAATCCTAAAAAAGGAGGGACAGGATCTCAACCAGACATATGGAAATAAAGACAATATATAAGATTGGTGCCAGAATACAACATTTCAACAACGGCGCTAGACATATGAAAACCTCATTCCCAATGCTGCAATATATGGCAAAAGTTATAACAAGCCAAAAGGGCCATAGCTACAGTATCAGCATTGGTAAACCTTTAAAGAGTGGCCAAGCCGGCCATAGGAACCGACCTTAACACAAGGTGATAAGCCCACAAAGACACACACCTACAAGATGTTAACCTGAGGGTAAAATATACCCCAACACGTGTTTCGCAGAAAGCTTCTTCCAAGGGGTGCTAATGATAGTCAGTACCCAGGTATATATACCCCCACTCACCAGCGTAATGTGTGACAGCGGCGCTCCATCGCAGCTCCACTATCGCGCACATGGGGTCCGGCGTCTGACGTCACCATGGTCCGCCCATGTCAGACGCGTCATAACATGGGAGGAGCATGGCGAGATAGAAAGACACGTCGCCCCAGAGCGCAGAAGGTGGGCGGAGAACTGGAGCGCTCCACACACGCTGGGAGATAAAAAGATATTGCCATTGAAGCAAGGCAAAACAACAATGTGTCAGTGGCACGCAGCTAGAGACCATCCATACTAACATGGATTACACAGAAGTGCATGCAAAGTTCCAGGCTGAAATAGAATATAAAATATAAAAAAAGATTGAGAGAAAGAAAACTTACAATAATTATATGAAAAGGAGACTCAATCCTTTTAATATTCAAAATAGGAGAAATATATATATATAAAAAAAGAATATACGAAGAAAAATATAAAAAGATGCAAAGAATCAGTGCATAAAAATGCATGAACACATATATATCTTAATGCAAGCATGTATGTGTAAACATACACACGCATGCCCTTACAAGGAATCTACACGTGAATATAATATAAAATAACCATGTGACAATTACATATGAAAATGTTAAAAAGTGCAAAATACAGTACCAATGATGCTGTAATTTAGAATAACAGTACAAAAGTGCATAGTGCAATATAATTCTGATACAAAAACGCAAAATGGTAAAGGTATAAAGTGCTTCACATAATACTAAAGGTGACTCAACATGATTAATAAAATACATACAAAAAAGCGATGTGTCAGTGGCGCACATCAAAAATCAACCATACTGATACTTGGTGCATATGGTGCATACAAAGAGTGTTCGAAACCAATATAAGGACAATGCAAAAGAGGAATAGTGAAAGAAATATATAGAGGAAAAAGAAATATATGTAAAGGAGAAAAAAAGGGGGGACAGATGGAAGACTACAGAAAATTAGGCATATAAAAACATGATATCTTTATTATTTCATAAAAGGGAAATAGTATAGTGAAAATAAGAATGAAATAGAATAAATATAAATACATAGCCATACGTACACACATGTATGTACATATATATACATATACGTGCACATACATGTACATACACACACACATATAAAGAGGATGGTCACATAATTAAGATAAAAAATGTGCCAATGATATTACAATTAAAATTACAATACAAAAAGGGACGAAAGTGCATATTGTGATTTATAGAAATCCACTTGTAAAGATGTCAGCAGGGATAAAACTAAAAAACAAACAAAAACAGGGGAAGATTAAAAACATATTTATTATAAAAACATACAAATAAAATATACCAATGGGCATAGACTAAAAAACACGAGATTAAAATTATAAGAATGGGACAAAACTCATAACGTCATTAAGACCATATGGACGAACAGAACCAATCTTAGAAATCCAACGGGTTTCCAATTGGGCTAACCGCTTCTTGAAATCACCTCCTCTGTTATCCAGAATCACCTTGTCAATTCCGAAAACCCGTAATCCACTGCTATTACAGCCATGCTTAGACTTAAAATGTCGTGGAATAGGTTTCAAGGTGGAGGTATCCTGAATAGTAGCTGCCTTTTCAATGTCACGTACATGTTCTCTAATACGTGTTTTCAGTGGTCTAGATGTAAGACCAACATATATAAGGTTGCATGGGCATGTGGCATAATATACCACATGCGTCGTATTACAGGTCATGTGTTGGGTAATCCGAAATTCGTGATTGCCATCGCTGGACTTAAAATTCAAGGCTCTGACCATGTTTGGGCATGCAATGCAGCTGCGGCATGGATAAAAACCCCATTTGGGTCCCGTTGTTCCGAAGGAATTGATCTTGGGGCCTTCATAACAACTATGTGTAAGAAGATCTTTCAAATTAGGGGATCTCCTATAGGTAACGGCAGGAATAGGTGGAAGATATTTAGACAGAGTTGGATCAGACCGAAGAATAGGCCAGAATTTCTCCAAGATTGTTTTGACTTCTTGCCATCTATTATTGTAGGTAGAAATAAATCTTACCTGCTGGTCATTCTGCTTCTGCCTATGCGAATGTAACAAAACTTCTCTCTTCGTGTTCTTGGCTCTCAAAAACCCTTTCTTAATGCTCCTATTTGAATATCCACGATTCCTGAAGCGATTGCTCAGGTCCTCAGCTTGTTTACAAAAGTTCTCTTCAGACGAACAAATTCGTCGAGTCCTCAGAAACTGGCCTGTTGGAATACCAGAAATGAGGGAATAAGGGTGCGATGAAGTGGCATGTAACAATGCGTTAACAGACGAGGGTTTCCGAAAAACCTCAGACTGTAAAAATCCATCCACATCCTTGGAGACAAAAACATCAAGAAATTCAATACTAGATTGACTATACTTATATGTTACCTTGATGTTCATGGAATTCAGGTTGAGCTTCTGTAGAAACATCACCAAATCTCCCTCTGAACCCTGCCAGATCATAAAAACGTCATCAATATATCGTGTCCAAACAAGAACTTGTTCAATATACTCAGAGAAGTCAGGTGAGAAGAAGACGCCCCTCTCCCACAGCCCCAAGAACAAATTTGCATAAGAGGGCGCAAAAGCCGCCCCCATTGCAGTGCCTTGGAGCTGCAGGTAGAGGGCGCCCTTGAACAGAAAATAATTATGGGTGAGAGCAAAATCAATAAGGGAAAGGAGAAAGTGTATATCATCCTGATCCATCGTGGTCATGTTTAAAAAAGTTTCCACAGCTCTCATCCCATCGTGATGGCGTATGGACGTATATAGTGACTCAATATCACAAGTCACCAGCCACATATCAGCATCCATTTGGATATTCTCAATTTTACGGAGGAAGTCATTGGTGTCTTTTAAGAAAGATGGTAAATTTTCCACAATGGGTTTCAAATAGAAATCTATGTACCTACCCACGATTTCGCATAGACTCCCATTTCCAGATACGATTGGACGCCCAGTTGGTGACACTGCGTCCTTATGGACTTTCGGTAATAGATATAGGCAAGCCGTCCTAGGAGACTTAGGAATAAGGCCCTCTTTCATCTCCTTATTAATTATACCATTTTCACAGGCCTCTTCCAGAATGGCAGATAACTGTGTGTGAAAAGAAGATGTGGGATTGAAAGTAAGTTTCTTGTAGCAGGTACCATCATTCAGCTGCCTGAATGCTTCCTTTTCATACATCGCAATGGGCCATATAACAACATTACCCCCCTTGTCGGCAGGTTTGATAATTACATCCCTCAATTTCTTCAAATCCTGTAAGGCCCTTCTCTGAGATTTTGAGAGGTTATCATTTTGTACCTTAGTGGGAATTCTGCTAAGTTCTTCAGAGACCAACCGTACAAATACATCTATATCAGGATACATGGTAAGGGGAGGAAATTTCTTGGGTTTCGGAATCATAAACTTACCACACTCAGTAGAAGCATCCTGTTCACCACTCAATTCTTTAAGAATTTCTATGGCCTGTAGTTCTTCACTAGACCAACCATCTGATTTTTCATGAATTTTCTTTAGGACAAGTTTACGAGCAAAAAGATGTAAATCTTTTATGGCTGTAAAAGAATCAAACGAATAGGTGGGGGAAAAACTCAGACCCAACCTCAGGACATCGATTTGATCAGTTGTAAGAAGGGTATCAGATAAATTAATTACCTTCAATTTAGTATCCGGAAGATGAGGAGTCTTTTTCTGTGCAATACTCTTGCCAACGTATTTACGCTTCCCAAACCGATCATTCATATTGCTCCTCAAATTATATGTTTCCAATTCATCTTCAGTGGAGGAAATAGACGTTGATGCTATGGATCGTCTAGGATGTCCCTTATTCTGTGTTGTCCCCTGCCATCTATACACTCTCTTAAGTTGATAATCCTGAAGGTCTCTCTGAAATTTCTTAACTTTCTGTTCTTGAACTTCCTTCTCCCAAATAAGAAATTGCTTGTCAACTTCTACTTTAAAAGATTCCATGCTCAGTGTGGACAGGATCTCATTCAATTTCATCTGGTTATTTTCAATCTCCTTTTCCACAGAAGCCAAACTGCTTTGATTAATTTCAATTAGCAGTCGGATCAAGTCCTTGGAGCAGGTATCACAAACCTGTTCCCACTTAGTTCTAAAATCAAGGTCTTCTACAGGAAAAGAGGGTAAAATTCTTACCCGAAGGCCCCGAGGTATCAGGTTTTTACTCAAATATTTTTCAAGGGTAGCCTTACCCCACCAAATCCTAAGTCGTTTTTTCAACAAATATTTCAGATTGTTCTTGATTTCAGAGGAGTGTCCCATTCCTACTGTCTCATTGATCGTGACCTCATCATTAAACAAGGTATCAATACTGGACAACCAATTTTTGTCACGGGATTTAATATCCATAGTTGGGTCGATCTGTAAACCACAGAAAAGATATAAGAACCAATTAAATGACCAAAAAATAAATGGTAGCTACACTCATTCAATAATAAAACCTATAAAGATGTGAGTGAACAAGCCAGATAAAAATGTATATTCTTTATTGAAAATTTTGATTAAAACAAACAAGAATGAACAATGACAAGGACACATTCAAATACCCTCAGGTAGACAAAATATTAGGGCAATAAATAGCATGAATGCATAGTAGCCGTGTGTCAAAAAACCATATGAGATGGTACATCAAAAGGATCAGATGAAAGATACCTTTAATATTTCTTTAAGGAACCAATAGTCTTTAGCTAGATGAAAAATAATGTCCTGAAGAGAATATATGGGGATAAGGTATATACAATCAATTCATGCCAAACAGAGCTTTTCCTTCACTGAAGACTAGGCATGTAAAAGCCTCATTCCTAATGCCATAACATGTGGTAGGTATCAAGGGAAGTCAAAAAGAGCATATCTATACTATCAACAGGATTGTAATCCTATAGAATATAACCACAATGATCATAAAAATCAATCATGAATATATCAAGTGGTATAACCACCAAGATAATTCCCCAAGTACCAACAATCCTAAAAAAGGAGGGACAGGATCTCAACCAGACATATGGAAATAAAGACAATATATAAGATTGGTGCCAGAATACAACATTTCAACAACGGGGCTAGACATATGAAAACCTCATTCCCAATGCTGCAATATATGGCAAAAGTTATAACAAGCCAAAAGGGCCATAGCTACAGTATCAGCATTGGTAAACCTTTAAAGAGTGGCCAAGCCGGCCATAGGAACCGACCTTAACACAAGGTGATAAGCCCACAAAGACACACACCTACAAGATGTTAACCTGAGGGTAAAATATACCCCAACACGTGTTTCGCAGAAAGCTTCTTCCAAGGGGTGCTAATGATAGTCAGTACCCAGGTATATATACCCCCACTCACCAGCGTAATGTGTGACAGCGGCACTCCATCGCAGCTCCACTATCGCGCACATGGGGTCCGGCGTCTGACGTCACCATGGTCCGCCCATGTCAGACGCGTCATAACATGGGAGGAGCATGGCGAGATAGAAAGACACGTCGCCCCAGAGCGCAGAAGGTGGGCGGAGAACTGGAGCGCTCCACACACGCTGGGAGATAAAAAGATATTGCCATTGAAGCAAGGCAAAACAACAATGTGTCAGTGGCACGCAGCTAGAGACCATCCATACTAACATGGATTACACAGAAGTGCACGCAAAGTTCCAGGCTGAAATAGAATATAAAATATAAAAAAAGATTGAGAGAAAGAAAACTTACAATAATTATATGAAAAGGAGACTCAATCCTTTTAATATTCAAAATAGGAGAAATATATATATATAAAAAAAGAATATATGAAGAAAAATATAAAAAGATGCAAAGAATCAGTGCATAAAAATGCATGAACACATATATATCTTAATGCAAGCATGTATGTGTAAACATACACACGCATGCCCTTACAAGGAATCTACACGTGAATATAATATAAAATAACCATGTGACAATTACATATGAAAATGTTAAAAAGTGCAAAATACAGTACCAATGATGCTGTAATTTAGAATAACAGTACAAAAGTGCATAGTGCAATATAATTCTGATACAAAAACGCAAAATGGTAAAGGTATAAAGTGCTTCACATAATACTAAAGGTGACTCAACATGATTAATAAAATACATACAAAAAAGCGATGTGTCAGTGGCGCACATCAAAAATCAACCATACTGATACTTGGTGCATATGGTGCATACAAAGAGTGTTCGAAACCAATATAAGGACAATGCAAAAGAGGAATAGTGAAAGAAATATATAGAGGAAAAAGAAATATATGTAAAGGAGAAAAAAAGGGGGGACAGATGGAAGACTACAGAAAATTAGGCATATAAAAACATGATATCTTTATTATTTCATAAAAGGGAAATAGTATAGTGAAAATAAGAATGAAATAGAATAAATATAAATACATAGCCATACGTACACACATGTATGTACAAATATATACATATACGTGCACATACATGTACATACACACACACATATAAAGAGGATGGTCACATAATTAAGATAAAAAATGTGCCAATGATATTACAATTAAAATTACAATACAAAAAGGGACGAAAGTGCATATTGTGATTTATAGAAATCCACTTGTAAAGATGTCAGCAGGGATAAAACTAAAAAACAAACAAAAACAGGGGAAGATTAAAAACATATTTATTATAAAAACATACAAATAAAATATACCAATGGGCATAGACTAAAAAACACGAGATTAAAATTATAAGAATGGGACAAAACTCATAACGTCATTAAGACCATATGGACGAACAGAACCAATCTTAGAAATCCAACGGGTTTCCAATTGGGCTAACCGCTTCTTGAAATCACCTCCTCTGTTATCCAGAATCACCTTGTCAATTCCGAAAACCCGTAATCCACTGCTATTACAGCCATGCTTAGACTTAAAATGTCGTGGAATAGGTTTCAAGGTGGAGGTATCCTGAATAGTAGCTGCCTTTTCAATGTCACGTACATGTTCTCTAATACGTGTTTTCAGTGGTCTAGATGTAAGACCAACATATATAAGGTTGCATGGGCATGTGGCATAATATACCACATGCGTCGTATTACAGGTCATGTGTTGGGTAATCCGAAATTCGTGATTGCCATCGCTGGACTTAAAATTCAAGGCTCTGACCATGTTTGGGCATGCAATGCAGCTGCGGCATGGATAAAAACCCCATTTGGGTCCCGTTGTTCCGAAGGAATTGATCTTGGGGCCTTCATAACAACTATGTGTAAGAAGATCTTTCAAATTAGGGGATCTCCTATAGGTAACGGCAGGAATAGGTGGAAGATATTTAGACAGAGTTGGATCAGACCGAAGAATAGGCCAGAATTTCTCCAAGATTGTTTTGACTTCTTGCCATCTATTATTGTAGGTAGAAATAAATCTTACCTGCTGGTCATTCTGCTTCTGCCTATGCGAATGTAACAAAACTTCTCTCTTCGTGTTCTTGGCTCTCAAAAACCCTTTCTTAATGCTCCTATTTGAATATCCACGATTCCTGAAGCGATTGCTCAGGTCCTCAGCTTGTTTACAAAAGTTCTCTTCAGACGAACAAATTCGTCGAGTCCTCAGAAACTGGCCTGTTGGAATACCAGAAATGAGGGAATAAGGGTGCGATGAAGTGGCATGTAACAATGCGTTAACAGACGAGGGTTTCCGAAAAACCTCAGACTGTAAAAATCCATCCACATCCTTGGAGACAAAAACATCAAGAAATTCAATACTAGATTGACTATACTTATATGTTACCTTGATGTTCATGGAATTCAGGTTGAGCTTCTGTAGAAACATCACCAAATCTCCCTCTGAACCCTGCCAGATCATAAAAACGTCATCAATATATCGTGTCCAAACAAGAACTTGTTCAATATACTCAGAGAAGTCAGGTGAGAAGAAGACGCCCCTCTCCCACAGCCCCAAGAACAAATTTGCATAAGAGGGCGCAAAAGCCGCCCCCATTGCAGTGCCTTGGAGCTGCAGGTAGAGGGCGCCCTTGAACAGAAAATAATTATGGGTGAGAGCAAAATCAATAAGGGAAAGGAGAAAGCGTATATCATCCTGATCCATCGTGGTCATGTTTAAAAAAGTTTCCACAGCTCTCATCCCATCGTGATGGCGTATGGACGTATATAGTGACTCAATATCACAAGTCACCAGCCACATATCAGCATCCATTTGGATATTCTCAATTTTACGGAGGAAGTCATTGGTGTCTTTTAAGAAAGATGGTAAATTTTCCACAATGGGTTTCAAATAGAAATCTATGTACCTACCCACGATTTCGCATAGACTCCCATTTCCAGATACGATTGGACGCCCAGTTGGTGACACTGCGTCCTTATGGACTTTCGGTAATAGATATAGGCAAGCCGTCCTAGGAGACTTAGGAATAAGGCCCTCTTTCATCTCCTTATTAATTATACCATTTTCACAGGCCTCTTCCAGAATGGCAGATAACTGTGTGTGAAAAGAAGATGTGGGATTGAAAGTAAGTTTCTTGTAGCAGGTACCATCATTCAGCTGCCTGAATGCTTCCTTTTCATACATCGCAATGGGCCATATAACAACATTACCCCCCTTGTCGGCAGGTTTGATAATTACATCCCTCAATTTCTTCAAATCCTGTAAGGCCCTTCTCTGAGATTTTGAGAGGTTATCATTTTGTACCTTAGTGGGAATTCTGCTAAGTTCTTCAGAGACCAACCGTACAAATACATCTATATCAGGATACATGGTAAGGGGAGGAAATTTCTTGGGTTTCGGAATCATAAACTTACCACACTCAGTAGAAGCATCCTGTTCACCACTCAATTCTTTAAGAATTTCTATGGCCTGTAGTTCTTCACTAGACCAACCATCTGATTTTTCATGAATTTTCTTTAGGACAAGTTTACGAGCAAAAAGATGTAAATCTTTTATGGCTGTAAAAGAATCAAACGAATAGGTGGGGGAAAAACTCAGACCCAACCTCAGGACATCGATTTGATCAGTTGTAAGAAGGGTATCAGATAAATTAATTACCTTCAATTTAGTATCCGGAAGATGAGGAGTCTTTTTCTGTGCAATACTCTTGCCAACGTATTTACGCTTCCCAAACCGATCATTCATATTGCTCCTCAAATTATATGTTTCCAATTTATCTTCAGTGGAGGAAATAGACGTTGATGCTATGGATCGTCTAGGATGTCCCTTATTCTGTGTTGTCCCCTGCCATCTATACACTCTCTTAAGTTGATAATCCTGAAGGTCTCTCTGAAATTTCTTAACTTTCTGTTCTTGAACTTCCTTCTCCCAAATAAGAAATTGCTTGTCAACTTCTACTTTAAAAGATTCCATGCTCAGTGTGGACAGGATCTCATTCAATTTCATCTGGTTATTTTCAATCTCCTTTTCCACAGAAGCCAAACTGCTTTGATTAATTTCAATTAGCAGTCGGATCAAGTCCTTGGAGCAGGTATCACAAACCTGTTCCCACTTAGTTCTAAAATCAAGGTCTTCTACAGGAAAAGAGGGTAAAATTCTTACCCGAAGGCCCCGAGGTATCAGGTTTTTACTCAAATATTTTTCAAGGGTAGCCTTACCCCACCAAATCCTAAGTCGTTTTTTCAACAAATATTTCAGATTGTTCTTGATTTCAGAGGAGTGTCCCATTCCTACTGTCTCATTGATCGTGACCTCATCATTAAACAAGGTATCAATACTGGACAACCAATTTTTGTCACGGGATTTAATATCCATAGTTGGGTCGATCTGTAAACCACAGAAAAGATATAAGAACCAATTAAATGACCAAAACATAAATGGTAGCTACACTCATTCAATAATAAAACCTATAAAGATGTGAGTGAACAAGCCAGATAAAAATGTATATTCTTTATTGAAAATTTTGATTAAAACAAACAAGAATGAACAATGACAAGGACACATTCAAATACCCTCAGGTAGACAAAATATTAGGGCAATAAATAGCATGAATGCATAGTAGCCGTGTGTCAAAAAACCATATGAGATGGTACATCAAAAGGATCAGATGAAAGATACCTTTAATATTTCTTTAAGGAACCAATAGTCTTTAGCTAGATGAAAAATAATGTCCTGAAGAGAACATATGGGGATAAGGTATATACAATCAATTCATGCCAAACAGAGCTTTTCCTTCACTGAAGACTAGGCATGTAAAAGCCTCATTCCTAATGCCATAACATGTGGTAGGTATCAAGGGAAGTCAAAAAGAGCATATCTATACTATCAACAGGATTGTAATCCTATAGAATATAACCACAATGATCATAAAAATCAATCATGAATATATCAAGTGGTATAACCACCAAGATAATTCCCCAAGTATCAACAATCCTAAAAAAGGAGGGACAGGATCTCAACCAGACATATGGAAATAAAGACAATATATAAGATTGGTGCCAGAATACAACATTTCAACAACGGCGCTAGACATATGAAAACCTCATTCCCAATGCTGCAATATATGGCAAAAGTTATAACAAGCCAAAAGGGCCATAGCTACAGTATCAGCATTGGTAAACCTTTAAAGAGTGGCCAAGCCGGCCATAGGAACCGACCTTAACACAAGGTGATAAGCCCACAAAGACACACACCTACAAGATGTTAACCTGAGGGTAAAATATACCCCAACACGTGTTTCGCAGAAAGCTTCTTCCAAGGGGTGCTAATGATAGTCAGTACCCAGGTATATATACCCCCACTCACCAGCGTAATGTGTGACAGCGGCGCTCCATCGCAGCTCCACTATCGCGCACATGGGGTCCGGCGTCTGACGTCACCATGGTCCGCCCATGTCAGACGCGTCATAACATGGGAGGAGCATGGCGAGATAGAAAGACACGTCGCCCCAGAGCGCAGAAGGTGGGCGGAGAACTGGAGCGCTCCACACACGCTGGGAGATAAAAAGATATTGCCATTGAAGCAAGGCAAAACAACAATGTGTCAGTGGCACGCAGCTAGAGACCATCCATACTAACATGGATTACACAGAAGTGCATGCAAAGTTCCAGGCTGAAATAGAATATAAAATATAAAAAAAGATTGAGAGAAAGAAAACTTACAATAATTATATGAAAAGGAGACTCAATCCTTTTAATATTCAAAATAGGAGAAATATATATATATATAAAAAAAGAATATATGAAGAAAAATATAAAAAGATGCAAAGAATCAGTGCATAAAAATGCATGAACACATATATATCTTAATGCAAGCATGTATGTGTAAACATACACACGCATGCCCTTACAAGGAATCTACACGTGAATATAATATAAAATAACCATGTGACAATTACATATGAAAATGTTAAAAAGTGCAAAATACAGTACCAATGATGCTGTAATTTAGAATAACAGTACAAAAGTGCATAGTGCAATATAATTCTGATACAAAAACGCAAAATGGTAAAGGTATAAAGTGCTTCACATAATACTAAAGGTGACTCAACATGATTAATAAAATACATACAAAAAAGCGATGTGTCAGTGGCGCACATCAAAAATCAACCATACTGATACTTGGTGCATATGGTGCATACAAAGAGTGTTCGAAACCAATATAAGGACAATGCAAAAGAGGAATAGTGAAAGAAATATATAGAGGAAAAAGAAATATATGTAAAGGAGAAAAAAAGGGGGGACAGATGGAAGACTACAGAAAATTAGGCATATAAAAACATGATATCTTTATTATTTCATAAAAGGGAAATAGTATAGTGAAAATAAGAATGAAATAGAATAAATATAAATACATAGCCATACGTACACACATGTATGTACATATATATACATATACGTGCACATACATGTACATACACACACACATATAAAGAGGATGGTCACATAATTAAGATAAAAAATGTGCCAATGATATTACAATTAAAATTACAATACAAAAAGGGACGAAAGTGCATATTGTGATTTATAGAAATCCACTTGTAAAGATGTCAGCAGGGATAAAACTAAAAAACAAACAAAAACAGGGGAAGATTAAAAACATATTTATTATAAAAACATACAAATAAAATATACCAATGGGCATAGACTAAAAAACACGAGATTAAAATTATAAGAATGGGACAAAACTCATAACGTCATTAAGACCATATGGACGAACAGAACCAATCTTAGAAATCCAACGGGTTTCCAATTGGGCTAACCGCTTCTTGAAATCACCTCCTCTGTTATCCAGAATCACCTTGTCAATTCCGAAAACCCGTAATCCACTGCTATTACAGCCATGCTTAGACTTAAAATGTCGTGGAATAGGTTTCAAGGTGGAGGTATCCTGAATAGTAGCTGCCTTTTCAATGTCACGTACATGTTCTCTAATACGTGTTTTCAGTGGTCTAGATGTAAGACCAACATATATAAGGTTGCATGGGCATGTGGCATAATATACCACATGCGTCGTATTACAGGTCATGTGTTGGGTAATCCGAAATTCGTGATTGCCATCGCTGGACTTAAAATTCAAGGCTCTGACCATGTTTGGGCATGCAATGCAGCTGCGGCATGGATAAAAACCCCATTTGGGTCCCGTTGTTCCGAAGGAATTGATCTTGGGGCCTTCATAACAACTATGTGTAAGAAGATCTTTCAAATTAGGGGATCTCCTATAGGTAACGGCAGGAATAGGTGGAAGATATTTAGACAGAGTTGGATCAGACCGAAGAATAGGCCAGAATTTCTCCAAGATTGTTTTGACTTCTTGCCATCTATTATTGTAGGTAGAAATAAATCTTACCTGCTGGTCATTCTGCTTCTGCCTATGCGAATGTAACAAAACTTCTCTCTTCGTGTTCTTGGCTCTCAAAAACCCTTTCTTAATGCTCCTATTTGAATATCCACGATTCCTGAAGCGATTGCTCAGGTCCTCAGCTTGTTTACAAAAGTTCTCTTCAGACGAACAAATTCGTCGAGTCCTCAGAAACTGGCCTGTTGGAATACCAGAAATGAGGGAATAAGGGTGCGATGAAGTGGCATGTAACAATGCGTTAACAGACGAGGGTTTCCGAAAAACCTCAGACTGTAAAAATCCATCCACATCCTTGGAGACAAAAACATCAAGAAATTCAATACTAGATTGACTATACTTATATGTTACCTTGATGTTCATGGAATTCAGGTTGAGCTTCTGTAAAAACATCACCAAATCTCCCTCTGAACCCTGCCAGATCATAAAAACGTCATCAATATATCGTGTCCAAACAAGAACTTGTTCAATATACTCAGAGAAGTCAGGTGAGAAGAAGACGCCCCTCTCCCACAGCCCCAAGAACAAATTTGTATAAGAGGGCGCAAAAGCCGCCCCCATTGCAGTGCCTTGGAGCTGCAGGTAGAGGGCGCCCTTGAACAGAAAATAATTATGGGTGAGAGCAAAATCAATAAGGGAAAGGAGAAAGTGTATATCATCCTGATCCATCGTGGTCATGTTTAAAAAAGTTTCCACAGCTCTCATCCCATCGTGATGGCGTATGGACGTATATAGTGACTCAATATCACAAGTCACCAGCCACATATCAGCATCCATTTGGATATTCTCAATTTTACGGAGGAAGTCATTGGTGTCTTTTAAGAAAGATGGTAAATTTTCCACAATGGGTTTCAAATAGAAATCTATGTACCTACCCACGATTTCGCATAGACTCCCATTTCCAGATACGATTGGACGCCCAGTTGGTGACACTGCGTCCTTATGGACTTTCGGTAATAGATATAGGCAAGCCGTCCTAGGAGACTTAGGAATAAGGCCCTCTTTCATCTCCTTATTAATTATACCATTTTCACAGGCCTCTTCCAGAATGGCAGATAACTGTGTGTGAAAAGAAGATGTGGGATTGAAAGTAAGTTTCTTGTAGCAGGTACCATCATTCAGCTGCCTGAATGCTTCCTTTTCATACATCGCAATGGGCCATATAACAACATTACCCCCCTTGTCGGCAGGTTTGATAATTACATCCCTCAATTTCTTCAAATCCTGTAAGGCCCTTCTCTGAGATTTTGAGAGGTTATCATTTTGTACCTTAGTGGGAATTCTGCTAAGTTCTTCAGAGACCAACCGTACAAATACATCTATATCAGGATACATGGTAAGGGGAGGAAATTTCTTGGGTTTCGGAATCATAAACTTACCACACTCAGTAGAAGCATCCTGTTCACCACTCAATTCTTTAAGAATTTCTATGGCCTGTAGTTCTTCACTAGACCAACCATCTGATTTTTCATGAATTTTCTTTAGGACAAGTTTACGAGCAAAAAGATGTAAATCTTTTATGGCTGTAAAAGAATCAAACGAATAGGTGGGGGAAAAACTCAGACCCAACCTCAGGACATCGATTTGATCAGTTGTAAGAAGGGTATCAGATAAATTAATTACCTTCAATTTAGTATCCGGAAGATGAGGAGTCTTTTTCTGTGCAATACTCTTGCCAACGTATTTACGCTTCCCAAACCGATCATTCATATTGCTCCTCAAATTATATGTTTCCAATTCATCTTCAGTGGAGGAAATAGACGTTGATGCTATGGATCGTCTAGGATGTCCCTTATTCTGTGTTGTCCCCTGCCATCTATACACTCTCTTAAGTTGATAATCCTGAAGGTCTCTCTGAAATTTCTTAACTTTCTGTTCTTGAACTTCCTTCTCCCAAATAAGAAATTGCTTGTCAACTTCTACTTTAAAAGATTCCATGCTCAGTGTGGACAGGATCTCATTCAATTTCATCTGGTTATTTTCAATCTCCTTTTCCACAGAAGCCAAACTGCTTTGATTAATTTCAATTAGCAGTCGGATCAAGTCCTTGGAGCAGGTATCACAAACCTGTTCCCACTTAGTTCTAAAATCAAGGTCTTCTACAGGAAAAGAGGGTAAAATTCTTACCCGAAGGCCCCGAGGTATCAGGTTTTTACTCAAATATTTTTCAAGGGTAGCCTTACCCCACCAAATCCTAAGTCGTTTTTTCAACAAATATTTCAGATTGTTCTTGATTTCAGAGGAGTGTCCCATTCCTACTGTCTCATTGATCGTGACCTCATCATTAAACAAGGTATCAATACTGGACAACCAATTTTTGTCACGGGATTTAATATCCATAGTTGGGTCGATCTGTAAACCACAGAAAAGATATAAGAACCAATTAAATGACCAAAAAATAAATGGTAGCTACACTCATTCAATAATAAAACCTATAAAGATGTGAGTGAACAAGCCAGATAAAAATGTATATTCTTTATTGAAAATTTTGATTAAAACAAACAAGAATGAACAATGACAAGGACACATTCAAATACCCTCAGGTAGACAAAATATTAGGGCAATAAATAGCATGAATGCATAGTAGCCGTGTGTCAAAAAACCATATGAGATGGTACATCAAAAGGATCAGATGAAAGATACCTTTAATATTTCTTTAAGGAACCAATAGTCTTTAGCTAGATGAAAAATAATGTCCTGAAGAGAACATATGGGGATAAGGTATATACAATCAATTCATGCCAAACAGAGCTTTTCCTTCACTGAAGACTAGGCATGTAAAAGCCTCATTCCTAATGCCATAACATGTGGTAGGTATCAAGGGAAGTCAAAAAGAGCATATCTATACTATCAACAGGATTGTAATCCTATAGAATATAACCACAATGATCATAAAAATCAATCATGAATATATCAAGTGGTATAACCACCAAGATAATTCCCCAAGTACCAACAATCCTAAAAAAGGAGGGACAGGATCTCAACCACACATATGGAAATAAAGACAATATATAAGATTGGTGCCAGAATACAACATTTCAACAACGGGGCTAGACATATGAAAACCTCATTCCCAATGCTGCAATATATGGCAAAAGTTATAACAAGCCAAAAGGGCCATAGCTACAGTATCAGCATTGGTAAACCTTTAAAGAGTGGCCAAGCCGGCCATAGGAACCGACCTTAACACAAGGTGATAAGCCCACAAAGACACACACCTACAGATTGTTAACCTGAGGGTAAAATATACCCCAACACGTGTTTCGCAGAAAGCTTCTTCCAAGGGGTGCTAATGATAGTCAGTACCCAGGTATATATACCCCCACTCACCAGCGTAATGTGTGACAGCGGCGCTCCATCGCAGCTCCACTATCGCGCACATGGGGTCCGGCGTCTGACGTCACCATGGTCCGCCCATGTCAGACGCGTCATAACATGGGAGGAGCATGGCGAGATAGAAAGACACGTCGCCCCAGAGCGCAGAAGGTGGGCGGAGAACTGGAGCGCTCCACACACGCTGGGAGATAAAAAGATATTGCCATTGAAGCAAGGCAAAACAACAATGTGTCAGTGGCACGCAGCTAGAGACCATCCATACTAACATGGATTACACAGAAGTGCATGCAAAGTTCCAGGCTGAAATAGAATATAAAATATAAAAAAAGATTGAGAGAAAGAAAACTTACAATAATTATATGAAAAGGAGACTCAATCCTTTTAATATTCAAAATAGGAGAAATATATATATATAAAAAAAGAATATATGAAGAAAAATATAAAAAGATGCAAAGAATCAGTGCATAAAAATGCATGAACACATATATATCTTAATGCAAGCATGTATGTGTAAACATACACACGCATGCCCTTACAAGGAATCTACACGTGAATATAATATAAAATAACCATGTGACAATTACATATGAAAATGTTAAAAAGTGCAAAATACAGTACCAATGATGCTGTAATTTAGAATAACAGTACAAAAGTGCATAGTGCAATATAATTCTGATACAAAAACGCAAAATGGTAAAGGTATAAAGTGCTTCACATAATACTAAAGGTGACTCAACATGATTAATAAAATACATACAAAAAAGCGATGTGTCAGTGGCGCACATCAAAAATCAACCATACTGATACTTGGTGCATATGGTGCATACAAAGAGCGTTCGAAACCAATATAAGGACAATGCAAAAGAGGAATAGCGAAAGAAATATATAGAGGAAAAAGAAATATATGTAAAGGAGAAAAAAAGGGGGGACAGATGGAAGACTACAGAAAATTAGGCATATAAAAACATGATATCTTTATTATTTCATAAAAGGGAAATAGTATAGTGAAAATAAGAATGAAATAGAATAAATATAAATACATAGCCATACGTACACACATGTATGTACATATATATACATATACGTGCACATACATGTACATACACACACACATATAAAGAGGATGGTCACATAATTAAGATAAAAAATGTGCCAATGATATTACAATTAAAATTACAATACAAAAAGGGACGAAAGTGCATATTGTGATTTATAGAAATCCACTTGTAAAGATGTCAGCAGGGATAAAACTAAAAAACAAACAAAAACAGGGGAAGATTAAAAACATATTTATTATAAAAACATACAAATAAAATATACCAATGGGCATAGACTAAAAAACACGAGATTAAAATTATAAGAATGGGACAAAACTCATAACGTCATTAAGACCATATGGACGAACAGAACCAATCTTAGAAATCCAACGGGTTTCCAATTGGGCTAACCGCTTCTTGAAATCACCTCCTCTGTTATCCAGAATCACCTTGTCAATTCCGAAAACCCGTAATCCACTGCTATTACAGCCATGCTTAGACTTAAAATGTCGTGGAATAGGTTTCAAGGTGGAGGTATCCTGAATAGTAGCTGCCTTTTCAATGTCACGTACATGTTCTCTAATACGTGTTTTCAGTGGTCTAGATGTAAGACCAACATATATAAGGTTGCATGGGCATGTGGCATAATATACCACATGCGTCGTATTACAGGTCATGTGTTGGGTAATCCGAAATTCGTGATTGCCATCGCTGGACTTAAAATTCAAGGCTCTGACCATGTTTGGGCATGCAATGCAGCTGCGGCATGGATAAAAACCCCATTTGGGTCCCGTTGTTCCGAAGGAATTGATCTTGGGGCCTTCATAACAACTATGTGTAAGAAGATCTTTCAAATTAGGGGATCTCCTATAGGTAACGGCAGGAATAGGTGGAAGATATTTAGACAGAGTTGGATCAGACCGAAGAATAGGCCAGAATTTCTCCAAGATTGTTTTGACTTCTTGCCATCTATTATTGTAGGTAGAAATAAATCTTACCTGCTGGTCATTCTGCTTCTGCCTATGCGAATGTAACAAAACTTCTCTCTTCGTGTTCTTGGCTCTCAAAAACCCTTTCTTAATGCTCCTATTTGAATATCCACGATTCCTGAAGCGATTGCTCAGGTCCTCAGCTTGTTTACAAAAGTTCTCTTCAGACGAACAAATTCGTCGAGTCCTCAGAAACTGGCCTGTTGGAATACCAGAAATGAGGGAATAAGGGTGCGATGAAGTGGCATGTAACAATGCGTTAACAGACGAGGGTTTCCGAAAAACCTCAGACTGTAAAAATCCATCCACATCCTTGGAGACAAAAACATCAAGAAATTCAATACTAGATTGACTATACTTATATGTTACCTTGATGTTCATGGAATTCAGGTTGAGCTTCTGTAGAAACATCCCCAAATCTCCCTCTGAACCCTGCCAGATCATAAAAACGTCATCAATATATCGTGTCCAAACAAGAACTTGTTCAATATACTCAGAGAAGTCAGGTGAGAAGAAGACGCCCCTCTCCCACAGCCCCAAGAACAAATTTGCATAAGAGGGCGCAAAAGCCGCCCCCATTGCAGTGCCTTGGAGCTGCAGGTAGAGGGCGCCCTTGAACAGAAAATAATTATGGGTGAGAGCAAAATCAATAAGGGAAAGGAGAAAGTGTATATCATCCTGATCCATCGTGGTCATGTTTAAAAAAGTTTCCACAGCTCTCATCCCATCGTGATGGCGTATGGACGTATATAGTGACTCAATATCACAAGTCACCAGCCACATATCAGCATCCATTTGGATATTCTCAATTTTACGGAGGAAGTCATTGGTGTCTTTTAAGAAAGATGGTAAATTTTCCACAATGGGTTTCAAATAGAAATCTATGTACCTACCCACGATTTCGCATAGACTCCCATTTCCAGATACGATTGGACGCCCAGTTGGTGACACTGCGTCCTTATGGACTTTCGGTAATAGATATAGGCAAGCCGTCCTAGGAGACTTAGGAATAAGGCCCTCTTTCATCTCCTTATTAATTATACCATTTTCACAGGCCTCTTCCAGAATGGCAGATAACTGTGTGTGAAAAGAAGATGTGGGATTGAAAGTAAGTTTCTTGTAGCAGGTACCATCATTCAGCTGCCTGAATGCTTCCTTTTCATACATCGCAATGGGCCATATAACAACATTACCCCCCTTGTCGGCAGGTTTGATAATTACATCCCTCAATTTCTTCAAATCCTGTAAGGCCCTTCTCTGAGATTTTGAGAGGTTATCATTTTGTACCTTAGTGGGAATTCTGCTAAGTTCTTCAGAGACCAACCGTACAAATACATCTATATCAGGATACATGGTAAGGGGAGGAAATTTCTTGGGTTTCGGAATCATAAACTTACCACACTCAGTAGAAGCATCCTGTTCACCACTCAATTCTTTAAGAATTTCTATGGCCTGTAGTTCTTCACTAGACCAACCATCTGATTTTTCATGAATTTTCTTTAGGACAAGTTTACGAGCAAAAAGATGTAAATCTTTTATGGCTGTAAAAGAATCAAACGAATAGGTGGGGGAAAAACTCAGACCCAACCTCAGGACATCGATTTGATCAGTTGTAAGAAGGGTATCAGATAAATTAATTACCTTCAATTTAGTATCCGGAAGATGAGGAGTCTTTTTCTGTGCAATACTCTTGCCAACGTATTTACGCTTCCCAAACCGATCATTCATATTGCTCCTCAAATTATATGTTTCCAATTCATCTTCAGTGGAGGAAATAGACGTTGATGCTATGGATCGTCTAGGATGTCCCTTATTCTGTGTTGTCCCCTGCCATCTATACACTCTCTTAAGTTGATAATCCTGAAGGTCTCTCTGAAATTTCTTAACTTTCTGTTCTTGAACTTCCTTCTCCCAAATAAGAAATTGCTTGTCAACTTCTACTTTAAAAGATTCCATGCTCAGTGTGGACAGGATCTCATTCAATTTCATCTGGTTATTTTCAATCTCCTTTTCCACAGAAGCCAAACTGCTGTGATTAATTTCAATTAGCAGTCGGATCAAGTCCTTGGAGCAGGTATCACAAACCTGTTCCCACTTAGTTCTAAAATCAAGGTCTTCTACAGGAAAAGAGGGTAAAATTCTTACCCGAAGGCCCCGAGGTATCAGGTTTTTACTCAAATATTTTTCAAGGGTAGCCTTACCCCACCAAATCCTAAGTCGTTTTTTCAACAAATATTTCAGATTGTTCTTGATTTCAGAGGAGTGTCCCATTCCTACTGTCTCATTGATCGTGACCTCATCATTAAACAAGGTATCAATACTGGACAACCAATTTTTGTCACGGGATTTAATATCCATAGTTGGGTCGATCTGTAAACCACAGAAAAGATATAAGAACCAATTAAATGACCAAAAAATAAATGGTAGCTACACTCATTCAATAATAAAACCTATAAAGATGTGAGTGAACAAGCCAGATAAAAATGTATATTCTTTATTGAAAATTTTGATTAAAACAAACAAGAATGAACAATGACAAGGACACATTCAAATACCCTCAGGTAGACAAAATATTAGGGCAATAAATAGCATGAATGCATAGTAGCCGTGTGTCAAAAAAACCATATGAGATGGTACATCAAAAGGATCAGATGAAAGATACCTTTAATATTTCTTTAAGGAACCAATAGTCTTTAGCTAGATGAAAAATAATGTCCTGAAGAGAACATATGGGGATAAGGTATATACAATCAATTCATGCCAAACAGAGCTTTTCCTTCACTGAAGACTAGGCATGTAAAAGCCTCATTCCTAATGCCATAACATGTGGTAGGTATCAAGGGAAGTCAAAAAGAGCATATCTATACTATCAACAGGATTGTAATCCTATAGAATATAACCACAATGATCATAAAAATCAATCATGAATATATCAAGTGGTATAACCACCAAGATAATTCCCCAAGTACCAACAATCCTAAAAAAGGAGGGACAGGATCTCAACCAGACATATGGAAATAAAGACAATATATAAGATTGGTGCCAGAATACAACATTTCAACAACGGGGCTAGACATATGAAAACCTCATTCCCAATGCTGCAATATATGGCAAAAGTTATAACAAGCCAAAAGGGCCATAGCTACAGTATCAGCATTGGTAAACCTTTAAAGAGTGGCCAAGCCGGCCATAGGAACCGACCTTAACACAAGGTGATAAGCCCACAAAGACACACACCTACAAGATGTTAACCTGAGGGTAAAATATACCCCAACAGGTGTTTCGCAGAAAGCTTCTTCCAAGGGGTGCTAATGATAGTCAGTACCCAGGTATATATACCCCCACTCACCAGCGTAATGTGTGACAGCGGCGCTCCATCGCAGCTCCACTATCGCGCACATGGGGTCCGGCGTCTGATGTCACCATGGTCCGCCCATGTCAGACGCGTCATAACATGGGAGGAGCATGGCGAGATAGAAAGACACGTCGCCCCAGAGCGCAGAAGGTGGGCGGAGAACTGGAGCGCTCCACACACGCTGGGAGATAAAAAGATATTGCCATTGAAGCAAGGCAAAACAACAATGTGTCAGTGGCACGCAGCTAGAGACCATCCATACTAACATGGATTACACAGAAGTGCACGCAAAGTTCCAGGCTGAAATAGAATATAAAATATAAAAAAAGATTGAGAGAAAGAAAACTTACAATAATTATATGAAAAGGAGACTCAATCCTTTTAATATTCAAAATAGGAGAAATATATATATATAAAAAAAGAATATATGAGGAAAAATATAAAAAGATGCAAAGAATCAGTGCATAAAAATGCATGAACACATATATATCTTAATGCAAGCATGTATGTGTAAACATACACACGCATGCCCTTACAAGGAATCTACACGTGAATATAATATAAAATAACCATGTGACAATTACATATGAAAATGTTAAAAAGTGCAAAATACAGTACCAATGATGCTGTAATTTAGAATAACAGTACAAAAGTGCATAGTGCAATATAATTCTGATACAAAAACGCAAAATGGTAAAGGTATAAAGTGCTTCACATAATACTAAAGGTGACTCAACATGATTAATAAAATACATACAAAAAAGCGATGTGTCAGTGGCGCACATCAAAAATCAACCATACTGATACTTGGTGCATATGGTGCATACAAAGAGCGTTCGAAACCAATATAAGGACAATGCAAAAGAGGAATAGTGAAAGAAATATATAGAGGAAAAAGAAATATATGTAAAGGAGAAAAAAAGGGGGGACAGATGGAAGACTACAGAAAATTAGGCATATAAAAACATGATATCTTTATTATTTCATAAAAGGGAAATAGTATAGTGAAAATAAGAATGAAATAGAATAAATATAAATACATAGCCATACGTACACACATGTATGTACATATATATACATATACGTGCACATACATGTACATACACACACACATATAAAGAGGATGGTCACATAATTAAGATAAAAAATGTGCCAATGATATTACAATTAAAATTACAATACAAAAAGGGACGAAAGTGCATATTGTGATTTATAGAAATCCACTTGTAAAGATGTCAGCAGGGATAAAACTAAAAAACAAACAAAAACAGGGGAAGATTAAAAACATATTTATTATAAAAACATACAAATAAAATATACCAATGGGCATAGACTAAAAAACACGAGATTAAAATTATAAGAATGGGACAAAACTCATAACGTCATTAAGACCATATGGACGAACAGAACCAATCTTAGAAATCCAACGGGTTTCCAATTGGGCTAACCGCTTCTTGAAATCACCTCCTCTGTTATCCAGAATCACCTTGTCAATTCCGAAAACCCGTAATCCACTGCTATTACAGCCATGCTTAGACTTAAAATGTCGTGGAATAGGTTTCAAGGTGGAGGTATCCTGAATAGTAGCTGCCTTTTCAATGTCACGTACATGTTCTCTAATACGTGTTTTCAGTGGTCTAGATGTAAGACCAACATATATAAGGTTGCATGGGCATGTGGCATAATATACCACATGCGTCGTATTACAGGTCATGTGTTGGGTAATCCAAAATTCGTGATTGCCATCGCTGGACTTAAAATTCAAGGCTCTGACCATGTTTGGGCATGCAATGCAGCTGCGGCATGGATAAAAACCCCATTTGGGTCCCGTTGTTCCGAAGGAATTGATCTTGGGGCCTTCATAACAACTATGTGTAAGAAGATCTTTCAAATTAGGGGATCTCCTATAGGTAACGGCAGGAATAGGTGGAAGATATTTAGACAGAGTTGGATCAGACCGAAGAATAGGCCAGAATTTCTCCAAGATTGTTTTGACTTCTTGCCATCTATTATTGTAGGTAGAAATAAATCTTACCTGCTGGTCATTCTGCTTCTGCCTATGCGAATATAACAAAACTTCTCTCTTCGTGTTCTTGGCTCTCAAAAACCCTTTCTTAATGCTCCTATTTGAATATCCACGATTCCTGAAGCGATTGCTCAGGTCCTCAGCTTGTTTACAAACGTTCTCTTCAGACGAACAAATTCGTCGAGTCCTCAGAAACTGGCCTGTTGGAATACCAGAAATGAGGGAATAAGGGTGCGATGAAGTGGCATGTAACAATGCGTTAACAGACTAGGGTTTCCGAAAAACCTCAGACTGTAAAAATCCATCCACATCCTTGGAGACAAAAACATCAAGAAATTCAATACTAGATTGACTATACTTATATGTTACCTTGATGTTCATGGAATTCAGGTTGAGCTTCTGTAGAAACATCACCAAATCTCCCTCTGAACCCTGCCAGATCATAAAAACGTCATCAATATATCGTGTCCAAACAACAACTTGTTCAATATACTCAGAGAAGTCAGGTGAGAAGAAGACGCCCCTCTCCCACAGCCCCACACTAACAACACGGACATCATGTTGCAGATAGTGCAGCTAGAAGGCGCTCATGTGTCAGACACTTTCATGAGGTCTCAGTCCATAATGTGTTGGAGGTGGGGTAACGCTCAAGCTCGCCTCCTCCATCCCCTCCCACCAACCACGGACAAAAGAGATGGGATCAAGATCTTCTTCGTCTCCTGAGTTTTCTGAGTCCATCACCTCTTCCTCCTCCATTTTTTCCTTGGCTCCTGCACCTTCACTACCAGTTTGTCTGTTACCATGAGCCCGCCTCGATCAATGGACTCCACCCTCCCATGACACCCGTCTGTGCGACGATTGTGCAGACCTTACAGGAAATGGTATCCCTTCCTCATCCTTCTCTTCTTCCTCCTGTTCCTCTGGGACCCCACCTCCTCCCACAGACTATTCAAACTGTGCGTCAACATGTAGACGAGCGGAATAGTGATGTTTATGATTGCATTGTCAGTGCTAAACATCTTTGTAACCATTTCAAAACTGTGCAGGGGGGTGCAGGGGTCCTTCATTTGTGCCCACATTCACATTGCGTACTCCCAGGCTATATCTCATGGTATAGTGCACCAGGGCTTGCTGCTGCTGCCTCACAGTTGCTGCAACATGTGCTTAGTGGAATTCCACTATGTCGGCACATTGCATATCAATGTGATAGTAAAGTGTCCGTCTTTGCCGATGACACCAAGCTATGTAGGATATTAAAAACTGACCTTGACAGTACAATATTACAAAAAGATCTGGATAAGATGTTAGAATGGGCAGATACTTGGCAAATGAGATTTAATGTTGATAAATGTAAAGTAATGCACCTAGGACGGAGTAATCCTATAGCGATATACATTAAATGGAAGTAAACTCGGTACTACAGAACAGGAGAAGGACTTGGGTATTCTTATTACAAATAAGCTGAGCAGCAGCACTCAATGTCAAGCAGCAGCTGCTAAAGCAAACAAGATTTTAGGGAGTATAAAAAGAGAGATTAGATCCCGTGATCCCAACGTATTGTTACCACTCTATAAATCACTTGTAAGGCCACATCTAAAATATGGGATCCAGTTTTGGGCTCCACATTTTAAAAAGGACATTCAGAAGTTAGAGTCAGTTCAAAGGTGGGCAACTAGACTACTACAAGGGATGGAGGCCTCCCATATGATGACAGGTTGACAAAGTTAGATATGTTTAGCTTAGAAAAAAGACGTCTCAGAGGAGATCTCATTTATTTGTATAAATACATGTGTGGTCAATATAAAGGACTGGCACATGACTTATTTCTTGCAAAGACAATACTAAAGACCAGGGGGCATACACTGCGAGTGGAAGAAAAGCGATTCCGGCAGCTAACTAGGAAAGGGTTCTTTACAGTTAGAGCAGTCAGACTGTGGAGTGCCCTACCACAAGAGGTAGTAATGGCAGATACTATAACAGCTTTTAAAGAAGGGCTGGATGATTTCCTCAGTACACAACATTGTTGGTTATAAATTACTTAGTGAAAAAATGTAGAACTGGTGGAGGAAGGTTGAACTAAATGGACCTAGATCTTTTTTCAACCTAAGTAACTATGTAACTATGTAACCAGTTAACTGGTAGCCTGAAAGATCTTTGCAGCATTGCAAATTGATTAGTTGTGGGGTGCAAACGGCGGAAGTAAGTCCACAGCGACCGTGCCTTCTGCAGCAGCACATCCAGGCTGGTATAGTCGGCTAGAAATTACTGTACAACCAGGTTGAGGGTGTGAGCCATGCACGTGTGATGTGGCCCACGCTTAAGTCCGCTAACAGGTTTGCACTATTATCACACACGGCCTTCCTTAGTTCCAAGCTCAGTGGAGACAGCCATTTATCAAACCCGGCTCAGACAACACTTAACAAAACTTTCCTGCTATATGACTTGCTTCTCCAATGCATATTAATTGAAGCACTGACTCATTGCATTGAGCCCTGGATGAGCTGTACGGAGGTAGGGGGGATTCTCTCTGCACTCTTGGAACGTGTGGTACTTTAAGGGAGAGGTTGAGGGTGCAGGTGGAGGCATTAGAAAAGGTGGAGGGAGTAGAAGCAGCGGAGAAAACGGTAGATCCGGAGGTTTTTCCCACAAGACTTGGGGATATCAAAACTTGGGAAGCAGCCCCTTACCCGCCTGCCCCTGCAGCTAATAGAGTAATGCAGTGCCCAGTTAGTGAGATGTTAAGCCCCTAGCCATGCTTGCTTGTCCAGGTGTCAGTGGTAAAATGCACCCTGGAAGACACAGTTTTTCAAGGAAAAGGTAATGTTGTCTGTGACATAATGGCGTAGCTCAGGCACAGCTTTATTAAAGAAGTAATTGCAACTGGGAAACTGGTACTGGGGGACTGCAATAGCCAGGAGGTTTCAGAAACTTTTTGTATCCACCAGGCAGCAAGGCAGCATTTCCGTGGACAACAGTTTGGATATGGCCAAGTTCAAGCTCTTCACTTTGGTATGTGTGGGAGGAAATGACCTTTCACATGACCAAAACTGCGGGACCGAGGGTTGGCTAGTGTGCTGAGAGAGGGTGGAGTAAGATGTACACGACCATCCAGTGGACTGTGAGAGACGTGTAGGTGGAGATGTAATGCTGGATTGAGAAACATGTGGTGTGCTCGGTGTCTCACATGGGTCAAAAACACCAGGCATAGTCATTTCCATAACAGCTGACAGGCTCTCACTCGCCTCAACTGTGAACAAGTGGAGGTTCTGTGGTCAGAGAATAGTTTTGACGGTGATGCAGGAGGAGGAAGAAGCAGCAGACCCAGTTGAGTTGGCGGCCGATGGTTGGGTAGGCCCGGTAGTCCGCATTTTAGTGCAGTAAAATTCCCACAGTATTGAATGTTGGATGCGCATGTAGCGGTTCATGCATGTAGTAGTCAAAATATTTTAATTTTTGCCTCTACTGAGTTGTTGTTTACAACTTTGGCAGATAGCAAAAGTTGGATCATCCTTTGCAGTCTCAAAAAAGGCCCAGGCTAGGCAACCCTTCCTGCAAACTGCAGACCCGTGACTGCTACTGGCCACAGCAAGAGTTGAGGGTGAGGATGCAGTGCTTCTCTTAATTGCATCACTACATGTTTGTGCCGCAATCCCAACGTGACATCCTCGTGTTCCTCCTCCTCATCTGCTGAGCTACTCAGCTGCGTGCTTCTGGGTTCACACCAAGTGGGATCTACAGCTTCATCATCATGCTCTATGTTGCCTCACTTCTCTTCCTTACCTGACATCACAGCACAGTACATGTGTGCCTTAGGTATCTGAGTTTCATCATCATCACTTCCACCCCCAGGAGTGAATGTCAGTTGAAGAGGGATGGATCCTGCTCAGACCCTACTTCTCTGGGCCAGTATCCAACTGACAAAAATGTATTGCATCAGTGCAGATGCTTTCCTCCTCTTGAGTCTGCAAATCTTTGGAGCAGAACTCTGATGACCATGAGATAGAATGTGTGAACAGCTCTGCAGACTCGCCCATGTGTGTTTCACTACATTCAGTTTGCTGGTTGGAGATTTCTGATGTGGGTGGAAACAAGTGGAATTGGGGTGGCCCCTCTGAGGAATGAACTGTGTGATGTTGAGGTAGAGATAGAGGAAAGGCCGCATGATGCAGCACTTGCCATCCACTCTAGCACATGCGGTTTATCAGCCTTATTTTGAAGTTTAAGCGATGTGTGGCTGCCAAGGAAATGTAGTGGAGTTGGCTATCCAGTAATGGAAGTTGTTTTCATTTCTCTTGGGATGGGATGAGCCAGTGTTTGCTCACTAGAGGTTTGACTAACAGAACTTTCCACACATACACTCGAACATGCCACCTATTCACTCTACCACCACAACCTCATTGTTATTTAGTACTCATGGTTCATGTACCCTTCCCCTTTCAAACAGATGTTTCGCAACCCTATGGCCACACCTGTCAGACACCTGACACAAAAGATAAATTGTTTATTTCCTGCCTGAGTTGTCAATATTGTGACTGCACTAAAAAGTACAAATAACTAGAAATGTGGTTCACTGCATAATTTTGAGCAGACACTGAAAAGTGCCAAGACCTTTTTAGCTAGTTCGCTAGCGAATTTACATCAGGAAGTACTAACTAACAATACCTACAAATGTGATTGACTGCATAATTTTGAGAAGGTGATGAAAACTGCCAAGATTTTTTTTCGTAGTTCACTAGCAAGTTTACAGCAGGCACTACTAATGAACAATAACTAGAAATGTGATTGACTGCATAATTTTGACCAGCCAATGAAAGCTGCCAAGACCTTTTAACCTAGTTCATCAGCAAATTTACAGCAGTCGGTACTAACTAACAATACCTAGAAATGTGATTGATTGGCTAATTGAAAGCACGCTGTAATAAGTAGCAATAGCTATTTAGATCCTTCATTGGCAACTCTTTAGAAGGCATTGACAAGTAGCTATACCTATTTCTACAATTAAATGCCAATTTTTGGCACACATCTTTCCCTACACTGCACATTCCTATTCTACACTATGACATTCCTATCTATCTCCACTACCTATCATTAAACCCCTAGCTAAGCTAACTGTATAGCAGCGCCAGCAGCAGCACCTTCCCTAATGTTTCACATTTAGAAAATGGTGCTGACACTGCATGTCCACTTTCTATATGCAGATAGACATGTGGCTTAGGGAGCCAGTGACAACATCCCTTTTCACTGAACCTTGTGGATGTTTGCTGCGCTGCGATTGGCTGCAGGAACTTCTGCAAATAAAGTTAAGGAAAACAAAATGTCGCTGCACACGTCTGGCTTCTCCCGAGTCCCCACCCCCTCCACTCATTAAACACATTCCCCGTTCATCATACAGCACCACAATCCTATCCAAAAGCATAAAGTGATCAGTGATCAAACAAAACTGAATATTACTGACTTTTGAAGAAAGTTACCAAACCCTTACCGAACAGGCCAAAGTTTGTATGAAATTGTTGAACCTTTATTGAACAGGTTTGCTCATCTCCAATGGAGACACATTTTTAAGGGAGCTATTCATCAAGTCATAGTTGTGGTGGGTCATAAAAATCTAGGTTATATTGAATAAGCTCAACGGTTGACCCCCAAAGACAGGTCAGATAATTCTTATTTTTCTCTGGATTCAATTTTTCTATCAAGTTCAGGCCGGGGTCTAAGAATGTGAGGGCTGACGCTTTGTTATATAGCCTTTATTCCATTTTTCCTCCAGAACCTCCCTCTTCGATTTTACTTCAGCATATTCTGGTTTCTATGGTATCCTAGGAGTTGGAAGCAGAAATTTGTGAACCCCAGTCATTGGTTTCTTCCATTACTTCAGAGTCCAATTTATTTGTTCTGTGTATCTGAGATTACATCTGTTGTAGGAATTTCATAGCTCCATTGAATGGTCACTCTGGGGTCACAGCAACCCAGAAAGCTACTGTGAGACATTTTTGGCAGTCATCCATGCATAATGATGGTCATAATGAGGTCAATGATGGCTCCAAGACTTCTCTCAAGCTGCACCGGTTCTCTGGAATGTTCTACCCCAAGAAACTAGGATGAACTACAATTTACTCAACTTCAGACATCCCCTAAAAACACATCTTTTTTAAAATTGGTTATACAGTTGCGCTAAGGAAAACAATCTAATCCTATAAATTAATTGACCCTGTGGATTTATTTCAAGTGTTTTCCCCTGGTGTCTTATCCTCTCTTGTATTTCCATGATTCAATAAAAACCATAACACTTAGAAGATGCTAGTGCAAGAAAAAATAGAAGTGAAATCAAATGTTTATGGAAAGCAGTGATGGACATGAACGCCGAAGATCCTGGTGCAGGAAAGGTATATTGGTACTTTGTAACACGTCACTTGTTTTATCACTTTTGAGACTCATATCTTTTTTATATTGGAATGGGTTATTGATAGTTTATGGAATAATTTTAATATTTATCTTTCACAGCAAGGCCAAAAAACCCTGTAATTCTGCTGCTGTCTTTTAGAATACACAAGTACAGTTTTCCAAAAGTGTTGAATGTAGTCTTACCCTGACTCGCAGATCATTAGGAAATGCTTTTGGCAAGACCTGAGAAGCAGACGCTTATGGTAAACCTGGGGACCAAAGTTCCACCTCTGGCAGGTGTGCAGTCTAAAGCTGGGTTCACACATAGCGACAGCGACATCGCTGTTACGTCACCATCTTCTGTGACGTAACAGCGACCTTGTAAGTCGCTGTTATGATCGCTGCTTAGCTGTCAAACACAGCGACGCAGCAGCGATCATAACGACGCTACATGTGCAGAGAGTAGGGAGCCGCGCACACTGCTTAGCGCTGGCTCCTTGCTCTCCTAGCTACAGTATACATCGGGTTAATTAACCTGATGTGTACTGCAGCTACATTTCACAGTGCAGAGAGCAGGGAGCCGCGCACACTGCTTAGCGCTGGCTTCTTGCTCTCCTAGCTACAGTACACATAGGGTTAATTACCCGATGCGTACTGCAGCTACATGTACACAGAGCATGAGCCGGCACTAGCAGCGAGAGCGGCGGAGGCTGGTAACGAAGGTAAATATCGGATAACCAGGGAAAGGTCTTCCCTTGGTTACCCGATGTTTACCCTGGTTACAGCTTACCGCAGCTGCCAGATGCCGGCTCCTGCTCCCTGCTCGCTTCATTTTGTCGCTGTCTCGCTGTCACACACAGCGATGTGTGCTTCACAGCGGGAGAGCGACGACGAAAAAATGAAGCAGGACATTCAGCAACGAGCAACGACCTCACAGCAGGGGCCAGGCCAGGGGCCATCCGTTGCTGGATGTCACACACAGCGACAGCGACGGGACGTCGCTGCAACGTCACAGAAAATGGTGACGTAGCAGCGACATCGTTGTCGCTGTGTGTGACACCACCTTTAGGGGCTAAAACAATCAAGTGGCTTTATGGGTCCCCAATTAGAGCCCTGATGCCAAAGTTTGTTTTTGCAGCTGCCTGGGCATTCAATTTGCCCAGTGCCCAAAAACTTTTTAGGCATCTCCATCAAAAAGTGGCTCATCAGATGAAGGCACTAAAGCCGCATGTGGTTTGCCCCCATTAAAGCCCTCTCATTTGTCACCATCCAGAATGATTATAAAATCCACAGGGCCATAAATGCAGACATGTTCTAGTCCCAGAGTCATTATAGAAGGTTTAATACCAGTGCATTCAATTTTACACTGAAATACCTGTAAATATTCGCAATTTTATATTTTTCCTCATCTAATATATCTTAATTGCGCCATGAGGACCGAAACCGCGAATGAAGATCCCTTTGACCACCAATTCCGCCATCTTCCGCCATCTTTTGGCGCCAAAACGCCGTCTTCTCCACAAAAGCGTGCGAAATAGAAGCCCCGCCCTTTGTCCTGAGAGTGAGCCTAGAACCGGAAGTTCCCAGAGGGCCACAGCATCGAAGAAAGTGCTGAGCGAAAACCGAGGGGGTGTGACGGCATGTAGCAGCAGCGGAAGAGAAGCAGGGACGCCAAGACTCTGCCATAACATTCCTGGACAGCGCAGAAGAAAGATGGCGGAACGGAGATGGTCACCGGAACGGGCTGTTCCCGGGACCGCAACCTGGATTGAGGAAGAGACGGAGTAGCTTTGCAGGAAAATGCGGACGCAGTTCCTGTTTATACACTGGACCACTGGAGGGAAGAGATGAGGAGCCTGGCGATGGCGGTGCGAGCCCATGAGATTGAGATCCCACGTGAAGAGAGGGTAAGCTGTTACCAAGTCCCTAATAATTACCCCAATCCGGCCGATACAGCTGAGGGATCTGGACCCCGGTGAGCAGTCCGCCGCCACCAACCCCGTCCTCAGTGGATGCCGAGCTGCCTGCTCCCAACCTGGCAGCGGAACCTTCAGCCCCTGTGCATGAATATACAGCTGCACAACCCCCGGTTCCATCCCTCGACCTGGTCACGACAGTGGTCACCCCGACACCAGCCAGACCAGACCCGGCCGCATCACCGGGCCCATCCTTAGAGGTGGAGCACCCGAACTCTGCAACCCCAGCTGCGGAGCAGTCGCTACATCTACCCGATGTAGCGGAGGTGGAGTTTGAAGAGCTGCCGGTTCCACCGCCACGCGGCATCCCAATGGCTGTTGGGGCCGCAAGAGTGCACCGAAAGCCAGAGCCAGCTAGGCAGCCGAGGCCGGACGCTGACGCCCCTACTGGGAACGATGCCAACAGAAGCTGCAACAGGAGATGGTAACACGAGACCGGCGATGACGGGAGCTTGCCACCCATACACATCAGGAGAAGGAGCAGGTGAGGAGCGCTGCTTCCCGAGTCTGTGGGCCACGGTGCCGTGGTCTATTGGATCGATTTGACCCCGTGCAAGGATGGGGGTTCATCCGGGAGGCAGCGCCTCACAACTGGGGTGTTTGTGTCCCGACGGGATGTCGCACAGCACTTCCCCAGGGGACATCCTGAGTGGAATCTAGACCCCGAAGATATGGTTACCTACACCCGGCATTGTGGAGAGCAGGGCTGGTATGCCCTAGAGGTGGCCAAGCATGTAATGTTAGAGGAAGAGTTTGTGCCGGTGTCGGTAGTACGTAGTCACAAGGAAGCAAGGCTACAGGACCTGGTAGTTTATTATGTGTAATGCTGTTACAGTGGTATCTGTGTTTCGTTTATTATTTTTCTAAGTTTGTTATTTTTCATATAGGAAACATTCTGGCGGTGTGGACTAACTGCTTCACATTTCTTGGTCTTCAGGAAGATTGTTGACCACGATTAGGTGTGGGTTCTATACCCTTCTTACGGCAATGTGAATTCTAATATGGTCTGGGACACAATAAACACATATATATGTATGGTTATACATTTTTTATTCAACAATGATGCATTTTTATTTTATGTTAATTGTTTTTAATTGTTTTTGATTTACATTGGTCATTTTATTACAAAGAGACTGTTGCTTTTGATACAGTTCTTTTTCTTTGTTTTTTTCCACCGGATCACGTCACTCCTTGCAGGGATTGAAGTTTTTTCCCGCCGATTTTTTTCTTTTTGAGGGCGGTTCTTTGATCTTCCACTGGGTATATACTGTCTGTATGCATGTGACTTTGCAGATTTGATGTATCTTGTGCTTGCTGGTCCTGAGGAAGGGGGCTGAGACCCCTGAAACGCGTAGACCTATGCCGAAATAAAGTGTACATTGATCAAGTTTACATCTAGGATCTCTGGCGCGGTTATTAAGAACCCATCTCCGCTATCTCTCTCTGTTGTCTGCCAATCGGGGTACTGCTGCCGTTGATCCACATATGCGGTTACAGGAGTTGTGCCTTTCACAACTCTAACTGGTGAGTAGGATTACTCTTTACTACACCCCCTGTTTGTCAGGGTAAGACCCTATGCGCTTTTTTTCCCACAGGTTTCTGCTTATGATATAGGAAACATTAGCAGATATGTGTCTAATCAATAAGGTTTAAATGAAAGGAGAAAAGTTAGCCGATTAACGAGAATATTTTTATAGTGTACACCCGGTACATGGACTACATTGCATGTATAGTAGTAAAAATGGACCAAGGTCATAGGATTGGTTGTGATCAACACAGACTTGTGTTTTTGTAAATAGTTGCACCTCCTGTGCCCACCAGAGTCGTTTTTTACAACACCCGGACCTTAACCTGGTCACGGACCCACAATAGGTTTGCAGCGGGTCAGGTTGTTTGGGTGGCGGGTTAATGGGATCCGGGACATTGGAACTGGACTGTTGCAGAAAGAGGCTGCAACAGAGCATGTTGAGCCTCTGCTACTAACTAAACCGGTAGTGTTCCATCGTTGGAATGATGATCTCTGAATTACGTAACGTTTAAGTATCCAGCCTCCCTAATGTGGGAAGTGTCTTGTAAATAAAAATGTTCCTTTTTCCACTTTTGCAGTTTAAAAAAAAACAAAAAACCTCTGATGTTCTGTAGCTCGAGGACGAGCTACGTTTAACCAAGGGGGAATGTGACTCACCTGGACTATCAGGTCGTCACAGGGTATTGTACAATCTTCTCTCCCATGCAATATCCACCTTCTCCTTGGCTTAGGATCCTTAACTACATGGTGTTGCCTACAACAGCTAATAAAATCCTAGGTACACTCTGCAGCACACCCACCAGACACACCAGTGGACGGCCTGAGTGGAATAGGGTCGCCCACTTGGGGGGTTGGTTAAGGGGAGGTCAGGAGTGTCAGGAGCAAGTCCGTGAAGTGTAGGAAGTGAAGGAGAGAGGAGGTCAGGAGCCGGACTCCTTGGAAGCAACTAGGTAGCAGACGGTGGTCTGGGCGTAGTAGGAGCTGGACCCCGGTTGCAGGGGATCGTGACAAGGGGCACGGAACTGTCGAGGAGGACAGCTGGCGGCCTTGTACCATCACCAGGCTGGGACCAGGGCACGATGGGATACGTGGACCCTATGTCAGGGAGTAGCTTCAGGCAACCTGACAATTTACCCGACAAGAACGGAGTCTTCAAGATCCACTCTCCAGCCACTCCAAAATCAGGGTACTAGCGCAAAAGAGGGGGATAGGACTTTCCACTAAAATGGTCCAGAAAATCCTAAGCGTGAACCCTGAGAGAAAGCTCCCACAGTTAGCCATACTGGGGAGCGGGACCCGACTAGTTCCATTCTACCAGGACCAACAAAGAAATGAACTTAGTGCCAGGAGGAAGGTCACAGATCACCAGGCAGCACCATCGGGGACGGGACCAAAACTGGCTCCCCTCAGCAGCAGCGGTGTCCAGAACTTTGGTTTATCCAGTTGTCGGTGTCAGCTTTATGGACTGAGTGAGTACGCAAGTGAACCCTTCACTCCCCACGGCACTCCCGCAACACCGTTACTGAGTCCCGGGGCATCACCCCTACCCGTGGAGGGTTCTAATATCTGGTGCCTCACTCCATCGTCCACGGGTATTCCCAAGTGCAGCGGTGGTACTCCACATTACCACACAGCACAGGTGGTGTCACGAACTCTAAATACAATCCCCTGTAAATACCCCCTTCATCTGAGTGGCCGCACAACCCCCAGGTCCGGACGCCCCTCGATCTGGATCCGAGCAGCCCGGCTGCTGACACGGGGGCGGCACAGTTGTATATACTGTATTGTTTTGTCCTCTTTCTAGTTTCTGTTGTATATTTTTATAAACTGCCTACTTTGCAGATTGGATATATAAAATTTAATAGCGTCATTCCTCTTGCTCTATAAACTGCATCCTGAAGCAACATATGGCCATGCTTTACTAGTAATGGCGGTCCTACAATAAAGAAAAAAATATATAGGACCTGCACATCTTTAGTGTTGAATTAATGTACAGGTGCTCAAATCCGCTATGTGGCCAATATACAGGCATTAGGTGTGTAAATTCCAGCACCAAATTTGAATCTCTTGGCAAAAAAAACTGCACAAAAGCAGTAAACAGTTTTGATGCCGTTTCAGAGCGGTTCTCTGCCAGGAGATGAAAATTTGGTGCTGAAATGTCTGCACCAGATTTCTGCACCAAATTTGCATTGTCAGAAAAACTACACCGAAATGGTATCAAAACCGTTTTTGTGTGTTTTTTTGCCAAGAGATGCAGATTTGGTGCTGACATACAGTTAGGTCCAGAAATATTTGGACAGTGACACAATTTTCGCGAGTTGGGCTCTGCATGCCACCACATTGGATTTAAAATGAAACCTCTACAACAGAATTCAAGTGCAGATTGTAACGTTTAATTTGAAGGTTTGAACAAAAATATCTGATAGAAATTGTAGGAATTGTACACATTTCTTTACAAACACTCCACATTTTAGGAGGTCAAAAGTAATTGGACAAATAAACCAAACCCAAACAAAATATTTTTATTTTCAATATTTTGTTGCGAATCCTTTGGAGGCAATCACTGCCTTAAGTCTGGAACCCATGGACATCACCAAACGCTGGGTTTCCTCCTTCTTAATGCTTTGCCAGGCCTTTACAGCCGCAGCCTTCAGGTCTTGCTTGTTTGTGGGTCTTTCTGTCTTAAGTCTGGATTTGAGCAAGTGAAATGCATGCTCAATTGGGTTAAGATCTGGTGATTGACTTGGCCATTGCAGAATGTTCCACTTTTTTGCACTCATGAACTCCTGGGTAGCTTTGGCTGTATGCTTGGGGTCATTGTCCATCTGTACTATGAAGCGCCGTCCGATCAACTTTGCGGCATTTGGCTGAATCTGGGCTGAAAGTATATCCCGGTACACTTCAGAATTCATCCGGCTACTCTTGTCTGCTGTTATGTCATCAATAAACACAAGTGACCCAGTGCCATTGAAAGCCATGCATGCCCATGCCATCACGTTGCCTCCACCATGTTTTACAGAGGATGTGGTGTGCCTTAGATCATGTGCCGTTCCCTTTCTTCTCCAAATTTTTTTCTTCCCATCATTCTGGTACAGGTTGATCTTTGTCTCATCTGTCCATAGAATACTTTTCCAGAACTGAGCTGGCTTCATGAGGTGTTTTTCAGCAAATTTAACTCTGGCCTGTCTATTTTTGGAATTGATGAATGGTTTGCATCTAGATGTGAACCCTTTGTATTTACTTTCATGGAGTCTTCTCTTTACTGTTGACTTAGAGACAGATACACCTACTTCACTGAGAGTGTTCTGGACTTCAGTTGATGTTGTGAACGGGTTCTTCTTCACCAAAGAAAGTATGCGGCGATCATCCACCACTGTTGTCATCCGTGGACGCCCAGGCCTTTTTGAGTTCCCAAGCTCACCAGTCAATTCCTTTTTTCTCAGAATGTACCCGACTGTTGATTTTGCTACTTCAAGCATGTCTGCTATCTCTCTGATGGATTTTTTCTTTTTTTTCAGCCTCAGGATGTTCTGCTTCACCTCAATTGAGAGTTCCTTAGACCGCATGTTGTCTGGTCACAGCAACAGCTTCCAAATGCAAAACCACACACCTGTAATCAACCCCAGACCTTTTAACTACTTCATTGATTACAGGTTAACGAGGGAGACGCCTTCAGAGTTAATTGCAGCCCTTAGAGTCCCTTGTCCAATTACTTTTGGTCCCTTGAAAAAGAGGAGGCTATGCATTACAGAGCTATGATTCCTAAACCCTTTCTCCGATTTGGATGTGAAGACTCTCATATTGCAGCTGGGAGTGTGCACTTTCAGCCCATATTATATATATAATTGTATTTCTGAACATGTTTTTGTAAACAGCTAAAATAACAAAACTTGTGTCACTGTCCAAATATTTCTGGCCCTGACTGTATATACACCAAATTACTGCACCAAATCTGCATCTTCTATCACATCAAAACCACATCGTGTTTAGTTGCTTTTTTTGCCAAAAGATGCAGCTTTGGTGCAGAGATTTGGTGTATACATTTCAGCACTAAAGCTGCATATCCTGGCAAAATATTGCATCAAAATTGCATCGCGTTTTTTTTTTCTAGGCAATGTAGTATTGATGCAGGAAATTGGTGTATACATTTGAGCACCAAATCTGCATCTTTTGGCAAAAAACCCTGTACTTTTCTGCCAGGAGATGCAGTGATGTCACTGCTGACAGCTGTGGCTCTGCCTGAATTCGCAGCCTGCGATCTTGTTCTGTACCCGACTTCAGTATATAGCAAAGCTGGGATCGCCGTAGGACCTCGTGTAGATAACGTTGGACCTACAGGGCTGTTTTGGGTATAACAAATTGGAGAAAGAGGGTATTTTTTTTGTATTTTTAGGCTGCTATTTTTAGGCTGGGAGCCCAATGGCCTCCAAAGCCTGAGAACACCAGCCACCAGCTGTTGGCTTTATCATGGTTGGGTATCAAAATTGGGGGGGGACTGCATGCCGTTTTTTTAAATGATTTGCTTAAATAATTTAAAAGAAGCCATTTGGGGTCTCTCTTATTTTGATACACAGTCAAGATAAGCACAAGGCTGGGGGCTGCAGCCTGTATCTGTATGCATTATTTGCGCTAGGTATCACAACCAGGGGGGTACTCTATGCCAATTTATTTATTTATTTTTTACACCACTATAGGGACGTAGACTGCATGTGTGAATCCAAGAAATCAAAGATGCTGTCACACAGGATGGGAGCGTGGTCTGGCTGCAACCAATCATAGACTCCAGAACTGACGGTGTGCGAGAGAAGTAGTGATTATGTATGAGGGATAATGAGTGAACCCGGAAGTAGTGTTACAGCCATGTGGGAGACTCGGTAATTATAACGTTCCTGCTTTATTTCTTATTTTCTTTCTTTTTCCTCTTTTTTTTTTAAATTATATGGGTGGCTGAACCCGAACAGTAACACAGAGTTCCCTGAGAAGTCTGTGTTTGGAGTCCATGCACAGACACTAGTTATCTGGTACGGACCCCGAGCTTTACAGTTCAGGTTCACCCATCACTAGTTGCTAGTAAAGTATGGCCTCAAGTGGCTTCAGGGATGTAGTTTATAGAGCAAGAAGAATGAAGCTATTAAATTTTATACATCTAATCTGAAAAGTAAGCAGTTTATAAAAATATACAAAAGAACCGTTACTGACATATACATACAATATGCATAAGCACACTGCGATTAATTAATAGATGAATTCCATTATTGCTATAAATATTAAAAACGTAAGTTACTTAACGTTTTTTGATTAAAGAAACTCAAGCCATCCAAGTACGTCAATGTGTACCTTTAATAGTGATGGTCCCTAAGCACAATTGTCCTATCTCTCCATGTGACAAAACCAGCCTGATCTGAATGGGGAGTGAAAACGAGACCAGTAATAGCTCACAATTATCAGAAAGGTTTTAATTACAACTAAGTACCTTACATTTATAACTTTCACAGTATTATTGGAGTTTATTTCTTCAATAATCACAGTGTGCTGACGCACCGTCTATGTATATGACAATAACGATTGTCCAATCGGCCTGTATACACAATTGATGGTGGTAATTAGTTCTTCTTGGGTTATTGCAGGGCTTGGCAGTGACTGTACTAAAGTACATATACTGTCGTTGCCAAAAATGTTGGCACCCTTGACATTATTCCAGTTGGGGTTTTGTGGGAAATTATGTCCAATTTGCCTTTATTTCCTCTGTTTTTTTGTATTGTTCCAATACACACAAAGGAAATAAACGTGTATAACAAAGTATGCATAAATGCAATACATTTCTAGGAGAAATATTTAATTTTATAGATCATTCTCAATGGTGTCAACACATGTGGCAATGACTATATATTTAGAGATGAGCAAAGCCGAGATTCGATGTTCGATGTTCATACCAAACCCAGACATTACAGAAAAAAAACAGAGTTCAGATTCGGAGTTCGGGTGCTTCACACTACTTGCAGGAGCATCGCTGTGCTCGGGTACGCTCGGTGCTCAGCCCGGTGTGAGTCACTTGCAGTGCTTGAATGGCTCACACTGTGGGTAACAACAGAGTGATTGGATGTAGTGTATAGCAAAAAAAATAAAATTGGAAAAACCCAGCCCACCTTCCCTACAAAAATTCTATTTATTGCTGGCTGCATGTGGTTGTAGACCCAAACTGCCCAATTAGTGACTTCAATGGGGGTTGAGGTCAAGTCCGGGTCCCAAGCCAAACTTTATCTAAATTCTAGATGAACCCGCTGAACCGAACTTCCACGGTTCTGCTCATCTCTCTATATATTTCATGTGTTGGAATCGGGTATGTATATATTATATGTTCACTGGGAAAGCCCCCACTATTTGGCCTAGTAGTCAAAGCAGCCATCGCCTCCTTCATCAATCAGCTGTGAATTGCGCATTGTCTTGACAATTGGAAGCATTGGAGTGCTGTTTGTGACAAATTGGTGGGAGCAGTGGGATATCTGCAGCTAAACTGTCCCTAACAATACTGACAGCGTACAACACCCCTAAATTCAATAGACGGCTGAGCTGTCACTCACTGTGTCCCTAGGACACTGTGAGTGGTGAAATCGGGACACTGTTCTACTCTGTTGTTCTTATTTCCTCATTTTATTACTGACTGTTTGTGATAAGTCAGTGTCCAAAAGAGGAAGAAATCCACACCCCCCAGTGAAATCTCTCTGGCAATGCCCACATGGACTTAAAAAAATTAACTGTTTAGATGCCAAATACTTTGATAATATTTCTAGAACGAAGAGGTGAAATTAAAAAGAAAAAAGGAAATGTTTTATTCTGCTCTGCAAAATTTGGTGAAAGGTTCTTTTAACTTAAATTTTGCTAAAGGTTAAGATATTCATACTGTTCAATACATTTTCTTTTAAAGGCTGATCCATATTATTAAATATTTTATGTTTTTTATATTTTATATTATTTGGTTGTATTTATTCTACAGTATATATTATATTTTGCAGTTCTATTTAAACGGAATATTTTTCTCAATAGATTTTAATGCAACAATTAAAACATTCCTTCATGTGTTGTGTGCCAATCAGATGTCTCCCCATGCTGCCTCTCCTTCTGATAAAACACTGATTGTATTTAAACAGCAAAACACAGCCCAGTAAGTAACACATCATTGGAATCAGGGCATATGTTCCTATATTAAGATGCTCTCGGATTACATAGAAAATACCTGGCGGCAGGTTCTTTTAATATTTCACTGTGTTATTATTAAAAACGTGGAAGCAACTTAGCTATGAAGTGGCAGACCACACAAAATTACAGATCTTTGCATTTTCTCCATGAGTTTTAAGCTATGATTCTAATTTTATGTTGTCCTTCTGTTGTTTCCTTAGATTTTTATTATGTCTGTAAACAAGACTTCCATGGATGATTTCATCCTTCTTGGATTTTCCAGGGTCAAAGTTGGCTGTTCACTATTACTTGGCCTGACATACATGGTGGTTCTTCTTGGAAATCTCTCTGTGTTTAGTATTATCCAAGTATCCAGCCAACTCCAAACCCTCATGTATTTTTTCTTGAGTTGTCTATCCATCTTAGATGTCTGCTATGCTACGGTCACCCTCCCCGCTATGCTGGTGAACGCTATGACAGGGAACAGAGCAATATCATTTTATGAATGCATTTTACAGCTCTATTTCTTTGTTTATGTTGGAGGGTCGGAAAGTCTTCTTCTCGCTGCCATGGCCTATGACCGATATGTGGCCATATGTAACCCCTTACGTTATTCCATTATTATGAATAGGCTGTTCTGCTTTTATGTTGTGGTTGGATGTTGCCTCATTGGGTGCTTGAACTCAATGTCTCACACCTTCATGACTTTGAGACTGAGGTTTTGTGGTAAACAGCACATTAACAATTATTTCTGTGATGTCCTTCCAATGTTGGAAGCTGCTTGTAGTGATACCAAAACCATCGAAATGTTACTGCATATAGACACTGCCTTGCTAGGTGCCTCAACATTTCTAGTTGTGATGAACTCCTACATCCACATCATAGCCACCATATTGAAAATTAATTCTTCCAAGGGGAGGCAGAAGGTCTTCTCCACATGTTCCTCCCACCTCATTGTTGTCATCGTTTTCTACATCACGGGTGTTTTTAGCTACAATGTTCCTAAGTCTGCAGATTCATTTTATGTTGTCCAGGCCTCATCTATTGTATATAGCGTCCTTCCTCCATTGGTGAATCCCATCATATATTGCTTGAGAAATAACGATGTGAAGAAAGCCTTGAAACTGAAAATAACAAAAATATTAAAAATAAAAAAAGCAATTTGAAACAATAAATGGAATATAAAAATCATTGGACATCCTGGGACAAAACATTCTACAATTTTACAAGGATACCAAATCACTCATATTTTTTTTACTATTTTTTCTTATACAATGAATTTTATTTTTGTTACCATAGAAATAAAAAAAAATATTAAAATATTACTGTTTTCTTGATTTTCGTTAGAGCACACACAATAGGCAGATGCAGTTGCAGCACACTTGTCAGCTTTGCTGTGTAGACTGGGACAGTTAAATAGAGTCATCTCATTATCATTAGTAGAGGATGATTTCATAATAGCTTTGTTTTACTGCTGCAGGTGTAGATATAGTAGAGCAGAGGTCTCAAACATGCGGCCCCTGAGGCTGCTTGTTGCGGCTCGCAGGCCCCGTGACGATTGAGGCCCGCAGACCCCGTGACGATCGCGGGCCGCCGACCCCGTGACGATCGCAGCTCTATGCCCGGGGCCGACGCCAGCAGGACTTTACTGCATTTGAATCCATTTGCGGTGCCGCGCAGAGGAGCTGTCAGCTGTAGTCCAGTTGCTGTTGCCTGCCAATCAGATGCAAGGGGGTGACGTCATACAGCGTCGTCACTTCCTTGCATCTGATTGGCAGGCAGCAGCCATTGGTCCAGACACAGCTCCTCTATGCGGCACCGCAAATGGATTCAAATGCAGTAAAGTCCTGCTGGCGCCGATCCTCAGCATAGAGCTGCGATCGTCACTGGCCGCAACAAGCAGGTAAGGTACGTGCACAACATCAGGACCCACTGCGTCCTGGATGCAGCGGGTCCTGATCGGCGGCGCTGCATGTCTCTTCCTTAGGAGACCTCAGCTGACCGTGCCCGCGATGAGGGTTTGGACCGCTGCAATCTCCTCGCTGTGTTCTGCCAAGGGAGGGCATGCGACTTTGCAGCATAAATTTACATGCTGCAGCCTCTGAATGCCGCACCGCAGGTCCATTTTCACTGCTGGCTGTACGTACACACACAGTGGGCTGTACAGTACATCGAAGGGTTTTGGACGCAGCTGAAACATGCTGCATCCAAAACTCTGCAAATACTGATCGTGGACACACAGGGAATGGAGGAAAGGTGAGAATTTTTTTTCCCCACATTTCTTAAGGGTGGGCAGAATACTACAGGGATGGCCACAATACTACAAAGCACAATACTACAGGGATGGCCACAATACTACAGAGCACAATTCTACAGGGATGGCCACAATATTACAGGGATGGCCACAATTATTCAGAGCACAATACTACAGGGATGGCGACAATACTACAGGGATGGCCACAATACTACAAGGATGGCCACAATACTACAAGGATGGCCACAATACTACAAGGATGGCCACAATACTACAAGGATGGGCACAACACTACAGAGCACAGTACTGCAAGGATGGGCACAATGCTACAGAGCACAATACTACAGGGATGGCCGCAATACTACAGGGATGGCCACAATACTACAAGGATGAGCACAATACTACAGGGCACAATACTAGAGGGATGGGCACAATACTATAGGGCACAATTCTACAAGGATGAGCAGAATACTACATGGAAGGGCACAATATTACTGAGCACAATACTACAGAGCACAAGGATGGGCACAATACTACAGGGCACTATACTACTGGGCACCTACATGGACGGGCACAATACTACTGGACACAATACCACAAGGATGAGCACCTTACTTCAGGGCACACGGATGGGGACATTACTGCAGCATGGGCACATAACTACAAGATGTTGGCTAAGATTACTATATGATGCTGCTAATTGTAAAACAATATTACAAGAAGGTGATAAAATGTAAAAAAATTCAAAATAAAGCATGAAACTTCTTTTTTGCCATTAAAAATGCTTTTTTATATATAAACTTAACAAAAAAGTGCACCTTTGTTATAATATACAAGCAAAAAATGTAAAAAAGTGATCCAGAGATGTACAGAAAAAAACATGGATTCATTAAACATGTTCACTTTGTCTTGCAAATAATGCGGCCCCTCTAATTTTTTTTTTCTATATGCGGCCCATATACCCAACTGAGTTTGACACGCCTGTAGTAGAGACTCATGACATGCACACAGCTGTAGAGTGGGGTGCAAGCGGAAGTTGGTCTTGAGCTCCTCTAACATCTAAGTAGAAAAATTTCGCTGCAAACTGTGATCTACATCAGCGTGATTCAGTATAAAAATCCCCCCTTGCATGATAAGGACACCGCAGCAAGCACATTAGAAGGATCGGGAGTGCTTCATTCCCAAACAGCAAATCAATCATGCATTAATGTTCACAGCCTTCCAAGCTGATATAATATGACTAATATTGGGCATTTGTAATATTCTGCTGACATCTTGTTCACAGCATTAATTCTTGGTGAGCCATTCGCCATTGCTTCAGGGATTTCACACTATCTTGTTTACTCATGGGATGTAACCAGTACAGGTATACTTATGTAACGGGGTGCCAGGGGCGCCTCTGGGCTTGTAGTCGTGGCCCCTTCTGTCAGGCTTACCCCTGGCTCCGCCGTCACTATCGGGACGGGAGATGTCTTGGTGGGGCAGAGTGTGGTGGTGCAGATGTCGTCCGACGTATAAACACTCTCCAGGCATGGTTCGATGCAAATAAAAGACATTCTTTATTTCACAACTCTTTCCAAAAACCGGCAGTTACAGATGACTTCACGTTCTTTTCTTAGCTGGGGAAAGCCTGCCCTGACGTCTCCTCCAGTGGGGATGTGCCCGGCTACTCTACTTCACCTGGCTCCCACTTATGGCTACCCACAGCCCGGACCCACACCGGGACTGCTTCGCACTATGAGGTTCCGCCCGCTCCTTTTCTCTCCGGCTTCCCTGTTCTTCCAGCTCCCTTCTTTCTTTCTTTCTTTCTGCCCACTCAGCTCCACACTCTGCCCCTGGCTGTTTCTTCTCTCCCGTCCCGGACACAACTGCCTTCAGCACACACTTCCTTTCCCCCTAAGCTGCCGGCTCCTCCTCCCTCCTCTACAGTTTCTATGGGACAGCATTAACCACTTCAGAGAAAACCTGTGCTTCCTTGTAAGGGGTCTGCCCACCCCTTACATACCTCCCCTCTTTAAGCCTAAGCCTCCCGGCAAGGCACAAATCTAAAATCACATTTTAAAACTAAACAAAGTCATTTTAATGAAACTGCGAACATGTTCACCTGAGGGCACCGCAAGGGCACACCAGTCCAGCGCCCGGAGTTCCTCCTGGAAGCTCCCGGTCTTAGTCGTGGCCGGAGGCCGTCGGCAGGCACTCCCGGTCTTAGTGGAGTTTCTGCCCGGAGGCTTTTGCAGCACTCCCGGTCTTAGACGTTAGCTGGCAGGAACACAACTCGGCAAAAATCTTCTTAACGACGCGGAGGGAGCCCCTGGCTCAGTCCAGCATCAGGCTCTCTTCCGGGCTCAGCAACTTGAACGGTTACAAACAACACACCTTCTTCCGGCTCAAAACAACGCCGGTGTTGAACAAAAACAGGCCCGCCATCTTCCGGTCTTGAAAAGTCACTCCGGATGATATGCACGTTGCCATTCGGCTCGTTGGGCCTGCACGTACACCGACAGGGACTGTCCGGGCAACCGGCGCAGCCTCCGGAAGGGCTCGTAGTTGGCGGGTTGCTCCAACGTCTCGGGTGGGAGAGGCACCGGTCTTTGCTGCGACCGCCGCCGGTATTGGCATTCCTCCCACTCGATTTCCTGTTGCCACTGTGCGGCCTCTTGTGTAGTGGGCCGCTCCGGTCCTCCTGGCACAGCCGGTAGGTTAAGGGTGGGTCCTTCCGCAGCCACAGTCTGCTTCGGGCGTCCTCTGCCCAGGCTAGTCGCTACTAGTGTGGCTACCGCAGCTTGCTGTCTTCCTGGAGTCTCCATCTTGCTCGGAGTCAGCGTTTCTGGTAATGGCGTCGGGGTCAGTGGAGATGCTGGAGGAAGTGGAGGCGGGCTTACTTTTCCCGCTCTTGGGTATACTCCACCCCCAGTCTCACACATCAGGTCGACCCCTACGCGGCGGTTCTTCTTTTTCTCTGGAACACCGCCCACTTCACATATCTTCCTTCGTGCCCTGGGACCGGCACCTCCCCTCTTTGGGCGGAGTACTCCGAACTTCTTTTTCGGCACCGGCCAGCCCCAGGCTCTTCTTTTGGCGCCAATTCTGCGCGCACTTTCTGTGTCTTCACAGACAATGGCCATCTTGCCGCCATCTTGTGCCCGGTCCAACGCCTCAGGCACTGTTTCTTCTTCCCACCATGGGACTGGAAATCTTCGCTGAAAGTCCGGATCAGGGGCCCTTGGCACCACTTGGTCTCCATCTTCTTGGAGCGGGTCCCCTTGCATACGATCCGGATCCTGCCGACTACACCACATGTAACGGGGTGCCAGGGGCGCCTCTGGGCTTGTAGTCGTGGCCCCTTCTGTCAGGCTTACCCCTGGCTCCGCCGTCACTATCGGGACGAGAGATGTCTTGGTGGGGCAGAGTGTGGTGGTGCAGATGTCGTCCGACGTATAAACACTCTCCAGGCATGGTTCGATGCAAATAAAAGACATTCTTTATTTCACAACTCTTTCCAAAAACCGGCAGTTACAGATGACTTCACGTCCTTTTCTTAGCTGGGGAAAGCCTGCCCTGACGTCTCCTCCAGTGGGGATGTGCCCGGCTACTCTACTTCACCTGGCTCCCACTTATGGCTACCCACAGCCCGGACCCACACCGGGACTGCTTCGCACTATGAGGTTCCGCCCGCTCCTTTTCTCTCCGGCTTCCCTGTTCTTCCAGCTCCCTTCTTTCTTTCTTTCTTTCTGCCCACTCAGCTCCACACTCTGCCCCTGGCTGTTTCTTCTCTCCCGTCCCGGACACAACTGCCTTCAGCACACACTTCCTTTCCCCCTAAGCTGCCGGCTCCTCCTCCCTCCTCTACAGTTTCTATGGGACAGCATTAACCACTTCAGAGAAAACCTGTGCTTCCTTGTAAGGGGTCTGCCCACCCCTTACACTTACATACACCTACCTCCATAACTTTAGTACTTCCTCCTTCTCTCCTCTGGATACACAGATAATAGTATTGCAAATGTATCTGATATTGTCATATATAATTATATTCTTACTTTAATTATATTATATCCATGGATTTTAATTATGTACTGTATATGTGTATATTTTGTATCATTTCTCTTGTATATATTTTCTTGCACACTTATGTTATTTCTGTTGTACCCATTTCCCCCCTTTTTTATAGTGACACTATGAAAAAGACCTTGTTTTGGGTCAAAACGTTAATGTCTTTTATATCAACCTCTGTAAATAATTTGCACCTTTCCACGGAGCTATGTGTGTGAAGCGGAGAGTCATATCCCGGTCCAGGGTCACTCGCTCCCCTGCTTCACTCAATGTGTGTGTTCATGTGATGCTCCCGTTGGGGCATGCGACACTTACAATACTGTCCGGTATTACCCCTATTCTTCACTGCTGGTCCTTGATGTAGACATGGAGGCTACATAAGTCACACACACAAGTCTCTTTGCAAAACAAATCAGGAACCGGTTTATTGGGAGTCACCACTTCTTCCTTACTTCAGAACAAAATGGGCCTTGTCGTGCTGTCACTCCTCTCCCGGGGGGTTTCTAGCTTCCTGGCACCCGCCCTGGGTAACTATCCTCTAGCAGCTGATTCCAATATGTGCTTCCTCCCTGTAATTTGTCCTAGCGGCTTTCATGTATCACTCAGACCCTCGGACAACTTAGCATCTCCTGACCAGTTCGGGATCCTGCCGGCGGTTTCTATACCCTGACATCCCATGTCAGGATGCTCTACAGCCTGTCCGCAGGGTGAGGTCTTGACACATGGGAGGATTCCTCCCATCTTGGATAGGCCCTCACTTCTGTCCCTGTCCGCTCACTTGGACCTCTGCAGATTCACTGACCACTCACTTCCCTGTGTTCCTGATCCTCCCCTCCTTGTCTCCGTCTACCTGGTTACCAACTGGCTATTTACAACTGTTCCTGCTCTAACCTACCAAACTCACTACCTGCCACTGACACCCCACTCCTGCACACTTGGTGTCTAGTTGTACTACACTAAAACATCCTATCTTATTAATACTATACAGTTAGGTCCAGAAATATTTGGACAGTGACACAAGTTTTGTTATTTTAGCTGTTTACAAAAACATGTTCAGAAATACAATTATATATATAATATGAGCTGAAAGTGCACACTCCCAGCTGCAATATGAGAGTTTTCACATCCAAATCAGAGAAAGGGTTTAGGAATCATAGCTCTGTAATGCATAGCCTCCTCTTTTTCAAGGGACCAAAAGTAATTGGACAAGGGACTCTAAGGGCTGCAATTAACTCTGAAGGTGTCTCCCTTGTTAACCTGTAATCAATGAAGTAGTTAAAAGGTCTGGGGTTGATTACAGGTGTGTGGTTTTGCATTCGGAAGCTGTTGCTGTGACCAGACAACATGCGGTCTAAGGAACTCTCAATTGAGGTGAAGCAGAACATCCTGAGGCTGAAAAAAAAAGAAAAAATCCATCAGAGAGATAGCAGACATGCTTGGAGTAGCAAAATCAACAGTCGGGTACATTCTGAGAAAAAAGGAATTGACTGGTGAGCTTGGGAACTCAAAAAGGCCTGGGCGTCCACGGATGACAACAGTGGTGGATGATCACCGCATACTTTCTTTGGTGAAGAAGAACCCGTTCACAACATCAACTGAAGTCCAGAACACTCTCAGTGAAGTAGGTGTATCTGTCTCTAAGTCAACAGTAAAGAGAAGACTCCATGAAAGTAAATACAAAGGGTTCACATCTAGATGCAAACCATTCATCAATTCCAAAAATAGACAGGCCAGAGTTAAATTTGCTGAAAAACACCTCATGAAGCCAGCTCAGTTCTGGAAAAGTATTCTATGGACAGATGAGACAAAGATCAACCTGTACCAGAATGATGGGAAGAAAAAAGTTTGGAGAAGAAAGGGAACGGCACATGATCCAAGGCACACCACATCCTCTGTAAAACATGGTGGAGGCAACGTGATGGCATGGGCATGCATGGCTTTCAATGGCACTGGGTCACTTGTGTTTATTGATGACATAACAGCAGACAAGAGTAGCCGGATGAATTCTGAAGTGTACCGGGATATACTTTCAGCCCAGATTCAGCCAAATGCCGCAAAGTTGATCGGACGGCGCTTCATAGTACTGATGGACAATGACCACAAGCATACAGCCAAAGCTACCCAGGAGTTCATGAGTGCAAAAATGTGGAACATTCTGCAATGGCCAAGTCAATCACCAGATCTTAACCCAATTGAGCATGCATTTCACTTGCTCAAATCCAGACTTAAGACGGAAAGACCCACAAACAAGCAAGACCTAAAGGCTGCGGCTGTATAGGCCTGGCAAAGCATTAAGAAAGAGGAAACCCAGCGTTTGGTGATGTCCATGGGTTCCAGACTTAAGGCAGTGATTGCCTCCAAAGGATTCGCAACAAAATATTGAAAATAAAAATATTTTGTTTGGGTTTGGTTTATTTGTCCAATTACTTTTGACCTCCTAAAATGTGGAGTGTTTGTAAAGAAATGTGTACAATTCCTACAATTTCTATCAGATATTTTTGTTCAAACCTTCAAATTAAACGTTACAATCTGCACTTGAATTCTGTTGTAGAGATTTCATTTCAAATCCAATGTGGTGGCATGCAGAGCCCAACTCGCGAAAATTGTGTCACTGTCCAAATATTTCTGGACCTAACTGTATGTATCCTATCTTAACCCTTTATCTACAGTACTCCTGGCTCTATATATCAATTCTCCCACCTGACACAACACGAGAGGCCAACATCTTACATTACACATTATTTACAGTGTTATAAAATATGCATATTATCAAATACATTACTTGCTATAAAACATATGACACCTGCAGTCACTAGGTGGCACCAAACTCTGTGCCTGTCTAAGCTCTGCTACATCCTACATTGAATACATTACACTCTTTAGAATACAATAGCACTTCCCTGTCGGAGTGGACGTAGCTCGGCCACCTCCTACATGTCCACCTACATTGAGTTAAAAAATAAAAATAATTTTTCAAAATAAAAATCAAGGAGTGTGCAGCAAATTTTTTCTACTTTGACATGAAGATATGACAGGATCAGAAAGGTAGTGGTCTTTTGGGAAGCGGGTTCTACTCCATTACTCTCCTTGACTGCCCTGTCCTTCAGCAGTGCCTGACTGTCAAGCTGCTATTTTTGCGCTTATAGACTGCCCACTGACTGTGAGTGGCAGGGAAGGAGGAGATACAATGCCATCATGAATACATCAGAGATTTCTGTGTTTTTTAATTGAGTCCTTATATAGGGCAGAATATCCTGATGATCAATATCCAATAATATTCACTTCTGTTTGCATATACAATACCCTGAAAAAATATTTGTAACCCATGAAGTTTTCCACATATGGTTCACATTACACTCAAAAATGTAAGTGTATTTTATTGGGACAGGGAAGCTGGTCAGATTTTATGGGAAGATGGCTGGAGATAATTACAGGGCTATGCTGGAGGAAAAACTGATAGTGGCTTCAAAAGACTTGATACTGGGGTGTAGGTTCACCTTCCAGGACAACAGCTCTAAACATACTGCCCAAGATAGAATGGATTAGATCAAAACATATTCCTGTGTGTGTAAATTGACCAGTCACAGTCCAGACCTAAATCCTATTGAGAATCAGTGACAAGACTTGAAAATTGCTGATCACAGACTTCTCCGTCCAATCTCACTGAGATAGAGCAGGTGTGCAAAGAGGAATGGTCAAAAATTTCAGCCTCTAGATATGCAGATCTGGTAGTGACATACCCCAAAAGACTTGCAGCAGTAATTGCAGCTAAAGGTGGTCCTACAATGTAATGCAAATCTCAATTTTCAGATTTGTATTTTTAACATTTTTAGAAAGCCACATATCATTTCCTTTACACTTAACAAATACTTGCTACTTAGTGTTGGTATATATCAAAATCCCAATAAAATACATTTAATTTTGTAGGTGTTATATGAAAAAATGGGAAAAAGTTCTCGGTCATTAATACTTTTTAAAGGCGATGTTTAGCATAATTGGGTATGTGGTTATTTCTTTGATCCACTAGCGTCCATAAGACAAAGCTGTGTAAGTGGTATGGGGACAGAACACATCTGATCTCCACTTTCCATCACTCATAACACTATCAGGTAACCTATCAAATAATTTTTACATTTTTAATGTCGACTCGTCAAATTAAATATTGTTTAAAACATAAATGTATTAAATTCTCTCAATGAAAACAAATGCAATTAATTTACAAATTCCCAACTCTCTTAAGTCTTGAACGTCCCTTAAGATCCCCTGAATCTTATATTCCCAGGTTGCCCTCTGATATTCTTATATAAGTCCCTAAGTACTATGACGCTTATGAAACACAATGCTGATCAAAGCCTCCTGCAGGAACTTCCTAAGGATTAATATATTACACCATAACCTATTCCTCTGATGAAAAATTATTACTGCACTCACAATTCACATAAAGCACAGGATTGTCTTTATTGCTAAAAAATCAGTAAAGATCCATATATCCAGCTACAGCTCTATTTGGGCCATGCTTATCAATGCTAATCCAGGTCAGGGACCCACCTAATTCAGGGCTGAGATAAAGGCTAGGGCAGGGAGAATATTGTTTTATTTTTTACCCCATTAGAGTTGCTAAATACGGTAGGTCCCATGTCATTAGTGCTTTGGTGTAGGGATGTAAATGATCACACATGTAAAGGTTTTTGCCATATGTCTGACAAACGTCTCCGGTAGCAAGACGTTGCCCACTGAAGAATGACAGGTGAAAATGTTATAGGCAAGCGAAACCCACTACATATACTATGTGGAGGTCGAATTTAGCAATTCTGTTTACTTATATAGTGATAACATATTCCACAGCTCTTTATAGACATCATCACCCTTGTCCTTATCGAGGCTCACAAACTAAATTCCCCATCCCATTCCCCATCCCCGTCTTTGGAGTGTGGAGGAATTCCAAACAAGCATGAGCTCTTTGCAGATGTCATCCTTGGTGGGATTTAAACCCAAGATCCCAGCGCTTCAAAGCCTCTATGCCCAAAATAACCAGTCAGTCTTGCACATAAGAGATCACTGGGGTATGTATGACATATATTATATGTTTTAAAATAAGAATTGGTAAAGAAAATAGGTTCCGAAGGCTTTTAAAAGAAAAATGTTCCAGTGGTATTTAAATAAATGTGTAGTCAGGTAATCTTTATCTTTATCCCACCTTCACTAAATACATTATAGAGACCTGCATTCTGTGAATCTGTGCTCCCACTGCCGGCTATTTAACCGTGCCTACAAATGTTATTTTCGTATATATATTTATATAATAGTTTCGTATAATTTATTTATATATTTGTATATGCCTAGCAAAAAAATCGGCGTGGAGTGTTTATTTTTTTGTATTTTTTTTCTATTATCATGTTAATTACCGAACCCTGTCTTGGTCTAAATCTATTGTGGATAATCATGGCACTTATATGTGGTCGGTGCTCAAGTAGGATCTAGTCCCATATGTAGCAAAGATCAAATATTTGGCACTCACATAGTCATATCAATTTGTATTTTATTGCGTAAGCTTGACCAGACATAGCACAAATGTTTCGGTCTAACATAGATCTTCATCAGTGTGCAGTGTAGATGGTCTGCTCAGCTCGTGAGTGAAAGTAGCCAAGGTTTAGATCATGGTGTCCACTATTTGAGTGCCAAGTATTTACTCTTTGCTACATATGGGTCTAAATCTAGACAGGAATCTAAATAGATCATTGCCCAAATTGTTCATATGATTAAGTTAAACATTATTCATTTGACCTATTAAGACATATAGATGCCATAGGGAAAGTGTCCACTATTATAGACCTCCTAATTTAGCAATAGTAGAAACTGGATAGATTGCAAAGCGAGGCTTCCACTTTGGACGACTTAAAGGGAACCTTTCACATTGTACATGCTATCCAATGTGTAGACAGCATGGTATAGAGAAGGAAAAGATGAGCAGGATTATATATAGCTTTGTTAGAAAAGATTCAGAATAACTAGTATTTTATCAATTGAAATACCTGATGTTTGATGCATCAAGTGGGCAGTTATACTCAATAATTAACAGCAGTGTCTGCACACAGTCATATCTGAACGACTGTCTGTCACTGAATAGGACCGCCTACTGAGCTTGCATGCAAATACCAGGAATTTCAATGAATAACATTTGACCAGCTCCTCTTGTTCTATATCATCCTGTCTGTAGACCAGATACCATTTTTAACATGACAGGTTCCCTTTAATACAGCTTTTATTACATAGTCACCTGTTTTTGCATCCTTTACAGAAGACATGTTCAATCACTTGAAGGTGGTAACACATGATTGATCACTTGTAAGATCCTTCTTTACAGAAGTTGATCACACTTGATCTTCAATAATGTTTAAAGATATCTACTAGTGAAAATATCTACGCTGCACTAATAGTCATTAGGTGCCTTGGAGAAAGCTGAATCTCCCTTTATGAAGGTGGACATTTTCATTCCTATAACATGAAAAGAGGTGCTTTGAGAGGAATTCACCTTTAAATTTTTTTTTGTTCATTTCTAATGACGCTTGGTGGGACATATTGTATTTTCAACCATGGTGCCCTCACTTACTACTGAGTCCTTCATCCTAGTCAGTGACATAAGTTACTTTTGTTGTCCTCCCACCACCATAATATTAAGCTAAAACAATAGAGAGTGCAAAATAAGGCTTTACCAGATAAAAATTGATATGTGTAAGATGAAACACACTCACCCGGCAGGGTTGTGAAAGGCACAACCCCTATGTAGGCATAAGATGTAATGGCGGTTACCGCAGCTCCACGTGGACGATCTATAAATGCTGGAGATGAGAATGGATGTAATGCCACGCTACCACCAATGCGAAGATTTGTTGATTAATATTAGTACTTAATTTTGTAGGTCGACGCGTTTCTGGGATCAAGTCCCCTTCATAAGGATTGTGGAAATCAAGAACATGTCGACAATGGTGGTAGCGCGGCATTACATCCATTCTCATCTCCAGCAATTACAGACCACCATAATATTGTGATATCCAAAATGTTGACCTTAATGGTCCATCAGATTAACACTGTGATCTTGTTTCCATAGAATTTTTAATGGCATCTGAACACAATGCTTCTTCGGATGACTTTATCCTACTGGGATTTTCCAAGGGACCAATGATCTGTTCATTTTTAATCTCTATGGCTTATATCATGGTTCTTATAGCTAATTTGTCTGTATTTAGTATTATCCAGATAGACCGCCACCTCCAGACTCCAATGTACTTTTGAGCCCTTTAAAACCAGGGTGGCACATGTAAAGGAGCTGAGACTCCTAAACCCTTCATCAAATTTTAATGTGAATACTCTCAAATGAAAGACTTTATGTCCATGTCAATTATATATATATATATCAATAACTTAAATATGTTTCAGTAAACAGGTAAAAAAAACAAATTTGTATCCGTGTCCAAATATATATGGACCCAACTGTATCTAAGCTGCACTAATAGTCATTAGGTGCCTTGGAGACAGCTGAATGTCCCTTCATGAAGGTGGAAATTTTCATTCATATGACATGTAAAGAGGTGCTTTGAGTGGAATTCACCTTTGAAATAATTTTTGTTCATTTATAAAGACAATTGGTGGGACATATTGTATTTTTAACCATGGTGTCCTCACTACTACTGAGTCCCTCATCCTAGCCAGTGACATGTTACTTTAGTTGGCCTCCCATTTCTATAATATTGTAATATCCAAAATTTTAACCCTATGGCCCATCAGATTAACACTGTGATCTTGTTTCCATAGACTTTTTAATGGGATCTGAAAACAATACTTCTTCAGATGACTTTATCCTACTGGGATTCTCCGAGAGACCAATTATCTGTTCATTTTTAATCACTATGACATACATCATGGTTCTTATAGCTAATTTGTCTGTATTTAGTATCATCCAGATAGACAGCCACCTCCAGACTCCAATGTACTTTTTCTTGTGTTGCTTGTCCATCCTGGATGTGTGTTACTCTACGGTCACCCTTCCAGCTATGCTGGTAAATGCTGTAACAGGGAACAGAAAAATATCCTTCAGCTGGTGCTTTATCCAGCTTTATTTTTTTATCTGTGTTGGAGGTACTGAAGGTCTTCTTTTGGCCACCATGGCCATTGATCGATATATAGCCATATGTAAGCCACTCCGCTATATTCTAATTATGAACAAAAGGTTCTGCGCCTACGTTGTGGCAGGATGTTTCTTGATTGGATTCATAAACTCCATGTTTCACACATTTATGACTTTGAGGCTAATATTTTGTGGACCTCGTCATATCAACAATTTTCTCTGTGATGTCCTTCCGATGTTGGAAGCTGCTTGTAGTGACATACACAGTAATCAGACATTCATACAAGTAGACACAGTGGTGCTTGGAGTAACCACATTTTTAGTTGTTATGATCTCCTACATCCACATAATTTCCACCATAATGAAAATCCACTCTTCAGCGGGAAGACAGAAGGTTTTCTCTACGTGTTCCTCCCACCTCATTGTCATCACAGTTTTTTACATAACAGGTTTTTTCAGCTACAATGGTCCAAAGTCTGGAGAATCTTTTACAGTCGTTCGAGTTTCATCCACTATCAACAGCGTGCTGCCTCCATTGGTGAACCCCGTTATATATTGTTTGAGAAATAAAGAGGTGAAGACAGCTCTAAAAAAAGCAATTACTAGTTTTTAAAAATGGAATACAAAAAGACCTAAAACTTGAAGTTCATAGTTACATAGTTTCCTATTTAGCTGCCAGAATCGCTTTTCTTCCACTCGCAGTGAGTGCCCCCTGGTCCTTAGTATTGTCTTTGGAAAAAATAAGTCATGTGCCAGTCCTTTATATTGACCACACATATATTTATACATATAAATGAGATCTCCTCTGAGACGTCTTTTTTCTAAGCTAAACATATCTAAGCTTTTCAACCTCTCAGCATATGGGAGGCCTTCCATTCCTTGTAGTAGTCTAGTTAGCCACCTTTGAATGGACTCTAACTTCTAAATGTCCTTTTTAAAATGTGGAGCCCAAAACTGGATCCCATATTCCAGATGTGGCCTTACGAGAAATTTATAGAGGGGTAACAATACGTTGGGATCACGGGATCTAATCTCTCTTCTTATACACCCTAAAATCTTGTTTGCTTTTGCAGCTGCTGCCTGACATTGAGTGCTGCTGCTCAGCTTATTTGTAATAAGAATACCCAAGTCCTTCTGTTCTGTAGTCCTGAGATTTCTTCCATTTACTGTATACGCAGTTATAGGATTACTCCTTCCTAGGTGCATTACGTTACATTTATCAACATTACATCTCATTTGCCAAGTATCGGTCCATTCTGACATCTTATCCAGATATTTTTGCAATATTGTACTATCAAGGTCAGTTTTTAATATCCTACATAGTTTGGTGTCATCCGCAAAGACTGACACTTTTCTATCAATCTCATCCACAAGGTCATTAATAAAGGGATTAAAAATATTTGGTACTAGTTCATATGTAGAATGTTCCCCTAACACCTGCCTCCAGTAAAGAGTCATTATTCAGCCGTAGTAGGAGGTGAACTTCCAAGCAGTTTCTCTAGGAAGGTCCCTCATCTACTATGTGCCATTTATTTTGCTGTTGTCTTCTTTTGCTGCAAAAGGGTCTATTGCACCCCTTGCGACTAGGTGGTGTAACATGGTAAGATATGTAATATATACATATACTGTATATATATATATATACTGTATATGACCAGCCACATCCTGGGAAGGCGGCTTAAAGGAGAAACTCCACTCCACCAATGCAAAGTCTAATATTATCACTGTGATACAGATGGAGGTTGGCATAATCAGAATATTAAAGAATTCATGCACTACGGTTATCATTCCCTCAAGTTAGTTCCAGGTATAACTTACCATAAAGACCCTCTGGCTCCAACAATTAATGACCCAGCCTATCATCCGCACAAGGGACTGAACCTGCAAAAAACTAAAAAAGAAAAACCTGTGGATAACACTAACCAGACTTTACCTCCAGTGACACTCACTACTAAAAAAACGCTGTTGGTGGATTTCTCCTACATTCTCTTTTCTTCTTTTGAAAAATTCTCCTGTGAAAAATTCCTCGGTGAAGTGACTTGGCGTGATAAAGGCCGCGTAGGGCCGAAACGTCCCATGTCCTCTTAGTCACCATATCAATAAAAGTACAAGTGTGTTTGCAAAAGAAACATTCAACTTCGTCTCCTTTTTGCTTCAAAAAATTCTTCTACTCCAAGAGACTGCAGTGTCTATTGGTTGCAGTGAGACAGCTGTCACTCAGTGTGGGGGTGTGTCTGACTGCAACCAATCATAGGCATCGGTGGGCGGGGGAAGCAGTGAATACGGGATGGAATAATGAGCGGCCGGCATTTTTAAAAGCAGGAGAAGCCGCCGGAGCAGTATGACAGCCATGCAGTGCCGTGTTGGTGATCGGTGAGTATGTGAGAGGGGGTGAGAGGGAGATACCGACCGACAAACCGACAGAGAGAGAGAGACCGACCGACAAACAGAGAGAGAGAGACCAACAGAGAGAGAGAGACTTCAATTACAGCTTTCCTGTCCGATGCTTCCCTCCCCGCTGCTTCGCTCCCCCACCTGGTGCTTTCCTCTCCGCTGCCCGGTGCTTCGCTCTCCCTGCACCTCCGTGCCTGACCCTAAGTTAGGACAGGGCGGGGAGCACAGCAGCAGGGAACGGGGAGTGCAGCACCAGGGAGCGAAGGACCCGGGTGGGGAGTGTGCATCAGCTGATTGCATAAAAAAAGCCGGCTGAACTTTACCACCCGGCTTTTAAACAATCATGAATCCATTTCAGCCTTTTACTCAGCCCCCAGACCGCTTTGTAGGGTCCAGCAGACAATTACTCACATTTCCCATTGACTTACATTGGACTCAATACTCCTAACAAGTAATTACAAGGATACTCGCGGAGTTACGAGTAGCCCAAATACCGTACTACTTGGCGAGTACCAAGTAGTAACGAGTATACTCGCTCATCCCTACTCAGAACCACACCAAGTGAGGCTTCTGAGTTGGCGAGGCTGCAATTCAAGTGCGGCTGCAAGGTAAGTGTATATATAGCATAGTTGGACATAATATCATAGATGTTATAACTGCATAGCTGTTTACATCGCTTAGGGTATTATCTATCTGTGCTATCTATGTTACTGGGGGGGATGGGGAAGTCTTGTGATTTGTGTCAGGTGATTCATGGTGTTTGCTTTGCTAGCTAGGTAGTGATTTATAAATTCAAGTCACAGTAAAGGCCCCGTCACACTAAGCAACATCGCTAGCAACATCGCTGGTAACGAACAACTTTTGTGACGTTGCTAGCGATGTTGCTGTGTGTGACATCCAGCAACAACCTGGCCCCTGCTGTGAGGTCGTTGGTTGTTGCTGAATGTCCTGGGCCATTTTTTAGTTGTTGCTGTCCTGCTGTGAAGCACAGATCGCTGTGTGTGACAGCGAGACAGCAACAACTAATGTGCAGTGAGCAGGGAGCCAGCTTCTGCTGAGGCTGGTAACTAATGTAAACATCGGGTAACCAAGAAGCCCTGTCCTTGGTTACCCGATATTTACCTTTGATACCAGCCTCCGCCGCTCTCACTGCCTGTGCTGCCGGCTCCTGCTCTGTGCACAGATAGCTGCAGCACACATCAGGCAATTAACCCGATGTGTGCTGTAACTAGGAGAGCAAGGAGCCAGCGCTCAGTGTGCGCTGCTCCCTGCTCTGTGCACATTTAGCTGCAGCACACATCGGGTTAATTAACCTGATGTGTGCTGTAACTAGGAGACTGGGGGCTGGTCACTGGTTGCTGGTGAGCTCACCAGCAACTCGTGTAGCCACGCTCCAGCGATCCCTGCCAGGTCAGGTTGCTGGTGGGATCGCTGGAGCGTCGCAGTGTGACAGCTCACCAGCAACCTCCTAGCAACTTACCAGCGATCCCTATCGTTGTTGGGATCGCTGGTAAGTTGCTTAGTGTGACTGGACCTTAAGCAAGGCTTCTGAGTGGGCAAGGCTGCAGTTCAAGTGTGGCTGCAAGATAAGTGTATATATAGCATAGCTGGACATAATATCATAGTTTGATAGAAGAGCATAGTTTGGTGTTGCCTTTCTAATTTTCCATTGTTTTTTATCTGTACTGTTTATCCCCATTTAGTATATGCTCTTTGACATGTATTCATGTCTAGAACAGCTGTTCGAAGGTGAATATGTCTGCGCTTGATGTTAGCGTGTTACATCTATGGAAGCACAGGTATTGGACCTTGATATGTAGCCTGTAACACTCAGGAGCATTGCAAACCTGGAGAGGAGTTTAGAGCTCACTGAGCATTCTCTGGCTGGGGCCAGTAATATCGAGGAGGGTGGAGATGGGGAAGTTCAAGACCTAGAGGAAGGTAGCTGGGTGACAGTCAGAAGAATGGGTAACTTAAAAGTGTCAGGGAGCTTAGTCCTGACCTGGCACAACCTAGTAAATATGCCTGTTTAACTGATATTGGTGATGCAGGGCCAGGAGTAGGATCACTACAGCAGGACATTGCTCCTATCAACCAGGAAAATGACTGCTGTAGGAAGGAGGAAAATAGTATTGCAAAGGAAAGACAGATGTTGATGTAAGGGGACTTTATAATTAGGTGCACATACAGGGTCATCTGCCGATATTGTGAATGCTGAACAGTGTGTTGTCTGCTAGGTACTTGGGTATGGCATATTAGACAGATTGCTGGGTGGGGCTGGGGAAAACCCAGTAGTCATGGTGCATATTGGTACTAATGACAAAGTTAGAGGGAGGTGGAAGGACTTTAAAAATGATTGCAGGGAGCTAAGAGAGAAGCTGAAGTCCTGGACCTCCAAGGTGGTGTGTTCAGAAATACTACTGGTGTCACAAGCGTCACTAGAAAGACAACGGCAGCTTAAGGACTTAGAAATTGGTACAGGAAGGAGGCGTTTGGGTTCATGGAGAAGTGGGCCAACTTCTCTGTCAGCTACAGGCTCTATGGTAGGGACAGGATGCAGCTCAAAGGGGAAGGTGCAGCTGTGCTGGGGGAAAATAATGGCCAGCTGGATGGAGGAGCTTTTAAACTAGGATCTGGGGAGGGAGGGTAGTTGTGGAAAAAAGAGAATAGAAAGGGTAGACAGAGCGAGTGAGACAGTAGGGGTCAAGGGGTCAAGGCAGGTTTAGGCGAGGCAGGGATAGGCAAGGAAAGTAGGGAGATGTGGAGTAAAAAAAGTGTTAATAGTATTAAATGTCTGCTGTAAATGTAAGAAGTCTTGTAAACAAAAATGAATAAGTTGGAGACTCTTATATCAACCATGCATTACGATGTGGTGGGCATTACAGGAACCTGGCTGGATGAGTGCCATGACTGGGTGACAAATGTAGAGGATTATACTAGATTGAGAAAGGGGAGGAAAGACAAAAAAGTTGGAGGGGTGTGTATATTTATCAATTCTAACTTAAGATCTGTGCTCAATGATGACTTTGGGGGGAACTGCAACAATGTAGAGTCAGTATGGGTAAATGTACATGGGGAGGGGAATAATGGAAAGCTGCTAACTGGAGTTTGCTATAAGCCTCCTAACATAGCTGAATAGGTAGAGGGTGAAATGCTGCAACAAATTAAAAAGCAGCAAATATTAATAATAATCGGGTTCTTATTATGTGGGATTTCAACTATCCAGACATTCAGTGAGACCTATAATCTTCTGGTTGTTCGAAAAGCTACAAGTTCGTATCCATAATTCAAGATAATTTCCTCTCTAAGGCCCCCTTCCCACGTCCGTGTCTCCGGTACGTGCTAGGTCCGTGCCCGTATGTACCGGAGACACTGGCACACGTATACCCGTTAAAATCAATGGGTATATGTGCACGCACGTGCTCTGCCAGAGGCCCGTGCCTCCGTGTGGAGCAGACGTGTGCCGTGTGCTCCACGCGGATGCATGTCAGTGTTTCTCCGGTAGCACTGTCCCGCACACGTACCACACGGAAGTAGTGTGGATGCGGGTGCATGTGACTCGTGCCGGAGAAACACACGTGGCATTGTAAAAAATAAAAAAACACATACTCACCTCCACAAGTCCTGCAGTCTCTGCCGCGGCTGTCACCTGCATCCATCCCCCAGTGAATTTGAACAACGTGTCTTCTTCACTGGGGGCCGGAAGCAGTGTCAGGGGCGCGTGGCCTGTGCTGGAGCTGTCATTCAGCACCACAGACAGCGCCGGATGATGCAGGTAAGGCAGGGCTTTCCGTTCTTCGTGTGTTATTACGTATAACACACGGTGAACAGGAATGTGCCACAAACACGGCACACGGGGAGCAAACCACCCCTTTAACACGTACGTGAAAAAACGGAAAGTTTTTTTCACGGACGTGTGAAGGGGGCCTAAGATGGTAGATGAACCGACCAGGGGAGATAATTTGCTAGATCTGGTCCTGTTAAATAGACCGGATACAATTTCAGATCTACAGGTCCAGGAGCACTTGGGCACCAGCGATCATAATATGGTAAGCTTCAACGTAATATTTAATAGAACATTTGAAAGGGAAAATGCTAAAACCTGGAATTTCAGGAAAGCTGATTTCAACAAATTACTAGAAGACCTTAATCGTGTAATTTGGGACAATGTCATGTTAACTGGTGATATCGAACATTAATGAGGCAATTTTAAGGATATACTGCTAGAATCCTGTAAAAAAAACATACCCTGGTAGGACAGATTCTTTTTAATCTCTTTATTAATGACCTTGTGGATGGGATTGATAGTAAAGTGTCAGGCTTTGCTGATGAAACCAAACAATGTACAATATTAAAATTGGATCTTGATAGCACAATATTATAAAATGATCTGGATAAGATGTCAGAATGGGCAGATAATTGGCTAATCAGATTTAACATTTATAAATGTAAAGTAATGTGAGAGTGATGATATTTCAGCTGCAGTGTCTCCTCCCGAACACCACAGTGGTGTCTGCGCAGTCTGGGAGGAAGATTCTGTGAGAAGCAAGAGAGAAGAAAAGAGAAGGGGAGAGAGAGACTGAGCCACAGAGCTCCTGAAGCATGGTGGCCTTTACCTGCACTGGTCTGCAATACCTGGATTGTTAAAGACAGGACAGCCTACTGATGGCTGTGCGAATAGAGGCCACTCAGCTAAGTGCCAACATTCAGAAACTGTTGCCAGTGAGTTATATATATATATATATATATATATATATATATATATATATATATATATATATATATTATATTTCACTATGTGTTATAGTATCTGCCATTACTACCTCTTGCAGTAGAGCATTCCACTACCAGACTGCTCTAACTGTAAAGAACCCTCTCCTATTTAGCTGCCGGAATCGCCTTTCTTCCACTCGCAGTGAGTGCCCCCTGGTCCTTAGTATTTTTTTATATATATATATATATATATATATATATATACACACATATATATATATATATAAACACACACACATATATATATATATATATATATATATATTAGTATTATACATACTGTATATATATATACAGTATGTATAATACTAATATATATATATATATATATATATATATATATACAGTGCCTTGCGAAAGTATTCGGCACATTTGAATTTTTCAACCTTTTCCCACATTTCAGGCTTCAAACATAAACATAAAAATTTTAATGTTATGGTGAAGAATCAACAACAAGTGGGAGATAATTGTGAAGTTGAACGAAATGTATTGCTTATTTTATACTTTTATAACAAATAAACTGAAAATTAGGGCGTGCAATATTATTCGGCCCCCTTTAAGTTAACTCTTTGTAGCGCCACCTTTTCCTGAGATTACAGCTGTAGTCGCTTGGGGTATGTGTCTATCAGTTTTGCACATTGAGAGACTGAAATTCTTGCCCATTCTTCCTTTGCAAACAGCTGGAGCTCAGTGAGGTTGGATGGAGAGCGTTTGTGAACAGCAGCTTTCAGCTCTTTCCACAGATTTTCGATTGGATTCAGGTCTGAACTTTGACTTGGCCATTCTAAAGGCCCCGTCACACACAGAAATAAATCTTTGGCAGATCTGTGGTTGCAGTGAAATCATGGACATATTGTTCCATTTGTGCACAGCCACAAACCTGGCACTGATTGTCCACAATTTCACTGCAACCACAGATCTGCCGCAGATTTATCTCTGTGTGTGACAGGGCCTTAACACCGGGATACATTTATTTGTGAACCATTCCATTGTAGATTTTTCTTTATGTTTGGGATCATTGTTTTGTTGGAAGACAAATCTCCGTCCCAGTCTCAGGTCTTTTGCAGACTCCAACAGGTTTTCTTCAGGAATGGTCCTGTATTTGGCTCCATCCATCTTCCCATCAATTTTAACCATCTTCCCTGTCCCTGTTGAAGAAAAGCAGGCCCAAACCATGATGCTGCCACCACCATGTTTGACAGTGGGGATGGTGTATTTAGGGTGATGAGCTGTGATGCTTTTACGCCATGTAAAGCTGTAGGGGAAAAAAGCGCAATAGGGTCTTACCCGGTATGAGGGTAGAGAGACAGAAACAGACACACTCACCTGGTAGGGTTGTGCCAGTCACAACACCCTATGGTCGCATGTGAGTGATTATAGTGGTTTAGCAGCGGCCCCGGGGAGCAGTTAATAAATAAATCAAATGGAATGAAACCGGTTTAAATGCCGCACTAGAAACCACAGATGCTGTAGATAAAAAGATTTTCTTTATTTCACAATTCTACACGTTTCAAAGGCATCTCCGCCTCCTTCTTCAGGAACAAAAATCATAATAATTATTATTATTATGATTTTTGTTCCTGAAGAAGGAGGCGGAGATGCCTTTGAAACGCGTAGAATTGTGAAATAAAGAAAATCTTTTTATCTACAGCATCTGTGGTTTCTAGAGCGGCATTTAAACCGGTTTCATTCCATTTGATGCTTTTATGCCAAACATATCATTTGGCATTGTGCCCAAATAGTTTGATTTTGGTTTCATCTGACCAGAGCACCTTCTTCCACATGTTTGGTGTCTCCCAGGCAGCTTGTGGCAAACTTTAACCAACACGTTTTATGGATATCTTTGAGAAATGGCTTTCTTCTTGCCACTCCTCAATAAAGGTCAGATTTGTGCAGTGTACGACTAGAGTTGAGCGCGGTTCGTGGTTCTCCAGTTCTAGGCTCGAGTGATTTTGGGGCATGTTCTAGATCGAACTAGAACTCGAGCTTTTTGCAAAAGCTCGATAGTTCTAGAAACGTTCGAGAACGGTTCTAGCAGCCAAAAAACAGCTAAATCATAGCTTGGTTTCTGCTGTAATAGTGTAAGTCACTCTGTGAATCAAACTATTATCACATTTCAGTGTATAGTGTGCGTGAACAGCGCCTTCAGATCACTGCTGTTTCTATAATGGCGATCGCCATTTTTTTTTTTTTTTTCTTGTCTTCCTTCCTTAAGCGCGCGCGTCTTGTGGGGCGGGCCAGCATGTCAGCCAATCACAGACACACACACAGCTAAGTGGACTTTGAGCCAGAGAAGCAACGGCATGTGTGATAGGATCTGCATGTCACATGTCCCTGCATTATAAAACCGGACATTTTCTTCACGGACGCCATTATCTGCCTTCTGCGTCTTTGGTGTCAGACATCACTGTCGCAGCTCCGTCTTGAGTCCTATCGCTGATACAGCTGTATGCGCTGCATACACAGCGTTAGACAGCATAGGGAGAGCACTTTATAGCAGTCCTTTTAAGGGCTCAAACCGGCAGGGTCAGAGTTAAGGTGACAGGTCCTGAAAACAGCGCCAGCGTCTGTGCAGCCAAGGTCAGGGATTTCCTCCCTGCATTTCACCATTAGGAGGGAATAGAAAGGCAGGCTTCCATTCCTCTACCCAGAGCACCACAATCCTGCCACTGTACCCTCCTGTCCTCTGCACACTCCAACTCATAACTAAGCCATTATACTAGCAAACACTCAGTGTACCTAGTGGCATCCTATACGTGGCTATTGGACTTTGCTATAGTCCCACTAGTGCCAAGACATTTGCAGAGCGCATCTGCCTGCGTTGCACACTCCAACTAATTATAACTAAGCCATTATACTAGCACACACTTAGTGTACCTAGTGGCATCCTATACGTGGCTATTGGACTTTGCTTTAGTCCCACTAGTGCCAAGACATTTGCAGAACGCATCTGCCTGCGTTGCACACACCAACTAATTATAACTAAGCCATTATACTAGCAAACACTTAGTGTACCTAGTGGCATCCTATACGTGGCTATTGGACTTTGCTTTAGTCCCACTAGTGCCAAGACATTTGCAGAACGCATCTGCCTGCGTTGCACACTCCAACTAATTATAACTAAGCCATTATACTAGCACACACTCAGTGTACCTAGTGGCATCCTATACGTGGCTATTGGACTTTGCTATAGTCCCACTAGTGCCAAGACATTTGCAGAGCGCATCTGCCTGCGTTGCACACTCCAACTAATTATAACTAAGCCATTATACTAGCAAACACTTAGTGTACCTAGTGGCATCCTATACGTGGCTATTGGACTTTGCTTTAGTCCCACTAGTGCCAAGACATTTGCAGAACGCCTCTGCCTGCGTTGCACACTCCAACTAATTATAACTAAGCCATTATACTAGCACACACTCAGTGTACCTAGTGGCATCCTATACGTGGCTATTGGACTTTGCTATAGTCCCACTAGTGCCAAGACATTTGCAGAGCGCATCTGCCTGCGTTGCACACTCCAACTAATTATAACTAAGCCATTATACTAGCACACACTCAGTGTACCTAGTGGCATCCTATACGTGGCTATTGGACTTTGCTATAGTCCCACTAGTGCCAAGACATTTGCAGAGCGCATCTGCCTGCGTTGCACACTCCAACTAATTATAACTAAGCCATTATACTAGCAAACACTTAGTGTACCTAGTGGCATCCTATACGTGGCTATTGGACTTTGCTATAGTCCCACTAGTGCCAAGACATTTGCAGAGCGCATCTGCCTGCGTTGCACACTCCAACTAATTATAACTAAGCCATTATACTAGCACACACTCAGTGTACCTAGTGGCATCCTATACGTGGCTATTGGACTTTGCTATAGTCCCACTAGTGCCAAGACATTTGCAGAGCGCATCTGCCTGCGTTGCACACTCCAACTAATTATAACTAAGCCATTATACTAGCAAACACTCAGTGTACCTAGTGGCATCCTATACGTGGCTATTGGACTTTGCTTTAGTCCCACTAGTGCCAAGACATTTGCAGCACGTCTGCCTGCGTTGCACACTCCAACTAATTATAACTAAGTTACATTGTCAGGGATATTTATTCTTTATTATTCTGCTGTTAATAAAGCTAGACCACCACTGCAATCTTCACCACCTCTCAATTTTTACTACCACATTTTCAGTCCACAATCTTGTCGCAATCAACATGAGTGGCAAAATGACAGATGCTGGTGGAAAGGGGAAGAGGCGTGGTGGAAAAGGCAAAAAAGGTTTTGTCAGTGGGGAAGGTGGCAAAGCTCCATTATCATCTGCTGCAGATAGACCATCTACTAGCAAAAGTAAGATGTCTACTACTTATTGTGGACAATCCGATGTGCTCCCTTTTTTACGGACACGAACAAGAGGAACAAAGGTAGATGATGGGCAAAAAAGGAAAATGCTTGAATGGATCTCAAGTGGTCCAACAAGTGCCCTCTCAGCCACTTCAAGTACCGCATCCAAAAAACACCAGTCCTCTGAGTTGTCATCCCAATCACACTTGATTTCTCCCAGCTCTGAAGTCTCCATCAGCCCTGCACAGTATGGTGGAACTGAGATGGCTGAGTCTGCAGAGCTGTTCAGTCACACTATAGCCTGGGAATCAGAGGTCTGCTCCCAAGCTACAGTGAGTACAGAACAGGAAATGGTCTGCAGTGATGCCCAGAACCTTTGTGACTCTGATTCAGGCCGTGAGGACCAAGTTTCTGAGCATAATGTTGACCCTTTGTCACAAACTGTAACACCTGTGGTTATAGACAATGAGGAACATACTGATGAAGATGAGACGCAGATACCCGATTGGGATGACAACTTAAATATTCGGTCAGGGCAAGAAGAGGCTCGGTCTGAGGGGGAGGGGAGTGCAAACACAACAATTGATGATGACGTTCTAGATCCCACCTACTGTCAACCCCCAGTCAGGCACTCGAGGAGGTCAACAGAGGCGGTGGAGGAGGATGCAACCGACGACGAAGTTACCTTGCGCCTTCCTGGACAGAGTCGGAGTACTGGTAGCACGTCTACAACTGCATCCTCAGCCACCACTCTGCCTATGAGCATTATTCGGGGTGGATCAACAGGTCGCATGGCCTCTAAGCCTTGCCTAGCCTGGTCCTTTTTTCACATCGAAAAAGATCGCCCAACTCATGTGATATGTAACATTTGTCATGATTCTGTTAGTAGAGGTCAAAACCTCAGCAGTTTGACAACTTCTTCCATGAATCGTCACATGACTAAATATCATAAGTCCCGGTGGGAAGCTCACCGTGCTGCAATGCGGCCTAGCGGAGCGAACCATCCACCGCCCGCCCCTTCCAGTGCATCCGCGCGCTCTTCATCTTCTAGGACTGTGGGGACAGCTGTCACACCTGTTTTTCCACGCAAAACTTCCACCACTGTAACCGCAACAGGCAGTTTGCTTGTAAGGTCGTCAGTTGGTTTGGAAGGGGAAACAAGTGAGTGTGTACAGCTCTCTCAGACATCGATAGCACCAACGTTGGATGAAGGCAACATCATGTCTCCGCCTGCACTTTCCTCACAAACCTGCATTTTTCCAGGGACACCCTACTCAACACCGTCTACATACAGCAGCCAGATCTCTGTCCCTCAGATGTGGTCAAATAAAAGGCCACTTCCTCCGACCCATGACAAAGCTAAGAGGTTGACTCTATCCCTCTGTAAGCTGTTGGCTACCGAAATGCTGCCTTTCCGCCTAGTGGACACACAGGATTTTAGAGACCTTATGTCTGTCGCTGTGCCCCAGTACCAGATGCCTAGTCGCCACTACTTCTCTAAGAAAGGTGTGCCCGCGCTACACCAGCATGTCGCACACAACATCACCGCTTCCTTGAGAAACTCTGTGTGTGAACGGGTGCATTTCACCACCGATACTTGGACCAGTAAGCATGGACAGGGACGTTACATGTCGCTGACTGGGCACTGGGTAACTATGGTGATAGATGGTGAAGGGTCTGCTGCACAAGTCTTGCCGTCCCCACGACTTGTGTGTCAATCCTCTGTCTGTCCAAGTTCCGCCACTGCTTCTGCATCCTCCACCTCATCTGGGTCCTCCACCTCCGCCCCAAGCCTGCCTGGTCAGGCCACCAGCGTTCTCACTGCGCAGAAGGAATCACGCACCCCTCATTACTATGCTGGCAGCAGAGCGCAACGGCATCAGGCGGTCTTTAGCTTGACATGTCTTGGTAATAAGAGTCACACAGCTGAGGAGTTGTGGTCAGCTCTGCGGTCCGAGTTTAATAAATGGTTGTCTCCACTCAACCTGCAGCCTGGTAAGGCCGTGTGCGACAATGCTGCAAACCTGGGTGCGGCCCTTCGCCTGGGCAAGGTGACACACGTACCTTGTATGGCTCACGTGTTGAACCTTGTCGTGCAGCAATTTTTAACACACTATCCCGGCCTAGATGGCCTTCTGAACAGGGCACGAAAACTGTCTGCTCACTTCCGCCGTTCAAGCGCCGCAGCTGAGCGACTTGCATCGCTCCAGAAGTCTTTCGGCATGCCGGTTCATCGCCTGAAATGCGATGTGGCGACACGCTGGAATTCAACTCTCCACATGTTACAGCGACTGTGGCAGCACCGCAGAGCCCTGGTGCAATACGTCATGACGTATAGCCTGGGCCAACGAGATGCAGAGGTGGGGCAGATCACCCTGATGGAGTGGTCTCAGATCAAGGACCTATGCACCCTTCTGCACAGTTTCGACATGGCGACGAATATGTTTAGCGCTGACAATGCCATTATCAGCATGACGATTCCAGTCATTTACATGCTGGAGCACACGCTAAACACTATTCGGAGTCAGGGGGTGGGACAACATGAAGGGGAGGAACTACAGGAGGATTCATATGCGCAAGGGACAACAACATCACCAAGGTCCAGACGTTCATCATCACCAACGCAGCAGGCATGGGACCAAGGGGGACAGGGATCGACAAGGGCGCATAGTAGCAGGCGAAATGTTGAGCAAGGTGCAGGAGAACATGAAGAAATGGAGGACGAACTGTCCATGGACATGGAAGACTCAGCGGATGAGGGAGACCTTGGTCAAATTTCAGTTGAAAGAGGTTGGGGTCAGATGTCAGAGGAAGAAAGAACGGATAGCACCTCTATGCCACAAACACAGCGTGGACTTGGTCCGCATGGCTGCGCAAGACACATGAGTGCCTTTTTGTTGCACTACCTCCAACATGACAGTCGTATTGTCAAAATTAGAAGTGATGATGACTACTGGATTGCCACACTATTAGATCCCCGGTACAAGTCCAAATTTTGTGACATAATTCCAGCCATAGAAAGGGACGCACGTATGCAGGAGTATCAGCAGAAGCTGTTACTAGATCTTAGCTCGGCTTTTCCACCAAACAACCGTGCAGGTGCAGGGAGTGAATCTCCCAGTTGTAACTTGACAAACATGGGACGGTCTCGTCATCTTCAACAGTCTACCCGTACCAGTAGGATCGTATCTGGTGCCGGTAACAGCAATTTTATGGAATCTTTTCATAATTTTTTTAGACCCTCTTTTGCAAGGCCACCAGAGACAACAAGTCTGACACATAGTCAACGGCTGGAGAGGATGATACAGGAGTATCTCCAAATGAACATCGATGCCATGACTGTGCAACTGGAGCCTTGCTCCTTTTGCGCTTCAAACCTAGAAAAATGGCCAGAGCTCGCAACTTACGCCTTGGAGATTTTGTCGTGTCCAGCTGCCAGCGTTGTCTCTGAACGTGTATTCAGTGCTGCTGGGTGTGTGCTGACAGATAAGCGCACGCGTCTGTCCAGTGACAATGTGGACAGACTGACGTTCATCAAAATGAACAAGTCATGGATCCAGAAGGAATTTACTACCCCTGTGTCATCCTGGGGAGAGTAAATGCTTGTTGATTTGGAATGTGCTTGATGCAAATCAAAACATCCTGTTTGCAACTAGGGCACAAGTGCTGCCACTGAATGGGTGGGTGTGTGGGGCCCAATTTTTGGAAAAAAAGGGAGACTCCGCTTGGAGTAACCCTTGCTTGCTGTGTTTTTAAAAGAAGCCAAGATGAACAGAGCTGGGATCAGGAAAGACTTTGCTACCTACCCCGGTGTCATCCTGGGGACGGATAAGAATGACGTATTTTTGAATGTGCTTGATGCAAATCTAGCTGTGAAGTGTACAACTGGGGCACAACTGCTGCCACTGAATGGGTGGGTGTGTGGGGCCCAATTTTTGGAAAAAAAGGGAGACTCCGCTTGGAGTAACCCTTGCTTGCTGTGTTTTTAAAAGAAGCCAAGATGAACAGAGCTGGGATCAGGAAAGACTTTGCTACCTACCCCGGTGTCATCCTGGGGACGGATAAGAATGGCGTATTTTTGAATGTGCTTGATGCAAATGTAGCTGTGAAGTGTACAACTAGGGCACAACTGCTGCCACTGAAGGGGTGGGTGTGTGTGGGGCCCAATTTTTGGAAAAAAGGGAGACTCCGCTTGGAGTAACCCTTGCTTGATGTGTTTTTAAAAGAAGCCAAGATGAACAGAGCTGGGATCAGGAAAGACTTTGCTACCTACCCCGGTGTCATCCTGGGGACGGATAAGAATGACGTATTTTTGAATGTGCTTGATGCAAATCTAGCTGTGAAGTGTACAACTGGGGCACAACTGCTGCCACTGAATGGGTGGGTGTGTGGGGCCCAATTTTTGGAAAAAAAGGGAGACTCCGCTTGGAGTAACCCTTGCTTGCTGTGTTTTTAAAAGAAGCCAAGATGAACAGAGCTGGGATCAGGAAAGACTTTGCTACCTACCCCGGTGTCATCCTGGGGACGGATAAGAATGACGTATTTTTGAATGTGCTTGATGCAAATCTAGCTGTGAAGTGTACAACTGGGGCACAACTGCTGCCACTGAATGGGTGGGTGTGTGGGGCCCAATTTTTGGAAAAAAAGGGAGACTCCGCTTGGAGTAACCCTTGCTTGATGTGTTTTTAAAAGAAGCCAAGATGAACAGAGCTGGGATCAGGAAAGACTTTGCTACCTACCCCGGTGTCATCCTGGGGACGGATAAGAATGGCGTATTTTTGAATGTGCTTGATGCAAATGTAGCTGTGAAGTGTACAACTAGGGCACAACTGCTGCCACTGAAGGGGTGGGTGTGTGTGGGGCCCAATTTTTGGAAAAAAGGGAGACTCCGCTTGGAGTAACCCTTGCTTACATTGTTTTTAAAAGAAGCCAAGATGAACAAGTCATGGGTCAGCAAAGACTTTGCTACCTACCCCGGTGTCATCCTGGGGATGGATAAGAATGGCGTATTTTTGAATGTGCTTGATGCAAATGTAGCTGTGAAGTGTACAACTAGGGCACAACTGCTGCCACTGAAGGGGTGGGTGTGTGTGGGGCCCAATTTTTGGAAAAAAGGGAGACTCCGCTTTGAGTAACCCTTGCTTGATGTGTTTTTAAAAGAAGCCAAGATGAACAGAGCTGGGATCAGGAAAGACTTTGCTACCTACCCCGGTGTCATCCTGGGGACGGATAAGAATGACGTATTTTTGAATGTGCTTGATGCAAATCTAGCTGTGAAGTGTACAACTAGGGCACAACTGCTGCCACTGAAGGGGTGGGTGTGTGTGGGGCCCAATTTTTGGAAAAAAGGGAGACTCCGCTTGGAGTAACCCTTGATTGCTGTGTTTTTTATAAATGATCCAAGCTGCACAGAGCTGGGATCAGGAAAGACTTAGCTACCTACCCTGGTGTCATCCTGGGGACGGTTAATTATGGCGTATTTTTGAATGTGCTTGATGCAAATCTAGCTGTGAAGTGTGCAACTGGGGCACAAGTGCTACCACTGAAGGGGTGGGTGTGTGTGTGGCCCAATTTTTGGAAAAAAGGGAGACTCCGCTTGGAGTCACCTTGCGGTGTTTTACATGATTTTAGAAGGGCGTGCCATGCCTATATCTGTGTGTCCTCCTCTTTTTCCTTGTCCAGCTGTTTTGTTTTCGCATGAGTATATGTCCTTGTCACTTTCCAATGTGTTTGAGTTGTTTGTCACCTTTAGGACACCTTTGAGGGTGTTTTCTAGGTGTTTTTCTGTGTTTGTGATTGCCTGCCATTGTTTCCTATGCAGTTCGAGTTCGGTTCGTCGAACGTTCGACGAACCGAACTCGAACGGGAGGTCCGTTCGGCGAACCAACCTCGAGCCGAACCGCGACCGGTTCGCTCATCTCTATGTACGACTGATTGTTGTCCTATGGACAGAGTCTCCCACTTCATCTGTAGATCTCTGCAGTTCATCCAGAGTGATCATGGGCCTCTTGGCTGCATCTCTAATCAGTCTTATACTTGTTTGAGATGACATTTTTGAGGGACGGCCGGGTCTTGGTAGATTTGCAGTGGTATGATACTCCTTCCATTTCAATATGATCGCTTGCACAGTGCTTCTTGGGAAGTTTAAAGTTGTAGAATTCATTTTGTAACCAAAACCGGCTTTAAACTTCTCCACAATAGTATCACGGACCTGCCTGTTGTGTTCCTTGGTCTTCGTGATGCTATCTGCACCTTAAACAGAACACTGAGACTATCACAGAGCAGGTGCATTTATACGGAGACTGGATTACACACGGGTGGATTATATTTATCATCATCAGTCATTTAGGACAACATTGGATTATTCAGAGATCCACAATGAACTTCTGGAGTGAGTTTGCTGTACTGAAAATAAAGGGGCCGAATAATATTGCACACCCCAATTTTCAGTTTATTCTTTTTTTTACAAAAGTTTAAAATAAACAATACATTTCTTTCAACTTCACAATTGTGTCCCACTTGTTATTCATTCATCACCATAACATTAAAATTTTTATCTTTATGTTTGAAGCCTGAAATGTGGGAAAAGGTTATAAGATATGTGTGTATATATATATATATATATATATATATATATATATATATAAAAATACTTCACTATGTGAATTGATTTTAACTTTGTATGACCTCAGAAGAAGGCTCCTCAGCCGAAATGTGTAGTTGTTTAATTAATAACTTTTGACACTGCCAGATTATTATTCCCCTACTGCTATGTTCTCATGTTTTGTTCATATTTTTCAATAAATAATTTTTTTTTTCTGATTTTTTTTGCCCACTTACTGGACCTTCTTTTTCTTTTTTCTGTATGTTACTTATTTTTCAATAAAGAAATATCAGAAATATGTTTAAATAGTTATACTCGTGCTCGCTAATTTTTGGGACCTGTAATGTTTTTATTTTTACGTTGATGGAGATCTGTGTTTTTTGTATAGCAAGTTTAAAATGTATTCGTATTTTTTTTTTTAGGTGGATTATAAGACACGCTCTGTCTAGAGGAACGTTTTATTAAGATGGTGCCTAATTGCACTTTCTAATTGATCTATCAAGAACATCATTGACAAAATGCAGTGCTCTGCGACCGATCGTGGAAGCTCCCAGAGAGAGAAACATCCCTAAAACCAGAGGCTTTCCTTTGCAACTACAATGATAGCAGGGACTAAAACTTAACATTTAATTATAAATATTAAAATAGTAATAAAGTGCAGTGCATAATATAAACAAAAGTGCCAAAGAGAAAAAGGAACAATCTTACCCGACTTTCTCCACAGGTAAGGAAAAGCACCAATCAAATAGGAGAGGAAACACGGGCCTGATGAGCCAGGGTCAGCAGTCGGGTAGTTGTATAAATATCCCTGTCATGCCCCGTAATAGCTTCCGCCCTGACAAGGGCAGCGCCCAAGTAAGCTGTCTGCTCCACAACCTCATCAAAATTATAGAAACGCCCTCCCGACACGTTTCCCTCTCAATATGTAGAGTTCATCAGGGGAGAAACAAAATATCTCAACCTGCAGTGGCAGGGATTGGTACAGATGGTACACATTTAGAAAAAAACCTGTGTGTGCAAAGATAGATGGTGGTACACTGATACTTGGCCCACCCCTAGTTTTATACCTAAAAAACAATTAGTAATTACCTTCACATGTCTTGTGCCAGGCACTTCCACATCCAATCTATGGCGCTGATGAACCGATACCGTCGCGTCTGAGATCACTTCCGGTATTTCAGACGTCACCGCATTCCACAGTGAGATGCCAGGCTTATGCATCCCACTGTGGAACGCACAGTACCGAGCCGTCCATATTAGCCAATCGCGTCATACAATGGTAACGTGTCAGAGGCCTCACCTATGCGTCCCAAAGTGGAACACACAGGGTAAAACTATTAGCGGGGTCTCGTGATAGTGACGCATCAGAGGCCGCGCCCGTGCGTCCCAGAGTGGGATGCACAGGATCAAGCCATCCGCATACACTAACTGAGTCACATGATGGAGACGTGTACAGACACGCCCCGTGTCCCAGATAACGATGTGGGACAAATGGAGTCAAATGGTATGGTCACGAGGTATCGGTCACATAATGATGACGCGTCCGGGATCTAATACAATGTCCTGGACATACACCTATCACGCACCACATTGAGATGCCCAAAAGACATGGCAAAATTTTTGTTTGTAGCCACCATGACAACGGGCTCTTATACCACGTGGGACGCCAAATGCCGCGCATGCGCAGATCAGAATCAAACCCAAGCTACAATTTAGGGGTCCGATAAAGATAAAACCATAGCGCTGATGGCGCCTAAAAATTAACCATTTAATCAACATATTAACTATGCCACCAGCAGGGAAAAATAAGAAATTTTGCATAGAGAATATAGCCAAAATTGGAACAATGTGGACAGCATACTAACAAGGTGTATACACATAAATAGATAAATCACGGCAACAATAATGTAGCCATCTCCATAAGTATGTATATGAATGTGGAATGATGTTAATAGTAAATTGTACTCGCACAATGGACGTGTAGGTATTCAAGAATTAAAGGCACAAATTCTATGAATGGACCAAGGGAGTAAATTTAAGAAAGGCACATACAAAGGACTGTTTACTAAAAACAGTCATATACTAAAGAAAGGGGCTCAAGATATCATAATAATGTATCCTAAAAAAGGACATGTTAAACATACAGTAGTGATAGGGATTAAACATCAAAAATAAATGAACCTATCCAGATAATTATCCCCAACTAGCCAAAAAGACCTCATAATAGAGTATCAGCAGATACAGTATTAGGGCAAAATATACTAATTGGTCAATGAGCCAAATTCACTGTCAAAAAACAAAACACTACCAGCTGTTCACAAGGCCAAGGAACTAAATAAAACAGCCAAAATTAATCTGGTTGTTAAGACCCTCTGGACGGCAAGTATTAAGGCGAAATATCATCCTTGCCTCCTTTTATAACAAGATGCGATCCAGATTGTCACCTCGAGGAGATGCTTTGACTTTCAAGATACCCATGAAGGAGATACCTTCCCTGTTAGAGTTGTATTGCACATTCATATGTCTGGCAATGGGGGTATCACGATCATTCCTGATATCCCCCATGTGTTCGCCCACTCGTCTCCAGAACCCACGTATGGTTTTACCCACGTATTGTATACCACAGTGGCATGTGGCCAGGTATACAATACCTTTTGTTTTGCAATTAATGAACTGTCTAATCGAGAGAGATTCACCAGTAGGTGTGCTTGTAAAGCTGTTACCCGTGCTGAAATGGGCAAAAGCAACACATGAACCACATCTAAAACACCCAGATGGCCTTGTCGGGATCCACGTGCCACCACCACTCGATGTCACAAAATGGCTATGTGTTAGTCGGTCACCCAGGGAACGGTTTTTGCGAAAAGTGATTTTGGGCTGCGACCTGAGACAGTCCGCAAGATCATTGTCCATCCCAAGGATGCCCCAGTGTTGCTCCAATATACGTCTGACAGCAGAGGCAACTACAATGATACAACCAACAAAGAACCTTCTTCCTGAAAGGGATTGCTATTATCCCTGGAGGACTTGGATTTGCCTCCGATCACAATAACTGAGTGGTCTACAAATCCACTCACTCCTCCGTTTTACTATAGAAAACATCACAGACTGCATCTGCTTCAAAGATAAAGACGCAGGTGGTCTGTTGATTCTAGACCAGTTGAACAGTGATAGCCTATATGGTCAATAATATACATTAATGTCTACCTATGTGTTTATAATGTAGATTATGTTCTAAATGGCCCATCTACTACCGTATGATAGTATCCCTTACAGTCCAAGACCCGTTCTATGGATCATGATTAGCAGAGTCACAGGTTATGCTTTATTTACTTACTGATTCTTAGTCTAACATGTTAATATTATCTACTTTTCACTTACAATTTATTGGTCTGGGACTGGGTATCAAAACTTGACATCGAATCTAATAGCTTATTTGAACCTTTATGTACACATGTTGGTTACACTAGATCACAGGGATACATTTTTATATTGTTGACTGTTACGTTCCCTTTTTCTGTAGAATAATATAAGCCATATACTTAATTTTGAGCTTTTTAGCCAATAAAGGCAGTGAACCTGGTATAGTTCAGACCCGATTTCGCAATCTAGAGTGGTCAGTATTACTTTCCACAAAAATGTGCCCTTTACCTTGGTTGAGTTGGATGCTGATGAACACGGTTACTTTTTGTTGCTGAACGATTTAATTTTGAACCAAATCTATACTTTAGCTAACTTTTATCTCACAAACAAGGATCTAGTGAGGGTCAGTCAAAGGTATGGTGGCAGGTTTCATAGAGGACACAAATTATTCTATGGGGAGTCTTCAATTTGATGATATACAAGATATTGGATTCTTCGGTGGGTAAGTTCTTGATTTCCCCTACGCAGTAATCCTCACTAAAAAAAACAATTTATTCAAATTACAGGCAGTGGATGTTTGGTGTGTGTTACTCCCCAAAGTTAAAGACTGCACTCATTACTCATCAGTTCACAATTCATTTGCAAATTGATTATTTGATCAATCACTAGAGATGAGCGAACCTGTACAATAAAGGTTCGCCAATTTCAAATTCGGTACGAGCCTTAGCCTGTTCGGCTTAGGCTCGGTAACCCAATCACATCTTCAAAGTCAGCAATACTCGGATTTGTTTGATCACTTATTGTGTTTTAGAAAAATGCTTTTTGAATAACATATTATGCTTTTCGATAAGATTGTGGTGCTGTATGATGAATGAGGAGATGTTTTAAATGCGTGGAGGAAGCGGGGACTTGGGAGAATCCAAAGGTGAGTGAGCAGTTCCAATTTTTTCCTTAACTTTATTTGTGGATGTTCCTGCAGCCAATCACGGTGCAGCAAACATCCACAAGGTTCAGACACAAGGACTTATGTCATTGGCTGCCTAAGTCACATGTCCGTGTGCATATAAAATGCGGATATGTGGCATCTGCATCATTTTGTGAATGTTAAACATTAGGGAAGGTGCTGCCGCTGGGGCTGCTAGACAGTTAGCTTAGCTAGGCATTTAATCATAGGCATGGCCGCCATCAGGGCATTACTACTGTGACTGGTGTAGGGGGCCCGGTGAAGAGAGGGGGCTTGGACAGCCCCGGGGTAATTACTTATCTTTATTGAGCCCCCGGCAGGATGGGCCCCACCTCTCCACCAGGCCCCAGTCACAGCAGCAGCAGAGGGGCCCGGCAGTGTCGCTTCACTTCCTTACATGACTAATTTGCATGCGACGGGGCGGAGCATGCAAAGTAGTCATGTGGTGGAGTGGAGGCAGGGTCATTGGAGCTGGCACGTCATCACTGGGCCTTGCAGTAGTGTGGTGAGGTCATCACTCTGCGACCTCATTACACTCCTGCAAGTAACAGCGGCAGAGGTGGCGAGGACGCGGCAGTCAGCGGGACAGGTAAGCGCTGTGAGCTGAAGACAATCGCTAGGTGGGGGTGGGGTGGCCCGCTTGCTGATCTTAGCCCGGGGGGGTTGCTGATCTCCGGGGGTGACCCGTTGATCTCAGGGAGAAGCCTGCTGATCTCAGACAGGGGGGGGGCCCGCTGATCTCAGACGGGGGGGGGGGGTGTTGGAGCGGCGCTGACCTCAGACTGGGGGGGCCTGCCGACCCCAGACCCTGCTTTGCCTCAGCTTCAGCTAGATGCGCGGGAGGGCGCTGAAATGCATCACGGGAAGGTGAGTATAATGTGAATCATGTGTTATGTGCTCTCTGTATGTGTTATGTGCTGTCTGTATGTGTTATGTGCTCTCTGTATGTGTTATGTGCTGTCTGATGTGTTATGTGCTGTCTGTATGTGTTATGTGCTGTCTGTACGTGTTATGTGCTGTCTGTACGTGGTATGTGCTGTCTGTACGTGTTATGTGCTGTCTGTATGTGTTATGTGCTGCCTGTATGTGTTACGTGCAGTCTGTACGTGTTATGTGCTGTCTGTATGTGTTATGTGCTGTCTGTACGTGTTATGTGCTGTCTGTATGTGTTATGTATAAGATACAGTATGTGTGTCCTGTATAGTGTGCAATATGTATCTGTCTGTCTATGTATACTATCTGCGTATACTGTCTGTCTGTGTATACTGTTTATCTGTATATACTGTCTGTCTATGTATACTGTCTTTCTGTGTATACTATCTGTATGTATGAACTGTCTGTCTGTGTATATAGTCTGTCTGTATATACAGTCTGCATGTCTGTGTATACTATCTGTCTGTGTATACAGTCTGTCTTTATATACTGTCTGTCTATACAGTCTGTCTGTCTGTTTATACAGTCTGTTTGTCTGTATACAGGCTGTCTGTCTTTGTGTACAGTCTGTCTGTTTACAGTCTGTCTTCTGCATACATTCTGTCTGTCTGTGTATACAGTCTGTCTGTATGTCTGTGTATACAGTCTGTCTGTCTTTGTATAAAGTCTGTCTGTATACAGTCTGTCTGTCTGTGTATACAGGCTGTCTGTCTGTGTATACAGTCTGTCTGTATATACAGTTAGTCTGTCTGTCTGTATACAGTCTGTCTGTGTATACAGTCTGTCTGTGTATACTGTCTGTCTGTGTACAGTCTGTCTGTGTATACAGTCTGTCTGTATACAGTCTGTCTGTGTATACAGTCTGTCTGTATACAGTCTGTCTGTGTATACAGTTTGTCTGTCTGTATATGTCGCGGGCGGGGAGGAGGGTGTCAGCACACCGCGCTCACCCCTTCTGCTCGGGTCCGGCTGTTGCTCCTGGTGGCTCGAGCTGCGAGCCGGATCCCGGGGTGTCCCGAGCGACACTCCTCGCCCGTGAGTGAAAAGGGGGTGTTTGTTGGGATTATAGTTCGTGACGCCACCCACGGTTGTGGTGATGGCACCACCGCTGCTCAGTGTGGGGGTCCCGGGGATGGTGATGGGAGCAGCCAGGTGTTGTGTTGCCCCTCCGTGGGTAGGGGTTGGTGATCCCGGGGCCCGGTGAAGAGATGCAAGGTGTAGGGCCTGGAGGGCGCAGGGGCGCGGGGGCAGCGCTATGCCTTGCGGCACTATGGTACTCACTCAGCCTGACACGGACACAGTTTGTACGGTAAACCAACGGCTGGTAGGACGGTCCCACAGACGGCTGCACCTGCACTCCCGGTAGGTGACGGTGACGTCTCTCTTCCTTGCACCTGTGTGGTCTGTTGGTATCGGTGGATTCCCTCCGGTTACCCGCTCCCCGACTGCAATCTGGGCCGGAGGAGCTCTACACTTTGCCCGCAGGCGCTGGCCCTGGGGAAACTGGTGCCTTGGCGGTGGCGGTGTCTCCCCGGTAATGGTCGGGCTGTTGCCGTCAATCGGGACTTTGTTGCTGGGGGATCTGCGTCCCCTTCGCTGACGGATTCGGCAAATTGGGCGACTCCTAGCCTTGCCGGGGTCCGAGAGGCCCCTGCCCTGGTGCTGACTGTCCTTCGGAACACTGCTCCAGACCACCGGGCACACAGCCAACGGGGTCCTTCCAGGAACTTCCGAACTGTCCCACTCCGGACAGTCACCGCCGTCGCTGACCTTGCTGTTCTAGCCCTACACACAGCTGGGCTCTCAGGCTTCTCCTTCTCTCTGCTCTGTCACCACTTCTTGCTTTCCTCCTTTTCCACTTTCCTTTCCTTCACTTTCACTTCTCTGTTGTTTACTCTAGCCCCTGCCTGGGCTAATCTGCTGTTCACTCCTTCATGTCCCTGACAGTTCTCCTCTCTCCAGCTCTCCCCTGAGCTATCTGCCTGGTTTACTTCCTGCCTCTAGAGTCCTGAGCTCCTTGGTGGGCGGAGCCAACCGCCTGGCCCACCCCCTGGTGTGCATCACAGACTCCTGGAGGGAGGCAACAAGGATTTCTGGTTAGCAGATGTGCCTACCTGGAGTGTGGGGTGTAGTGGTGTTGTTATCTGTGTCCCCTGGCTTGCCCAGGGCGACACATTCCCCCTTAGCAAAATGCAGACCGTCCGCGGGCTGCCGTCCTACACCGGTTTTATTTTTCTGTAAAAGGGGATAACAAGGGTTAATCAAACATAAATAACATTTTTAATCAACTCTTCCCAAGACGGGAGGCACATTTTACTTTAAACGTTTCAACGGTGTACGGTCACGGTTTCCGCTCTCTCCCACCCAAGCAACCTGGCCCTGATGCTGCCCCTAAAACCCAGGCAGCACCCCTTGACCCACAGTCCAGCACAAGTCACCCGAGCGGGATCTGTCCTTCCCTCCAGAGGGTAGCCACCGGTCCCTTTGGTGGCTGGGCCCTGGCCTGCTCTGCTCAGGGCCCTCCCTCCAACCTGCCTCTCCGGAGGCGGCCTTGCGGAAACGGTAACGGTACCCAACATATTTACAAGCCACTAACGTTTGTGGTTGCCCTGCAGAGTTCACGGGCTTGTCCATGGTTAGTTCCCATGCATTAACTTTAAACGGTCCCCACGGGGACAACGGTGCCGGCTCCAGCCGGTTGCAAATCAACAAAATAAATCAGGTGACTTCTCGGGTAATCATTTTCATTATCTTTGCAGAACTTTCAAACTTTTTCAAACAAGCAGGTGGTCCCAACGGGGACGGTGCTGCGGGCCTCCATTGCCCTACTCCAGTTCCTCTACTAAGGTGGACCCATCCTCTGCCACCAGCACCTCAAACATGCACTGACATGCCTGCTGTGACAGGGGTACCCGGTACCCATTTCCACCGGTACGCGGAGTATGATAAACCACAGGGTCCCCCACATAGCGGGAACGCTCAATTGCCCCTTCAGCCGCAACAGCGGGCCCGGAGCTGGGGCAGGAGTCGTCATTTCTTGTTTCTGCGTCAGGCGGGTTGCCGCCAGCTGCCGCAGCCTCCTGTCCTCCAGCATCCACCACTTCATCCCCATCTGCAGTAACATGGAGCAGCAGAGTAGGCGAGCTTATGTTGAGGCGCCCCATCAGTGACGGCAAGGGCGATGCATAGGCCGAGACTAGGCCGGGCCCCTCAGCCGCAGCGGCCGGTCCAGGTAGGACATAGGGACGTGGGTCACCAGTCGGTTCTGCTACATCTATTCCCCTTTCGCACCTCGGGGCAGTTGTAATCAGCTCCTCCACCACGTTGGTCCACTGCTCCAGCATCCGGAAGATCTGCTCCTGCTGACGCCGGTGGAATTGTATCACCCGGGCCTTCATCCAAGCCACAGTCCCGGGCTCAGGGTCTGGCACAGTCTCTACTGGGACTTCAGGCACCACGCTGTTAAGGGGTCGTGGTTCTAGCGGTTCCCCTTGGTGCATTTCAGGGCCGTCCTGGACGTCTGCAGCCGGCTGGTCCGCCGGAGCGGCCAGGCAGGGTATCGCTACCGGTTGGGCAGGTAGCGGGCCTAGTGGCGGGGCGGCAGCCACCATCGCGGGTAGCGGGGAGAGAGGCAGGGTGAGCGGGAGCCGGCCGGGCCCCTCAGCCGCAGCGGCCGATCCTTCAGGAATACAGGGGCGTGGGTCACTTACCCGTTCCTCCAAATCCTCTTCTGCCTCGCGTCTCCACATAGCAGCCACCACGTCCGCCATGTCGGTCTCCCACTCCTCCAGGAGGAGTTGCATATGGGCCTGCAGACGGTTACTCAGCGGGACGGTCCGGTCCCTCAACCACGTCGCCGTGCCGGGCGCGGGGGCTTCCTCGTTGCGAGCTGAATCTTGCATCTTGGTAACGAGGTTTTTCCAGGAACCCAATCAGTCTGCAGAGTCCTGGCGTCCCTGCTTGTATAGCCGCAGCTACATGCGGCCGGCCGCCATCGCGTCCCCCTTAGCTCTTTTCGGCCCCTCCTCTCTCGGGGCGGGGTTTTGGCCTTCGCGCTTCTACTGCTCGAGAAGACGCTCGAGCGGGAACTTTTCGCGCCAAAGATGGCGGCTTCTGAAATTTTTCTGCCGGATATCTCCGGCGGTCACAAGGCGCACCTCTACCTGACGGCAGAGCGGTAAGATCCTGTTCGTGACGCCAAGTTGTCGCGGGCGGGGAGGAGGGTGTCAGCACACCGCGCTCACCCCTTCTGCTCGGGTCCGGCTGTTGCTCCTGGTGGCTCGAGCTGCGAGCCGGATCCCGGGGTGTCCCGAGCGACACTCCTCGCCCGTGAGTGAAAAGGGGGTGTTTGTTGGGATTATAGTTCGTGACGCCACCCACGGTTGTGGTGATGGCACCACCGCTGCTCAGTGTGGGGGTCCCGGGGATGGTGATGGGAGCAGCCAGGTGTTGTGTTGCCCCTCCGTGGGTAGGGGTTGGTGATCCCGGGGCCCGGTGAAGAGATGCAAGGTGTAGGGCCTGGAGGGCGCAGGGGCGCGGGGGCAGCGCTATGCCTTGCGGCACTATGGTACTCACTCAGCCTGACACGGACACAGTTTGTACGGTAAACCAACGGCTGGTAGGACGGTCCCACAGACGGCTGCACCTGCACTCCCGGTAGGTGACGGTGACGTCTCTCTTCCTTGCACCTGTGTGGTCTGTTGGTATCGGTGGATTCCCTCCGGTTACCCGCTCCCCGACTGCAATCTGGGCCGGAGGAGCTCTACACTTTGCCCGCAGGCGCTGGCCCTGGGGAAACTGGTGCCTTGGCGGTGGCGGTGTCTCCCCGGTAATGGTCGGGCTGTTGCCGTCAATCGGGACTTTGTTGCTGGGGGATCTGCGTCCCCTTCGCTGACGGATTCGGCAAATTGGGCGACTCCTAGCCTTGCCGAGGTCCGAGAGGCCCCTGCCCTGGTGCTGACTGTCCTTCGGAACACTGCTCCAGACCACCGGGCACACAGCCAACGGGGTCCTTCCAGGAACTTCCGAACTGTCCCACTCCGGACAGTCACCGCCGTCGCTGACCTTGCTGTTCTAGCCCTACACACAGCTGGGCTCTCAGGCTTCTCCTTCTCTCTGCTCTGTCACCACTTCTTGCTTTCCTCCTTTTCCACTTTCCTTTCCTTCACTTTCACTTCTCTGTTGTTTACTCTAGCCCCTGCCTGGGCTAATCTGCTGTTCACTCCTTCATGTCCCTGACAGTTCTCTTCTCTCCAGCTCTCCCCTGAGCTATCTGCCTGGTTTACTTCCTGCCTCTAGAGTCCTGAGCTCCTTGGTGGGCGGAGCCAACCGCCTGGCCCACCCCCTGGTGTGCATCACAGACTCCTGGAGGGAGGCAACAAGGATTTCTGGTTAGCAGATGTGCCTACCTGGAGTGTGGGGTGTAGTGGTGTTGTTATCTGTGTCCCCTGGCTTGCCCAGGGCGACACATATACAGTCTGTGTATACAGTCTGTCTGTATACAGTCTGTCTGTCTGTATACATTCTGTCTGTGTATACAGTGTGTCTGTCTGTGTATACAGTCTGTCTGTCTGTATACATTCTGTCTGTGTATACAGTGTGTCTGTCTGTGTATACAGTCTGTCTGTCTCTTAGTATACAGTCTGTCTGTGTATACAGTCTGTCTGTGTATACAGCCTGTCTGTGTATACATTCTGTCTGTCTGTGTATACTATCTGTCTGTATACAGTCTGTCTGTGTATACAGTCTGTCTGTATACAGTCTGTCTGTCTGTGTATACAGTCTGTCTGTATACAGTCTGTCTGTGTATACAGCCTGTCTGTGTATACAGTCTGTCTCTGTGTATAGTCTGTGTATACAGTCTGTCTGTGTATACAGTCTGTCTGTGTATACATTCTGTCTGTCTGTGTATACTATCTGTCTGTGTATACAGTCTGTCTTTATATACTGTCTGTCTATACAGTCTGTCTGTTTATACAGTCTGTCTGTATACAGTCTGTCTGTCTTTGTGTACAGTCTGTCTGTTTACAGTCTGTCTTCTGCATACAGTCTGTCTGTCTGTGTATACAGTCTGTCTGTCTTTGTATACAGTCTGTCTGTATACAGTCTGTCTGTCTGTATACAGTCTGTCCGTCTGTGTATACAGTCTGTCTGTCTGTGTATACAGTCTGTCTGTGTATATAGTTTGTCTGTCTGTATACAGTCTGTCTGTTTGTGTATACTGTCTGTCTGTATACAGTCTGTGTACAGTCTGTCTGTGTATACAGTCTGTCTGTCTGTATATATTGTCTGTCTGTGTATACAGTTTGTCTGTCTGTATACAGTCTGTGTATACAGTCTGTCTGTATACAGTCTGTCTATATACATTCTGTCTGTGTATACAGTGTGTCTGTCTGTGTATACAGTCTGTCTGTCTGTGTATACAGTCTGTCTGTGTATACAGCCTGTCTGTGTATACAGTCTGTCTCTGTGTATAGTCTGTGTACACAGTCTGTCTGTGTATACAGTCTGTCTGTCTGTGTATATAGTCTGTCTGTGTATACAGTTTGTCTGTCTGTATACAGTCTGTGTATACAGTCTGTCTGTATACAGTCTGTCTGTCTATATACATTCTGTCTGTGTATACAGTGTGTCTGTCTGTGTATACAGTCTGTCTGTCTGTGTATACAGTCTGTCTGTGTATACAGCCTGTCTGTGTATACAGTCTGTCTCTGTGTATAGTCTGTGTATACAGTCTGTCTGTGTATACAGTCTGTCTTTATATACTGTCTGTCTATACAGTCTGTCTGTCTGTTTATACAGTCTGTCTGTCTGTATACAGTCTGTCTGTCTTTGTGTACAGTCTGTCGATTACAGTCTGTCTTCTGCATACAGTCTGTCTGTGTATACAGTCTGTCTGTCTTTGTATACAGTCTGTCTGTATACAGTCTATCTGTCTGTATACAGTTTGTCCGTCTGTGTATAGTCTGTCTGTGTATACTGTCTGTCTGTATACAGTCTGTCTGTGTACAGTCTGTCTGTGTATACAGTCTGTCTGTGTATACAGTCTGTCTGTCTGTGTATACAGTCTGTCTGTATACAGTCTGTCTGTGTATACAGTTTGTCTGTCTGTATACAGTCTGTGTATACAGTCTGTCTGTATACAGTCTGTCTGTCTACATTCTGTCTGTGTATACAGTGTGTCTGTCTGTGTATACTGTCTGTCTGTATACAGTCTGTCTGTGTACAGTCTGTCTGTGTATACAGATAGTCTGTCTGTCTGTATACATTCTGTCTGTGTATACAGTGTGTCTGTCTGTGTATACTGTCTGTCTGTATACAGTCTGTCTGTGTACAGTCTGTCTGTGTATACAGTCTGTCTGTCTGTGTATACAGTCTGTCTGTATACAGTCTGTCTGTGTATACAGTTTGTCTGTCTGTATACAGTCTGTGTATACAGTCTGTCTGTATACAGTCTGTCTGTCTACATTCTGTCTGTGTATACAGTGTGTCTGTCTGTGTATACTGTCTGTCTGTATACAGTCTGTCTGTGTACAGTCTGTCTGTGTATACAGTCTGTCTGTGTATACAGTCTGTCTGTATACAGTCTGTCTGTGTATACAGTTTGTCTGTCTGTATACAGTCTGTGTATACAGTCTGTCTGTATACAGTCTGTCTGTCTACATTCTGTCTGTGTATACAGTGTGTCTGTCTGTGTATACTGTCTGTCTGTATACAGTCTGTCTGTGTATACAGTTAGTCTGTCTGTCTGTATACATTCTGTCTGTGTATACAGTGTGTCTGTCTGTGTATACTGTCTGTCTGTATACAGTCTGTCTGTGTACAGTCTGTCTGTGTATACAGTCTGTCTGTCTGTGTATACAGTCTGTCTGTATACAGTCTGTCTGTGTATACAGTTTGTCTGTCTGTATACAGTCTGTGTATACAGTCTGTCTGTATACAGTCTGTCTGTCTACATTCTGTCTGTGTATACAGTGTGTCTGTCTGTGTATACTGTCTGTCTGTATACAGTCTGTCTGTGTACAGTCTGTCTGTGTATACAGTTAGTCTGTCTGTCTGTATACATTCTGTCTGTGTATACAGTGTGTCTGTCTGTGTATACAGTCTGTCTGTGTATACATTCTGTCTGTCTGTAAAGAAGAGGGGAGCCAGCACTGCTCATGAATACATGAGCTCATGAATACATGACAATACATACTGACAACTGCGAATAAAGGCAGCCCAGGTGCCAGTATGTGTGGCAGAACCACACACACCAGCACAATGTCAGAACTGGCCCTCACAGTGCCAGACCAGCAAGCATGGATGAAGGGCGGAACAGCCTCAGGCAGGTGGTGCTTAAATAATGATGCCTATGGACCAGGGGGTGGTGGCACCAACATGAATTTTGATGGCAACAGAAGGAATTTTCAAACCACACTGGGCGTGCACAGCAAGGTGGCGGTCAACCACCAAAGAAGAGGGGAGCCAGCACTGCTCATGAATGGCATGCAACAATGAAAAAATAAAAAGTGTAAAATTCACAAATTCATTCCTACTGTAACAATTCAATTTTATTCGCAGTTGTCAGTCCTTGCAGCATGGGAGCGGTTCTGACATTCCCCGGGTAAATGGTGTTCTTATATGGTCCTGTTCAAGTCATTATGAGACCTTATGGTACGATATGAATTTATAACATAGTGTAGGGACCCCCCTATAGAGATTTGCCGTGACGGAGCAGGGGGGCTCAAATCGTTGATCAATAATTTGCAAAAAATCTCATTGAATTGTTATTTTAGGAATGAATTTGTGAATTTTACACTTTATTTTTTCATTGTTGCATACCATTCATGAGCAGTGCTGGCTCCCCTCTTCTTTGCATTCTGTCTGTCTGTGTATACTATCTGTCTGTCTGTCTGTATACAGTCTGTCTGTCTGTCTGTATACAGTCTGTCTGTCTGTCTGTATACAGTCTGTGTTGTATACAGTCTGTCTGTCTGTATACAGTCTGTCTGTGTATACAGCCTGTCTGTGTATACAGTCTGTCTGTGTCTATACCGTCTGTCTGTGTGTATACTGTCTGTGTGTATATGATCTGTCTGTGTATATATGTATATCATACTTACATGTTTCAGCAAGAGTTGGAGTGAGACTGTAGGAAATTTGAGGGGTGGAGGCGGAGCTGGGGTGGAGGCTGGGCGGAGTCCCAAGGGGGCCCAAAAATTTTGCCAGTATGGGGCCCTGAAATTCCTAGTAGCGGCTCTGATCATAGGTAACTGAGATAGATAGGAGAGCGATAGTGTAGAATAGGGACGTGCAGTGTAGGGAAAAATGTGTGCCACAAATCGGCAGTCCATGAAAGAAATAGGGATTACTACTTGTCAGTGCCTGTTAAACAGTTGCCAGTGAACAATCTAAATAGTGTTTCACCACATATTACTGCCTGCTTCTACTGCCTGCTTCAAATTAGCCAGAGAAACACATTTCTAGGTATTGCTAAGTATTACTACCTGCTCCAAATTAGCCAATGAAACACATTTCTAGGTATTGCTACATATTACTGCTTGCGAAAAATTAGGCAATGAAACACATTTCTAGGTATTACTGCGAATTACTGCTTGCTTTAAATTAGGCAGTGAAACACATTTCTAAGTATTGCTGCGAATTACTGCTTGCTTTAAATTAGGCAGTGAAACACATTTCTAGGTATTGCTACATATTACTGCCTGCTCCAAATTAGGCAGTGTAACACATTTCTAGGTATTGCTATGTATTACTGCCTGCTCCAATTTAGGCAATGAAACACATTTCTAGATATTGTTAGTTAGCCTGCTGTAAATTTGCTGGTCAAATAGCTAAAAAGGTCTTGGCAGTTTTCATTGCCTGTTCAAAATAACGTAGTCAACCACATGTCTAGGTATTGTTAGTTAGTACTGCCTTTTGTAAATTTGGTGGTGAACTAGGTAAAAAGGTCTTGGCAGTTTTCATTACCTGCTCAAAATATACTATCAACCACATTTCTAGGTAAAAATACAAAAAACATTGCATGTTACTGCAGTAATGGAGCACCCAGGGTGGTTAATGAAGACTGGATAACCATCCGACACCGCTGGACTGCGGTATGGAAAAAGGAGGATTCCACATGAATAAAATTCAAGTTTTATTAGTGAAAAAATATTTTAAAATTCATAAAATGCCAGACCACATCCTGTGTGTTGCATGGACCATACTTCCCTGCTGTGCAAACACACTATGTAGAAATAGGGGGTCGGCAATTGATGCTACTGTCCTGCTGTCTGCCCAAAAGGTTTTCATATGTCAAGACTCCAAGGTGGGTCTCCAAGTTGTGTCTTGTCTGTACTGGCAGGGTTATGGGAGCACCAGCCGTACACCTGTCTCTCATTCACCTCTATATTTTTTATGTCAATAGTCTAAAAAGTTAATGGCTATGCCAAAACAGTGGGGCTGCACTGTAAAACATTTATTTGCTGTTTTGGAAGCTTTTTCGACACCCCTAAAAGCGTTTTCTCTGCCCTAGGTTTGGCCTCCTATTGAATCCAATGAGATTTGAAAAGGTTCGATGAACAGTTCGGCAAATGTAGTGTTTGTTCGGTAAGGCTTGGTGAACCTAGGCTTCATCATAACTTGTAAAGAAAATGAGCTTACACTATAAATTACATCTGACTCCTGTTCAGTTATGACCTCCTGCTGTGAACAGGTAATTGAGGTCTATAATCTGATGGAGAGTGACACAGAGACTGTTAGGTGACAATTTTCAAACATGTGGACAACTATTCCTCTCTTCAAAATACTGACAGCAGACAGGGTGGCACCGGATTCCGGTTATAAATATTGGTTTTTTTTGTGACAGGCGTACGTCCTACACTTATGGGAGACATGTTTTTGACATTGTGACCCCGAGATGAACAAAATGCATGTTTTTCCATGTCTCATCAGCCCCAAATTATTTATTAGCCAGATAGATGGGTTTGTACAGTATATGCCATATTTTCTATCAATGGAAATTTAAAATCATAATAGAAATTATGGCATTAATATATTCCACCTTGGACCTCCAGGGAGGCAGCTATCCTGAAGATCTGGGATCCCATAATTTGTGAGACCCATGCCTCATCCCAATGACAAGTCCACATCAGAAGTCACCAAGGGGAGGTATGTTAGAGTTACTGTTATCTAACAAATTCTGATTCTGAATTATAATCACTGTTCAGTCTGGAAGACACAGTTTGCTCTAGGATTGTACCATACTTCAATAGAGGTGCTTACCTCCATAAAAGAATTGCACCAATCCTTGTCTCTACAATTCTAGCATTTCTCTTTATCCGTTTTATTTTACATGGTTGTAAAAAAAAATAAGATATATGAAATGCAATACATTTTTAAATTCTGAGCTATGCCTGATCTCCGTTTCACTCCGCATTCAGATGATTAAAGGTACCTTGACATGGTTGGATGGTCTGTGTGCTCTTTGATCAAAAAACACTAGCTAAGTACCTTACATCTATAACTTTTATAGAAATACTGGAGTTTATGTATTCATTATGTTGTATATTTTAATAACGGCCTATAAACAATTGGTGGTGGCAACTAATTTGACTTTGGTTATTGCAGAGCTTGGCAGTGACGGTACCGAAATACATATACAGTCATGGCCAAAAGTGTTTACACACTTCAGATTGTTTCACTTTGGGTTTGGTGTGAAATTATGTAAAATTTGCCTTCTTTTCTTTGCTTTCTATTATGTTGTTCAAATTAAATTCTTTCAAATAAAACAAATGCAATTAATTTTCTAATTTCCAAGTCTTGAACGTCCCTGAAGATCTCCTCAATGCTATATCCCCAGGTTGCTCTCTGATATTTTATATGGCTCCCTAAGAACTATGAGGCTTACGAAACACAATGCTGATCAGAGGCTCCTGCAGGCACTTCCTAAGGATTAAGATATTACACCATAACCTATTCCTCTGATTAGAAATTACTGTACTTGATCTGGTGACAATTTTCATCAGTAAAGATCCATTTACTACTACATTAATTATTTACTACTAATACAGCTACAGCTCTATTTGGGCCATGCTTATCGTTGCCAGTCTTATGACTGCTACCAGGTCAGGTACCCACCTTTAATTCAGGGCTGAGATAAAGTCTAGGGCAGGGAGAATATTGTTTTATTTATTTTCTACCCCATTAGAGTTACTAAATACGGTAGGTCCCATGTCATTAGTTCTTTGGTGTAGGAATGTAAATGATCATGTATTAAAAGGTGTTTATCATATGACTGACCAACTTCTCCAGTAGCAAGACATTGCCCATTGAAGAATGTTAGCTGGAAATGTTATAAGGAAGTGAAACTCACTGCAGATACTATGTAAGAGTGGAATTTAGCAATTGTGTTTACTTATATAGTGATAATATATTCCACAGCGCTTTATAGACATTATCATCACTGTCCATGTCGGGGCTCACAAACTAAATCCCCCATCGGTATGTCTTTGGAGGGTGGAAAAACTCAAACAAGCATGAGCTCTTTGCAGATGTCATCCTTGGTGTGATCTAAAACCCAAGATCCCAGTGCTGCAACGCCTCCGTGCCCAAAATAACCAGTCAGTCTTGCACATAAGAGATTAATTAGGTATGTATGGTATATATTACAGTATATGTATTAAAATAGGAGTTGGGTTCATGTATCTTTGGACAGAAACAACATTTTTCACATTTTTGTTCTGTACATTACCATAATGGATCTTGAACAAAACAATTCAGATGCAGTTGAAGGTCAGACTTTCAGCTGTAATTCAGTGGGTTGGACAAAATGACTGCATAAAAATGTGAGGAACCAAAGTATTTTTTAAACACAATCCCATCATTTCAGGGGCTCAAAAGTAATTGGTCAAATTAAATATTTGGAAATAAAATGTTAATTTCTAATACTTGGTTGAAAACCCTTTGTTGGCAATGGCTGCCTGAACTCATGGACATCATCAGTCGCTGTGTTTCCTCCTTTTTAATACTCTGCCGGCCTTTACTGCAGGGGTTTTCACTTGCTGTTTGTTTGTGGGCCTTTCTGTCTGAAGTTTAGTCTTTAACAAGTGAAATGCGGCTCTATTGGGTTGAGATCAGGTAACTGACTCGGCCATTCAAGAACATTCAACTTCTTTGCTTTAATAAACTCCTGGGTTGTTTTGGCTTTATGTTTTGGGTCATTGTCCATCTGTATTATGAAACACCGACCAATCCGTTTGGCTGGATTTTGCTGGATTTGAGTACACAGTATGTCTCTGAAAACCCCCAAATCATCTGGCTGCTTCTGTCCTGTGTCACATCATCAATAAACACTAGTGATCCAGTGCCACTGCCAGCCACGCATGCCCAAGCCACCACAAAGCCTCCGCCATGTGTTACAGATGATGTGTATGCTTTGGATCATGAACTGTACCATGCTTTCTCCATATTTTTTTCTTTCTATCATTCTGGTAGAGGTTGATATTGGTATCATCTCTCCAAAGAATGTTCTTCTAGAACTGTGCTGATTTTTAAGATACTTTTTTTAGCAAAGTCCAATCTAGCCTTATTATTCTTGAGGCTTATGAGTGGCTTGCACTGTGCAGTAAACCCTCTGTATTTTCTTTCATGCAGTCTTCTTTTTATGGTATATTTATTGGATGTTGATACACCTATATTCTGGAGAGTGTTGGTCTCTTGGTTGGATGTTGTGAAGGGCTTTCTCTTCACTATGGTAATTATTCTGCGATCATCCACTACTGTTATCTTTCGTGGGGGTCCAAGTCTTCTTGAATTGTTGAGGTCACCAGTGCTTGCTTTCTTTCTTTCTTTCTTTCTTTCTTTCTCATGATGTACCAAACTTTAGATTTAGCCAGTCCTAATATTGTAGTAATTTCTCAGATATTTTTTCTGTTTTCGCAGAGGAAAGATGGCTTGTTTCACCTGCATGGAAAGCTTTTTTGACTACATGTTTACTTCATAGCAAAAACTTCAAAATGCAAGCACCACACCTCATATCAACTCTAATCCTTTTATGTGCTTAATTGATAATGAAATAATACATTAATTGCCCCTCCCGGCCTATAAAACGGCCAGGGAGTCAAATGTCCAGTTACTTTTGAGCCCTTTAAAACCAGGGTGGCACATGTAAAGGAGCTGAGACTCCTAAACCCTTCATCAAATTTTAATGTGAATACTCTCAAATGAAAGACTTTATGTCCATGTCAATTATATATATCAATAACTTAAATATGTTTTAGTAAACAGGTAAAAAAAAACAAATTTGTATCCGTGTCCAAATATATATGGACCCAACTGTATCTAAGCTGCACTAATAGTCATTAGGTGCCTTGGAGAAAGCTGAATGTCCCTTCATGAAGGTGGAAATTTTCATTCATATGACATGTAAAGAGGTGCTTTGAGTGGAATTCACCTTTGAAATAATTTTTGTTCATTTATAAAGACAATTGGTGGGACATATTGTATTTTTAACCATGGTGTCCTCACTACTACTGAGTCCCTCATCCTAGCCAGTGACATGTTACTTTAGTTGGCCTCCCATTTCTATAATATTGTAATATCCAAAATTTTAACCCTATGGCCCATCAGATTAACACTGTGATCTTGTTTCCATAGACTTTTTAATGGGATCTGAAAACAATACTTCTTCAGATGACTTTATCCTACTGGGATTCTCCGAGAGACCAATTATCTGTTCATTTTTAATCACTATGACATACATCATGGTTCTTATAGCTAATTTGTCTGTATTTAGTATCATCCAGATAGACAGCCATCTCCAGACTCCAATGTACTTTTTCTTGTGTTGCTTGTCCATCCTGGATGTGTGTTACTCTACGGTCACCCTTCCAGCTATGTTGGTAAATGCTGTAACAGGGAATAGGAAAATAACCTTCAGCTGGTGCTTTATCCAGCTTTATTTCTTTATCTGTGCTGGAGGTACTGAATGTCTTCTTCTGGCCGCCATGGCCTATGACCGATATATAGCCATATGTAACCCACTCCACTATATTCTACTTATGAACAAAAGGTTCTGCTCCTACGTTGTTGCAGGATGTTTCTTGATGGGTTTCATAAATTCCATGTTTCACACATTTATGACTTTGAACCTAACATTTTGTGGACCTCGTCATATCAACAATTTTCTCTGTGATGTGCTTCCGATGTTGGAAGCTGCTTGTAGTGACATATACAGTAGTCAGACATTCATACAAGTAGACACAGTGGTGCTTGGAGTAACCACATTTTTAGTTGTGATGATCTCCTATGCCCACATAATTTCTACCATATTGAAAATCCACTCTTCAGAGGGAAGACAGAAGGTTTTCTCCACGTGTTCCTCCCACCTCATTGTCATCACAGTTTTTTACATAACAGGTATTTTCAGCTACAATGGTCCAAAGTCTAGAGAATCTTTTACAGTTGGCCGAGTTTCATCCATTATCAACAGCGTGCTGCCTCCATTGGTGAACCCCGTTATATATTGCTTGAGAAATAAAGAGGTGAAGACAGCTCTAAAAAAGCAATTACTAGTGTTTGAAAATCGAAAAGCAAGAAAGACATAAGACTTGAAGTTCATATATTGCATGTGACCCTAACACATGCCACCAGTAAAAAGTCATTATTTAGTCGTAGTTGGAGGTGAACTTCCAGGCAGTTCCTATAGGAAGGTCCCCCATCTACCATGTGCTATTTACAGTATCGTGCTGTTGCCTTTTTTGCTGAAAAGGGTTAAGACAAAAAATACAGTAAAGCGTCTGTTACGGGGGGACTGGCAGATTAGGATAAAGGTGGTGAATATCCCAATCGCCAGTCGGGGTCTACCGTGCTCCAAGTTGGTAAAGGAGCTGCTGGCAGCCCAAAGGTCAGGCGGACAATGCAGAGCTGGGTGGCTCCGAAATAATATGAGCCTGATCCAAGTGCATCACTTGGACCAGGACTACTGTATTGTGAACCCTATTAACCTCACAGGGTCCACACATCCAAACCAGGAACACCCCTGTTAACATCACAGGAGTCCTGGGGTACACTGTCCGTGTGCGTAGGGGGAACACCAAGGACAGTCGGCATCGCAGCCCAATTAACTCCACTAGGCTGCTCAAGCAGTACTGGACGGTAGGAAGGAAGCACGATGCCTGACCCTGACATGCCGAGGTACAAATCTCGGCGTGACAGGCACTGGACACCTAACAATACCTTCGACTTCCAGAACAACTGGGTGTTACCGCAATATGGCTCTCTAATGTGTATGTGAAGACTGCGCCCCTCCATGCGGTCTCCAAGCCCTTTTACTACCTTGGGTCTACCCCAAACTCAGGGTGAGCCACAATGGCACCTCCAGGGTCAATAGCGGAGTGCCACATCATCAGTGACGTCACCAACAGCCTATGCAGAACCACCATGTCATTAATGACACAATGGTAGCACCGCCCCAAACACCCTACCAGTCATCATCTGATGACCAATGGTGGGGTGCCAGGTTATAGGGGTGAGCCTCTGCGAGCCAGTCTGGAGTGACCATATCAACAGGACACCTGATGCTATCCAACCTATCAGGGCCTGCCACCTCACAGTCATGCCCAGGGAGGTGCCTGAGCATGCTCAGTAGCCTGAACCACAGATTTTGTCTCAGATGTGCCTGAGCATGCTCAGTAGATACAACACAGGACTTGGACAAAGAACAGAGTCCAAGTACCTGAGCAAAGAGGCTTTTCGCACAAAGTGTGGGAGCATGCTCAGTAGCCTGAACTGAGGACTTTGCCTCAGGTATGGCACTATCAGGCTGAGCATGCTTACTAGGCGAAATACTGGACATTGACTCTGGCTGTGGAAAATCGGCACGCGCATGCGCCCTAGCCGCTTCTTCACACTTAGACGTGAAAGAAGAAGCAGCCAGCTGGACGACCGGAGGCACAGCCAAAAATAGCGGCCGGCGCCTGAGCGTAGCAGGAACTGCAGCAGGCGGCTTGCAGCTACGACAATGCCGATTTGTAACAGTAGCCCCCCCTCTAGTGCCCCCCCACTCGTATGGTTTGCAGTCGTCACAGGTACCACTGTGCGACGGGCAGGAGATAGAGCTATGCAGTGGGAGCCACAAAACACGCTCCACCGCACAATCTCTTTCTGACGACCACTCGATATGTGGGGAATGTCATTTCAGCCAAGGCATGCCCAGCAGAGTATCATCTGCACCCTTAGGGAGAACCAGAAAAGAAATGGTCTCCCTATGCCCAGATGACATGGCAAGGGTAATAGGCACCGTCCGGTGGTGAATTACCTTAGGTAAAAAGGACCCATCCACCACTCAGACTCTCACTTGCCTTGGCATTTGCACCAGTGGGATGGCATGCCGCTGAGAAAAAGAGGAGATAAAGTTATCCCCAGGCCCTGTGTCCACACGAGCACTTGTGGACCAGGTTGACCCCTTAAAGGATATGGACACATGAAACGTCACCCTAATTCGAACCTCCCACTCCCGAATCCAAGACTTCTTCCGAGCTGCACCAAACCTCTGGAATGCTCTACCCCAAGAAGTTAGGACAAATCACAACTTACTCAGCTTCAGACGCTCAATAAAAACGCATCTTTTTAGGGCGGCCTATCACACTCCCTAGCCAAACTAATTTCACCTAATCCCTCTACAACTTCTCAGAACATAACCCCAGGTCAAACTCCATGGCACCCAAATGCATCTCAAGGCTCTGGCCTATTGGTCCAGGAAGCCATTATCTATCCCCCATTTCCTTGAGATGGCTGGATTGTTATTGTAAATAAGCACTTATACCATGCCCTTCCCCCCATCTCATTGTAGATTGTAAGCTTTCATGAGCAGCGTTGCCTTTTTTCCCTTTAAATATTGTATCTTCTATAATTGTTACTTGTTTGTATATGTTTATGTATGATATGTATATGAGCCTCCTGAATTGTAAAGCGCTGCGGAATATGTTGGCGCTATAGAAATAAAGATTATTATTATTATTATTATTATTAATGGATGATGTCTGGTCCAGTCTGTCACCAGCTATGGTCCCCGATCGCGGTCACTTAGCCCGACGCTTTGGACAACAGTTGGCATAATGACCGAACTGCCCACAAGCGAAACAGGAAGTACCCTTGCGACTCGATGACCTAGCAGCACCAACCCTAAAGATGTCCATAGTGACAGGGACATCCTCTAAGGGAGGTGCAGAAGGAGAGACCACCACAGTAGCTGAATGACCCTCTGACCTGCGCTCCAGCTGACGTTCGGAGTTTTGCAAGTCAATGCAGGTAACCAGTGTCATTACGCCCTCAAGGGAGGTTGGTGCCTCGTGAGACGCTAACACGTTCTTGACGTGTAAGGCCAACTCCTTCCAAAAAAGCGGAATGAGGGTCTTATCTGGCCACCCTAGTTCTGCAGCAAGTGTCCTAAACCTCACAGCATACTGACTCGAGGAGGTACACACCTGCTCCAAAGTCAGCAGCTGTAGGGCCGAGTCGTGAGGGACCTGAGGCCCCAGGAACACTTGCCGCATGGACTCCAAGAACTCAGCGGAATCCTGAACTACGAGGTTGTTCCTCTCCCACAATGGTGTAGCCCACTCCAGAGCTCTCTGTGAGCAAGGAGATAGTAAACCCCACCTTTGACCTCTCAGTAGGGAACTGTGCAGCCAGCAGCTCCAGATGGATTGAGCACTGGTTCACGAATCTCCTACTTGCCTTGCTGTCCCCAGAAAACTTATTGGGCAGTGTGTGGTGAAGGAGAGGTGAAGTTGGTTTTGTTGCAGTCACCATTGCGGCCGCTTGAGCCACCACATCAGCCATATCAGCAGCGAGAGCAGACTGCTCCAGAGACCTAACTCTGGTCTCAAGCTGCTGTATGTACTGACATAGCTGTTGTATTTCTGCCATGCCAGCCAGACCCTGGTGCAGTCTTAGTGCTACAGGGGGTCTGGCGGATTAGGATAAAGGTGGTGAATATCCCAATCTCCAGTCGGGGTCCACCGTGCTCCAAGATGATAAAGGAGCTGCTGGCAACCTTCAGGTCAGACAGACAAAACAGAGCTGGATGGCTCCGAAATAATACGAGCCTGAACCAAGTTAGACGTTACTTGGACAAGGACTATTGTGAACCCTGTTAACCTTACAGGTTCCACACACCCAAACCAGGAACACCCCTGTTAACACCATAGGGGTCCTGGGGTACACTCTCCGTGTGCATAGGGGGAACACCCAGAACAGTCGGCATCGCAGCCCAGTGAACTCCACTAGGCTGCTCAAGCAGTACTGGACGGTAGGAGGGAAGCACGATGCCTGACCCTGACATGCCGAGGTACAAATCTTGGCACTGCACACCTAACCCTACCTACCACTTCCAAAACAACTGGGTGTTACCGCAATGTGGCTCTCTAATGTGTATGTGAAGACTGCGCCCCTCAATGCGGTCTCCAAGCCCTTTTAATACCTAGGGCAGTCATGGCGAACCTTTTACAGGCCGAGTGCCCAAACTGTAGCCCTAAATCCAATTTTTTTTTCCAAAGTGCCAACCAATCCTATTATGTAAATAATTGATTGTAACCTTACCTTTGCCGTCTTCTCTTCTCTTCAGCAGGGGGCATCACGCTCATGGTTACCACACATTGAAGCTGAGCCCCTGCCCTTTCCAGACACAGCAGTTGGATTGATCTTTCTGGAAAAAATTGCAGCATATTAGACAGAGATTTTAGCCTGGAATGCAATCAGATCTACATTTCAAAGTCTGAACATCTTGAAATCCCATAAAGACGTACGAGTTGCTCCCCTCCCCCTTCATTGTGTAGTTCTGTCCCCCTTCCTGGCCACTTCCTGCTAAACATGTCCCCCATCCTGATTTATATTTCCTACATTCAGGTATATTTGTCCCCATCATGGCCCCATCCTGGTAAATATACCTCATCCTGGTAAATGTCCTCCATCCTGGTAAATGTACCTTATTCTGGCATGTTCCCCCATGCTGGTAAATGTACCCCATCCTGACATATTGCCCATCCTTGTAAATGTTCCCCCATCCCGGCATGTACCCCATTCCTGGTAAATGTCCTCCATCCTGGTAAATGTTCCCAATCCTGGTTAATTTACCCCATGCAGGTAAATGTCCCCCTTCCTAGCATGTACCCCTTCCTGGTAAATGTTCGCCTTCCTGGTAAATGTACCCTATTGAGGCATGTTTCCTCCATCCTGGCATGCATGTTTCCTCCATCCTGGCATGCATGTTTCCCCATCCTGGCATGTATGTTTTCCCCATCCTGGCATGCATGTTTTCCCCATCCTGACATACATGTTTTCCTCATCCTGGCATGCATGTTTCCCCATCCTGGCATGTATGTTTTCCCCATCCTGGCATGCATGTTTTCCCCATCCTGGCATGCATGTTTTCCCCATCCTGGCATGCATGTTTCCTCCATCCTGGCATGCATGTTTCCTCCATCCTGGCATGCATGTTTCCCCATCCTGGCATGTATGTTTTCCCCATCCTGGCATGAATGTTTCCTCCATCCTAGCATGTATGTTTTCCCCATCCTGGCATGCATGTTTCCTCCATCCTGGCATGCATGTTTCCTCCATCCTGGCATGCATGTTTCCCCATCCTAGCATGTATGTTTTCCCCATCCTGGCATGCATGTTTCCTCCATCCTAGCATGCATGTTTCTTCCATCCTGGCATGCATGTTTCCCCATCCTGGCATGTATGTTTCCCCATCCTGGCATGTATGTTTTCCCCATCCTGGCATGCATGTTTTCCCCATCCTGGCATGCATGTTTTCCCCATCCTGGCATGCATGTTTCCTCCATCCTGGCATGCATGTTTCCTCCATCCTGGCATGCATTGTTCCCCATCCTGGCATGCATGTTTCCCCATCCTGGCATGCATGTTTCCTCCATCCTGGCATGCATTGTTCCCCATCCTGGCATGCATTTTTCCTCCATCCTGGCATGCATTGTTCCCCATTCTGGCATGCATGTTTTCCCCATCCTGGCATGCATGTTTCCTCCATCCTGGCATGCATGTTTCCCCATCCTGGCATGCATGTTTCCTCCATCCTGGCATGCATATTTCCCCATCCTGGCATGCATGTTTTCCCCATCCTGGCATGCATGTTTTCCCCATCCTGGCATGTGACCCGCCCCAGGGCCGTGGGGTACTCGGTTCCGGGTGTTGGTTAATGGGATTATGTCACGGGGGCCTGTGCCCGGTTCCGTGGCCCTGGTGGTCGCTGAAAGTCAATAAATAATAAAAAAAATAAAATAAAATAAAATAAATAAAAAAAATAATAAAGAAAATAAATAAATAAAAGTATTTCGTGACGCCACCTACGATTCCAGTATGGTTACTGGGGCTGCAGGTCAGACCTCTGGGATGATGGTTAGGCAGCCAGTTGTTTACGCTTCCCGTAGGTGAAGCGGGGTCCCCAGGGCAGTTTTAGTAGTACACAGATATGGCGGTTTTTCTTCACAGCCTTTTCAACTGTCACTTTAGTGCAGCAGCCTATGGCTCTTCAGATGAAGAAATAAAGTGCATCACACCAATTCATTAACTCTGACCAGATTTTACTTGCAGGTGTTAAAAAGGGGTTCAGTTTCTGATGTTACAGTTTTTGGTGATCTGGGAACAGTTCAGGATCTCTGCACCAGGTCAGTTGTGTGGCCTCACTGCTGTGCTATGTTTCTCCTTGGTACTAGGCTGCCTGTAGCTATACCTTGTCCCTCTCTCACTGTCTTCACCTGTATGGCAGGCGGCGGGAGCTTCTCTAAGGGGCACTGCTGTACTCACTGCGATCCCTAAACTCTGTGTAGCGGCTTTGCCTTCAGGTGCTGCTGCAGCCAGGAGATCTGCAGTCTCCCTGGCCCCCGGTCTTTATTGCTGGGCAGATTAGATCCCTCACAATCTCGGACGCCGGTGTCCGATAATCAGCGCTGTTCCTTGGGGATGAACCGGTCTGGCTCCACCTCCCCGGTCACTCCTCTTTTGCCTCACTCTTGATCCCTCAGGCGGTCACACAGTTACTTGTGCGGGCTAAGCACTGCCCTCTCCATTTTGATGTCTCCCCTCACTCTCTGCTCGCACAGTCTCCTTTTCTCCAACTGTCAACTCTCTGACTCCGCCTCCAAACCTGGCTTTAAAGGGGACCTCACCTGAACTCGACTTGTAGAGCTCCCCCTCCAGGCTTGGAGTGGAAATGTTGTATGTGGGATTACCTGATGTGGAGATCCTTCCCTGCCCAGGTACAGCTATATTTGTGGCAACTGAACCCTGGGGTGCCACATTCCCCCTTAGTTAAATTCAGTACTCCTGGACTGGAAACACAAACTTATAAAACATTAGCAACAATAAAGAGTAGTACAAAGTCTTAAAAAAATTAAAATTACAAAAACCAATAAAACAGAAAAATGCAGTCCTTCCGCTGCAAAATGTGAGTATGGTATATATAAGAACGTTTTTGACCACTACCAGTTCTGTGGTCCATTGGTCCATAAAAGTTCAAGAAGATGCAAAAGTTCATGCAAAAAGTCCTGCAGGCTCAACACGCTTGACGGTTATGGATTTACTTAGTTGCAATAAACAAATAAATAAAATATTTTTACATTTTACTAACTACTACACTTTCTATTTAATATTCTTCTATATAACGGGACGGGGGCTGACCAAAGTTGCTACGGTTAGACCTACGTAATGTCTGTGTCACAACTCGTCGGTGCAGTGTACTGGTACCTAGTGCTGGTGTTATGCGTGCACTATCTACTAGTCTGCATGAGGATCTACGCAATATTGGTATGCGTGAATGTTGTCTTAGTCTTACCATAGGACTGGCAGGTTCACCAATAGCAGGGTTCTCTGGTTCTACTGCGACAGGTAATTCTTCTGAAATGTTGACCGGTTCTTCCAGTCTTTCTGGGACTTCTACTGGTTGAGCGCCAGTCAATAATGGTATAATTATGGCTCCATTGTACTGAGGCCAACTTTCAGGAAAATCACCAAGTACTGTTCTTATCATCTTCTCTTTCTTTTCCTCTTTAGGTTGAGGTATACAGGGGATTACTTCTTTTTGCTTCAACTGTTCAGGACATTTTTTAAGGTGGTCTCTAGAAACTGCCGCTGACGTTTTTCCCTTATCCTTGCTGATTAAGCAGATTTTCTTGTTGTCAAATTTAGAGGGCAATACCGTGTATGGTTCTGCTTCCCACTGGTCATCAAGCTTATGGGTCTTTCTTTTTCTTTTTAGAACCATCTCTCCAGGTATTAAAGGAGCAGCTGGTGCATTCTTGTTATAATCTTTCTCTTGCCTTTCTCTAATTTGGTCTAGGCTTCTTTCTACGCACTCCTGTACCTTTTTGTACTGCTCTTGGCGCTTAGTGTCCCAATCAGCTTCAGGTGAACTGGTTTCAGGAACAACAATTCCCATTTCTAAGTCAATTCATAACTTCCCGGGTCTTGCTCTCATCAAGTATGCTGGCGTGCAATTGGTGGAACTCACAGGGATGTTGTTGTACATGTCCACTAAATCAGGCAACTTCTCTGGCCACATGCTTCTTTCTTCCAAGGGCAAGGTTTTTAACAGGTCTATAACAACCTGGTTCATTTTCTCACACATGCCGTTTGTCTGTGGGTGATTCAGTGTGGTTCGGATTTTCTTACATCCATACAGGTTGCAAAACTCCTGGAACACTTCAGCTTCGAACGCAGAACCTTGATCCGTCAACACCTGTTCCGGGTAGCCATGTGGTCTGCAGAAGTAGGCTTGAAAGGTTCTCGCTGCAGTTCTTGCTGTCAAGTCCTTTACAGGTACTACCACCAGAAACCGGGAATAGTGGTCCACCATAGTGAGGGCATACGTATAACCGGATCTACTGGGTGTCAATTTCACATGGTCCAAGGCTACAAGTTACAGCGGCTGCTTGGTGACAATTGGTTGTAGTGGAGCTTTTTGACTGTCACGATCCTTTCTTCTCAGGTTGCATGGGCCACAGTTTCGGCACCAGTTCTCAATGGTAGTTCTCATGCCAACCCAATAGAATCTGTGGCGTAACAGTACCTTAAGCTTCTTCCACCCGAAGTGTCCTGCTCCATCATGGTACGCCTCCAGCACCATCTGAACATCTCTCTTCGGTACCACTATTTGCCACACCCTCTCATAGGTTCGGGGGTTGATGTAATGTCTGCATAGCCTACCCCTGTAGATGAACAATCTGCTCTTTTTCTTCCACAGGTACTGCGCTTCCGGTGGGGCATCTGGGCTAAGACTTGAGTCTGGTTGGATTATTAGCTCTTTAACTAGGCGAACAGCCGGATCGCTGTCTTGCGTTTCCTCCCACCCGTGGTAAGGTAACGAGTTCAGCGTGGCCTCTTGGCGTTTGCCTTTAACACCTTGGTTACACTGGGATGCACTGTTGCGGTGAAAAGCCGGCAGCTCTATCTCTTCTAGCTCATCCGAGTCTTCTCCTGCATCTGGTAAATGGGGCATTCTCGACAATGCATCAGCGTTAGCGTTTTTGCGGCCTGCCCAATATTTGATGGTGAAGTCATAGTTTGACAACTGGGCCATCCATCGCTGCTCTAGTGCACCTAGCTTTGCGGAGTCCAAGTGGGTAAGCGGGTTGTTATCCGTAAATACGGTAAACTTCGCAGATGCCAGGTAGTGCTTGCATCATTCAGTGACGGCCCAGACTAAGGCCAGGAATTCCAGCTTGAACGAACTGTAGTTTTCTGGGTTTCTCTCAGTAGGACGGAGCTTCCTGCTTGCAAAGGCAATTACACGTTCTTTGCCATTCTGCACCTGCGACAGCACAGCTCCCAATCCCACATTACTGGCATCTGTGTACAGCAGGAATGGCAGATTATAATCAGGGTAGGCCAGGATTTCCTCACCGGTCAGGGCCCACTTCATGTGCTTGAAGGAGTCTTCTTCTTTCTCACCCCATTCAAACGGAGGGCTGGAAGTCTTGCCCTTTTTGGTCTGGCCTACCAGGAGATCTTGCAAAGGCGCCGCTATTTTCGTGAAGTCCTTTATGAACCTCCTGTAGTATCCTACCAGCCCCAAGAACTGATGCACCTCTTTGACGGTTGTTGGCTTTGGCCAGTCTCTGATAGCAGTGACCTTTTCAGGGTCTGGTGCCACACCATCCGCACTGACCACATGCCCAAGATACTGAACCTTCGGCTTCAGCAAATGGCATTTTGAAGGCTTTAGTTTCATACCAAACTTTGACAATGCTTCAAACACCTCGGCCAGGTGCTCCAGATGTTCCTCATACGTCTTGGAATACACGATGACGTCATCAAGATATATCAGTACAGTCTCGAAGTTTTGGTGCCCCAGGCAACACTCCATCAGCCTTTGGAACGTGCCGGGTGCATTGCAGAGTCCAAACGGCATGCTGTTGAACTCACACAGACCCATCGGCGTCGTGAATGCGGTCTTCTCTCGATCTTCTGCCATGGAAACCTGCCAATACCCACTGGTAAGATCTAAGGTGGAAAAGAAATTAGCAGCTTTCAGTGCAGCAAGTGATTCCTCAATGCGGGGCAACGGGTAAGCATCCTTGTGTGTTATGCGGTTTATCTGCCTATAGTCAACGCACATCCTCATTGTGCCATCTTTCTTTCTTACCAGGACAAGTGGGGCTGACCAGGGGCTACAACTATCTCTAATAACCCCAGCTTCCTTCATTTCCCGTAACATTTCTTTAGCACACTGATAGTGAGCTGGTGGGATAGGCCTGTATCTCTCTTTTATAGGTGGATGGTCTCCCGTGGGTATGCGATGGTGTACCCCTTTTATCCGCCCAAAGTCTAATGGATGCTTACTAAAGACCCGTTCATATTCCTTCACCACCCGATAAACTCCGTGCCTTTGGTAAGAAGGGGTGGAATCAGTCCGACATGCAGCTTCTGACACCAGTCCTCCAGCTGTCCCTTGGAGCTGTTGTCCTCCGCCTGGTCGGACGGGGTCAAGGGTTCCACTGCCTGAATTGAGTTGTTGTTGACAGTGAACAACTTGGCAACAGTAGCATATCTGGGTAGCTTGACCTCTTCCTCTCCACAGTTTAAAACTCGTACAGGTACCTTCCCTTTGCATACATCAACTATCCCCCTGGCTGTCAGGACTGTGGGCCTAATATCTGAGTACATGGGCTCTACCATTGCCTGGTAATCCCGCCCTCTGAGGCCTATAGCTGCCCGACACCAAATCATCACTTCACTTCTTGGGGGTAACACAATGGGGAATGGGTCGCTTACCCGTACACTGCCGATTTCTCCACCAGACAACTCTACCAGTTGTCTCTGCAGAAGGGCTTTGATTTCTTTCTGTAGGACCCTCTGCTGCCCGATGCTGGCAGTTTCTGCAACCTGCTGGAGCAAGAAAAGAACTTCTCCTAGACAATTTTCAACAACATTAGTACCTAATATCATTGTTGGATTTCTTTCACGACAATCAGTATCCACTACAATAAGTCCTTGGCCCTTTAGCTCCTCCCTCCCCACCTTTATCGTCACCTCCTTGTACCCTACTTGTGATACCGGCTGTCCATTAGCAGCATATATAGTAAGGTCTGGGTCTGGGCGAGTGAGCTCAGAATCGGCCTAAAATCTTTTGTAAAGGATATGCGGGATCGTCGTCACCTGTGAGCCAGTGTCCAATAGAGCAAGTGTGGGAATGCCATCTAGCACGATAGATAGGAATGTTCGTCCTCCCGCATATCTATCGCGCCAGTTCGATGGGCCTGGTTGTTTTATTCCTGGTGGCCGGCCCGCTGCCCCAGGAGTCGCTGGTTTAAAGGACATGACCTGGCAAAGTGGCCCGCCTCGTTACAACGGCGGCAGATAGGTTGTCCTGACGAGTCGTAGCGGTCGTTGGGTCTTCCTCTGGGCGGTGGGTTCCTCCTTCCTCGCATCCACGGGATGTCCTCAGGGCTGTCAGCCAACTGAATCCTCTCCGACGACTGTGGTTTCTGCTGGAGTTGCATGGCCTTTAGGAGCATGGCCAAATCTTTTGTCAGCTGCTGTACCTGGGAATGCAAGTCATCAGAGGCACCAGGTATTACAGCCTGTCCATTGATTTCTGCTGTAGTTAAGGAAAGGGACGCCACCTCTGAGGGAGAGGTGATGGCTTGCCGCGGTTGAGGTGCGGGGTCTGTAGTTACAGGGACTTGCAGTGCTCTAATGGCCCGGTTCTTCAGAGTTACAAAGTCTAGACTCGGATGCTCCATGACCCATAGACGCAGCTGTGTTTGATGAATTGGTGAATGTAGCCCCTCAAGAAACTGTTCAATTAACATTTTATCTTCCTCTCGTGCACTTTCAGGGTCTACCTGCTTTACAGCCCGCAGCGCCTCCTGAAGGTTCAATGCATAATCCCGTATGCTATCCTGTGGCCTTTGTTTGCAGTTGTAAAACCTCATTCTTAGCTCAGCTACAGTACGAGTTTCAAAAGCAGCTTTTAAATTAGCAAATATCTGGGTTATTGTCCTTTTATCTGTATTCAGCCAGGATTTAACCTCTCGCTCTGCTGCACCCGTCAGTTGCCCCAGCAAAACAGACACTTTTTGCTTGTCAGTCATAGAGTATATATCCAGGAAATTGCACATCTTTTCTCTAAATTCAGCTAGGGTATTGGGCTGCCCAGCATATTGCGGTAACCATGCCGCCCCTGGGACATACGGCAGAGCAAGCGGCATTATCGGGGCTACAGCTTCAGGTGCTGCAGCTGCTCCAGCGGCATCAGCATCGCCTTGCATCTCCATCCTCACTGTGGCGCAGTTAGTTTTTCAAATGCTCAAAATGGCGGCAAAGTTCAGTTATTAAACAGTTTTCAAGGCACACGTTACCCAGGGTTACTGGGCCTTGTCCAGATCCTGTTCATGACGCCAAAAGCTGACCCGCCCCAGGGCCGTGGGGTACTCGGTTCCGGGTGTTGGTTAATGGGATTATGTCACGGGGGCCTGTGCCCGGTTCCGTGGCCCTGGTGGTCGCTGAAAGTCAATAAATAATAATAATAAAAAAAAATAAATAAAAAAAATAATAAAGAAAATAAATAAATAAATAAATAAAAGTATTTTGTGACGCCACCTACGGTTCCAGTATGGTTACTGGGGCTGCAGGTCAGACCTCTGGGTTGATGGTTACGCAGCCAGTTGTTTACGCTTCCCGTAGGTGAAGCGGGGTCCCCAGGGCAGTTTTAGTAGTACACAGATATGGCGGTTTTTCTTCACAGCCTTTTCAACTGTCACTTTAGTGCAGCAGCCTATGGCTCCTCAGATGAAGAAATAAAGTGCATCACACCAATTCATTAACTCTGACCAGATTTTACTTGCAGGTGGTAAAAAGGGGTTCAGTTTCTGATGTTACAGTTTTTGGTGATCTGGGAACAGTTCAGGATCTCTGCACCAGGTCAGTTGTGTGGCCTCCCTGCTGCGCTATGTTTCTCCTTGGTACTAGGCTGCCTGTAGCTATACCTTGTCCCTCTCTCACTGTCTTCACCTGTATGGCAGGCGGCGGGAGCTTCTCTAAGGGGCACTGCTGTACTCACTGCGATCCCTAAGCTCTGTGTAGCGGCTTTGCCCTCAGGTGCTGCTGCGGCCAGGAGATCTGCAGTCTCCCTGGCCCCCGGTCTTTATTGCTGGGCAGAATAGATCCCTCACAATCTCGGACGCCGGTGTCCGATAATCAGCGTTGTTCCTTGGGGATGAACCGGTCTGGCTCCACCTCCCCGGTCACTCCTCTTTTGCCTCACTCTTGATCCCTCAGGCGGTCACACAGTTACTTGTGCGGGCTAAGCACTGCCCTCTCCATTTTGATGTCTCCCCTCACTCTCTGCTCGCACAGTCTCCTTTTCTCCAACTGTCAACTCTCTGACTCCGCCTCCAAACCTGGCTTTAAAGGGGACCTCACCTGAACTCGACTTGTAGAGCTCCCCCTCCAGGCTTGGAGTGGAAATGTTGTATGTGGGATTACCTGATGTGGAGATCCTTCCCTGCCCAGGTAAAGCTATATTTGTGGCAACTGAACCCTGGGGTGCCACACATGCATGTTTCCTCCATCCTGTCATGCATGTTTCCTCCATCCTGGCATGCATGTTTCCTCCATCCTGGCATGTATGTTTTCCCCATCCTGGCATGTATGTTTTCCCCATCCTGGCATGCATGTTTCCTCCATCCTAGCATGTATGTTTTCACCATCCTGGCATGCATGCTTCCTCCATCCTGGCATGCATGTTTCCTCCATCCTGGCATTCATGTTTCCTCCATCCTGGCATGCATTTGTTCCCCATCCTGGCATGCATGTTTCCTCCATCCTGGCATGCATTGTTCCCCATCCTGGCATGCATTGTTACCCATCCTGGCATGCATGTTTCCTCCATCCTGGCATGCATTGTTCTCCATCCTGACATGCATGTTTTCCCCATCCTGGCATGCATGTTTCCTCCATCCTGGCATGCATGTTTCCCCATCCTGCCATGCATGTTTCCTCTATCCTGGCATGCATGTTTCCTCCATCCTGGCATGCATTGTTCCCCATCCTGGCATGCATGTTTCCTCTATCCTGGCATGCATTGTTCCCCATCCTGGCATGCATTGTTCCCCATCCTGGCATGCATGTTTCCTCCATCCTGGCATGCATTGTTCCCCATCCTGGCATGCATGTTTCCCCACCCTGGCATGCATGTCCTCACCCCATGCTGTCATGTGCGTTCCCCCACCCCATGCTGTCATGTGCGTTCTCCCACCCCCACCCCATGCTGTCATGTGCGTTCCCCCACCCCATGCTGTCATGTGCGTTCCCCCACCCCATGCTGTCATGTGCGTTCTCTCACCCCTTGCTGTCATGTGCGTTCCCCCACCCCCACCCCATGCTGTCATGTGCGTTCCCCCTCCCCCACCCCATGCTGTCATGTGCGTTCCCCCTCCCCCACCCCATGCTGTCATGTGCGTTCTCCCACCCGCACCCCATGTTGTAGTGTGCGTTCTCCCACCCCCACCCCACGCTGGCATGTGTGTTCTCCCCCACCCCATGCTGTCATGTGCGGATCATACCCCCACCCCATGCTGTCATGTGCGGTATCCCACCCCCACCCCATGCTGTCATGTGCGTTCTCCCACGCTAGCACTGCGCCCCCCCCCCGGCACAGCCGCACACGCGGTATAAAAAAAAAAAAAGCAACACACAACTCACCTTCCTGCACTCGCTCCCCCGCTGCGCGCCGCTGGGTCCTCAATCCCCACGTGGCCAGAAGACGTCATTACGCCGGCACCGCTTACTGATGCTCCTCCGTCTCCTAGGCAACACACCTGCAGCCTGGGGGAGGAGGAGTGTCAGAGCGAGGAGAAATGTCTCCTCCGCTCCAACAGTTTTGATCTGCCGGCGCGACTGCACTAGCAGATCAAAACTGCAGGATCAGGCGACAGCACACATGCCAGCAGAATGGGCTCTGCGTGCCCCTGGTGGCACGCGTGCCATAGGTTCGCCATCACTGACCTAGGGTCTGCCCCAAACTCAGGGAGAGCCACAATGGCACCTCCAGCGTCAATAGCGGAGTGCCACATCATCAGTGACATCACCAACGGCCTATGCAGAACCACCATGTCACTGATGACACAATGACAGCACCGCCCCAAACACCCTACCAGTTATCATCTGATGACCATTGGTGGGGTGCCAGGTCATAGTGGTGGGCCTCCGCGAGGCAGTCCGGAGTGGCCACATCATCAGGGTACCTGATGCTATCCAGCCTATCAGGGCCTGCCGCCTCACAGACATGCCCAGTGAAGTCCTTACCAGACTTAGCCTCCAATGCACTAAGTGCCTGAGCATGCTCAGTAGCCTGAACCTCAGACTTTGTCTGAGAAATGAGACTATCAGCCTGAGCATGCTCAGAAGGCACAACACAGGACTTGGACACAGAACGGAGTTCAAGTACCTGAGTAAAGAGGCTTTTTGCACAAAGTGTGGGAGCATGATCAGTAGCCTGAACTCAGGATGTAGGCTCAGAAATAGCACTATCAGGCTGATCATGCTCACCAGGCGAAACACTGGACATAGGCTCTGGCTGGGGCAAATCGGCAAGCGCATGCACCCTAGCCACCTCTCCACACTTAGACGTGGAGGAAGAAGCAGCCAGCTGGACGACCCGAGGCATGGCCAAAAATGGCGGCCGGCGCCTGGGCGTAGCAAGAACCGCAGCAGGCTACTTGCGGCTACGGCTGCTCCGATTTGTAACAGCGTCTCTTATCACAAAGTGTGTTGTTGTTTGCCTGTTATGTTTGTTTAAGCCATAGTAGCTTATCACTGGTGTGCATACCTCCCAACCGTCCCGGATACAGCGGGACAGCCCCGATTTTATAGTCTAGTCCCGTTCTCACGCCCGGGAGCTCCGTAATCCCGCATTGTAGTGAGAGGCAGCTGCCACGCCCCCGCACTCTGCTGACCACGCCCCCTCCGGATGCAGGCCACACTCTCTGGATGCCTTCCATGGCATCTATGCTGCTGGGCACGCCGCTTGCTGTTGTCCACACCCCCTCTAAATGCTGGACACATACACTCCTCGGGATGTCTTCCTTGTCCCCTCCTGCTGCTCGCTCTATGCTGGCCACGCCCCCTTTGCCTGCCTCTTCTGCCCAGGATCCTCACATGTGACCGGCTCTCCACAGCGGCTGCTTTGTTTGTTCTGCAACTGAGGTAAGAGCAGCAGCAGAGAGAGAGCAGAGTCAGTGCAGGAGGACAGAGCAGAGTCAGTGCAGGAGGACAGAGCAGAGTGAGTGCAGGAGGACAGTGCAGAGTGAGTGCAGGAGGACAGAGCAGAGTGAGTGCAGGAGGACAGAGCAGAGTGAGTGCAGGAGGACAGAGCAGAGTGAGTGCAGGAGGACAGAGCAGAGTGAGTGCAGGAGGACAGAGCAGAGTGAGTGCAGGAGGACAGTGCAGAGTGAGTGCAGGAGGACAGAGCAGAGTGAGTGCAGGAGGACAGAGCAGAGTGAGTGCAGGAGGACAGTGCAGAGTGAGTGCAAGAGGACAGAGCAGAGTGAGTGCAGGAGGACAGAGCAGAGTAAGTGCAGGAGGACAGAGCAGAGTGAGTGCAGGAGGACAGAGCAGAGTGAGTGCAGGAAGACAGAGCAGAGTGAGTGCAGGAAGACAGAGCAGAGTGAGTGCAGGAGGACAGAGCAGAGTGAGTGCAGGAGGACAGAGCAGAGTGAGTGCATACCTCCCAACCATCCCGGATACAGCGGGACTATCACGCTTTGCATTGTTTGTCCCGTTGCCACGGGCGGGACGGCCGTCTCCCGGGCTCCGCCCACCCACTCTCTCCCCGCCTCCCTGCTTTTCCCTCCTACCATCCTAACACGTGACGTGGCATAACAGAGAGGAGCGCGCTGCCCGAAACTAGTCTCTGTCTGCTCTGTGCTGCTGCTAAGGTATGTAGAATCTCCCCAGCGCTGATTCCCCTCTCCTCCCCTCCCCTCCCGACCGGAGCCTCATTGTGCGGGCAGCCGGCCGCCTCTCTGTGCGGGTGGATGGCCGCCTGTCTCTGCGGTGGACGGCCGCCTCTCTGTACGGGCGGCCCGCCGCCTCTCTGTGCGGCGGACCGCCGGCTGTCTGTGAGGACGCCCCCCGCCGCCTGTCTGTGCAGGCGGCCCGCCGCCTCATTGTGCGGGCGGCCGGCCGCCTCTCTGTGCGGGCGGACGGCCGCCTGTCTCTGCGGTGGACGGCCGCCTCTCTGTGCGGGCGGCCCGCCGCCTCTCTGTGCGGGCGGCTGGCCGCCTCTCTGTGCGGCAGCCCGCCTCCTGTCTGTGTGGGCGGCCCGCCGCCTCACTGTGGCTGCCTGCGTCTCCGTGCTGGAGGCCCGCCGGCTGCCTGCGTGTCCATGCTGGAGGCTCGCCGGCTGCCTGCGTGTCCATGCTGGAGGCCCGCCGGCTGCCTGCGTGTCCATGCTGGAGGCCCGCCGGCTGCCTGCGTGTCCATGCTGGAGGCCCGCCGGCTGCCTGCGTGTCCATGCTGGAGGCCCGCCGGCTGCCTGCGAGTCCATGCTGGAGGCCCGCCGGCTGCCTGCGAGTCCATGCTGGAGGCCCGCCGGCTGCCTGCGAGTCCATGCTGGAGGCCCGCCGGCTGCCTGCGAGTCCATGCTGGAGGCCCGCCGGCTGCCTGCGAGTCCATGCTGGAGGTGTCGCGGGCGGGGAGGAGGGTGTCAGCACACCGCGCTCACCCCTTCTGCTCGGGTCCGGCAGTTGCTCCTGGTGGCTCGAGCTGCGGGCCGGATCCCGGGGTGTCTCGAGCGACACTCCTCGCCCGTGAGTGAAAAGGGGGTGTTTGTTGGGATTATAGTTCGTGACGCCACCCACGGTTGTGGTGATGGCACCACCGCTGCTCAGTATGAGGGTCCCGGGGATGGTGATGGGAGCAGCCAGGTGTTGTGTTGCCCCTCCGTGGGTAGGGGTTGGTGTTCCCGGGGCCCGGTGAAGAAATGTGAAGTGTAGGGCCTGGAGGGCGCAGGGACGCGGGGGCAGCGCTGTGCCTTGCGGCACTATGGTACTCACTCAGCCTGACACGGACACAGTTTGTACGGTAAACCAACGGCTGGTAGGACGGTCCCACAGACGGCTGCACCTGCACTCCCGGTAGGTGACGGTGACGTCTCTCTTCCTTGCACCTGTGTGGTCTGTTGGTATCGGTGGATTCCCTCCGGTTACCCGCTCCCCGACTGCAATCTGGGCCGGAGGAGCTCTACACTTTGCCCGCAGGCGCTGGCCCTGGGGAAACTGGTGCCTTGGCGGTGGCGGTGTCTCCCCGTTAATGGTCGGGCTGTTGCCGTCAATCGGGACTTTGTTGCTGGGGGATCTGCGTCCCCTTCGCTGACGGATTCGGCAAATTGGGCGACTCCTAGCCTTGCCGGGGTCCGAGAGGCCCCTGCCCTGGTGCTGACTGTCCTTCGGAACACTGCTCCAGACCACCGGGCACACAGCCAACGGGGTCCTTCCAGGAACTTCCGAACTGTCCCACTCCGGACAGTCACCGCCGTCGCTGACCTTGCTGTTCTAGCCCTACACACAGCTGGGCTCTCAGGCTCTGTCACCACTTCTTGCTTTCCTCCTGTTCCACTTTCCTTTCCTTCACTTTCACTTCTTGTTGTTTACTCTAGCCCTTCACTGGACTTCACTCTTCCCCTGCCCGGGGCTATCTGCTGTTCACTCTTTCATGTCCCTGACAGTTCTGCCTGGTTTACTTCCTGCCTCCAGAGTTGTGAGCTCCTTGGTGGGCGGAGCCAACCGCCTGGCCCACCCCCTGGTGTGCATCACAGACTCCTGGAGGGAGGCAACAAGGATTTCTGGTTAGCAGGTGTGCCTACCTGGAGTGTGGGGTGTAGTGGTGTTGTTATCTGTGTCCCCTGGCTTGCCCAGGGCGACACATTCCCCCTTAGCAAAATGCAGACCGTCCGCGGGCTGCCGTCCTACACCGGTTTTATTTTTCTGTAAAAGGGGATAACAAGGGTTAATCAAACATAAATAACATTTTTAATCAACTCTTCCCAAAACGGGAGGCACATTTTTCTTTAAACGTTGCAACGGTGTACGGTCACGGTTTCCGCTCTCTCCCACCCAAGCAACCTGGCCCTGATGCTGCCCCTAAAACCCAGGCAGCACCCCTTGACCCACAGTCCAGCACAAGTCACCCGAGCGGGATCTGTCCTTCCCTCCAGAGGGTAGCCACCGGTCCCTTTGGTGGCTGGGCCCTGGCCTGCTCTGCTCAGGGCCCTCCCTCCAACCTGCCTCTCCGGAGGCGGCATTGCGGAAACGGTAACGGTACCCAACATATTTACAAGCCACTAACGTTTGTGGTTGCCCTGCAGAGTTCACGGGCTTGTCCATGGATAGTTCCCATGCATTTTAAACCTTTAACGGTCCCCACGGGGACAACGGTGCCGGCTCCTGCCGGTTGCAAATCACTGCAGCAAATCAGGTAACAAACTCGGGTAATCATCTTTCATCATTGCAGAACTTTCAAAAACTTTCAAACTTTTTCAAACAACACTCTTTTACATTCGCGGACCCTTTTCATTCATAGAACGGTCTCCCTGTACCTAAGTGGGGGTCTACCTAGGTTGGAACGGGTGGACCTTCGGGGCCCGGTGTCAGTGGTACTAGACAGTGGGGTAGAGGGAACAATCGGTTCCTCCTCCCTGCTACAGTGTGGGGCAGGCGGAGGTGCAGGGGAGCTGGGTACAGGTTCATCCCTGGGCACTGGCACTAGTTTTGGCTCACGGTTGACCGCTTCCACTACTTCTTCATCCACGGGTTGTGGGAACAGTATCACTGGAAGTATCACCGCGCCGTTCTGTGTAGGCCAGTTTGCTGGGAAGTCACCCATTACAGTGTGGATTACCTCTGCTGCCTTTTCCACTGGTGGAGGAACCGGTACTTCGGCCTCTGCCTTCAGCGCTGGGGGGCATTTCTTTAGATGGTCTCGAGAAACTGTGGCCAGGGTGTCCCCTTGGTCACGACTGATCAGGTAGGTCTTCCCATTGTCCCACTCAGTGGGTTGTATGACGTAAGGGACTTGCTCCCACTGGTCATCCAGTTTGTGGGCTTTTCTCTTCCGTTTCAGCACCACATCTCCTGGCTGGAAAGGACCTGCAGGCGCCTTCTGGTTGAACCGGTGCTCTTGCTGTTCTCGACTTCGACTGAGGTTCTTCTCCACATACTCCTGGATTTGCCGGTACTGGGCCCTCCTCTGACTTTCCCACTCTGCTGTTGAAGGGAGTGCTTCCGGGGCTTCCAACCCCATCTCCAGATCCACCGGCAGGCGGCCAGGCCGAGCCCTCATCAAATACGCTGGGGTACACTTCGTCGAGCTGGTTTGGATGTTATTGTACATGTCGACCAAGTCGGGTAACTTTTCCGGCCACATGTTCCGTTCTTCCAGCGGTAGCGTCTTGAGGAGCCCCAGGACCAAGTGATTCATTTTCTCGCACATGCCGTTGGTTTGGGCGTGGTACGGAGTGGTCCGGATCTTCTTGCAGCCGTACAACTGGCAGAATTCGTGAAACACCTCTGCTTCAAAAGCCGGGCCCTGGTCAGTCAGCACCTTCTCGGGGTACCCATGAGGTCGGCAGAAATAAGCCTGGAACGCACGAGCAGCAGTTCGACCAGTCAGGTCCTTGACAGGGACTACCACCATAAACCTTGAGTAGTGGTCTACCATGGTCAATGCGTAGGTGTACCCACTTCGGCTAGGGGTGAGCTTAACATGGTCTAGGGCGACCAGTTCCAGCGGCTGATGGGTGACGATGGGATGTAACGGCGCCCTCTGGCTAGTCTCGTCCTTTCTCCTCAGCGTACAAGGACCGCACTCTCGACACCAGGCTTCCACCGATTCACGCATCCCACTCCAATAGAACCGCTCCCTCAACAGCATCTCCAGCTTCTTCCACCCGAAGTGGCCAGCACCATCATGGTATGCCCGCAGTACAGTAGCGACATCAGCCTGAGGAACGATTAACTGGCATATTTTCCCATGGGTCTTCGGGTTGATCAGCTCACGGTACAGCCTCCCTTGGTGTAGGTAAAGCCGTTTCCGTTCTTTCCACAAGCGTTGGGCTTCGGCTGGAGCGCTGGGGTCCATTCCCATGGCGCCTTGTTCCACCAGAGTCTTGACAAGGCGGACAGCCGGCGCTTGGTCCTGGGCGTCCTGCCACTCTTGACTGGGCCGCGGGTCCAGATCCACCCTTTGCTGACATACCTGTATCCTCTCAGTAGGCGGCTGGTGAAACGCAGGTAACTCAATCTCCTCGAGGTCGTCGTCCTCACACCCCTCTTCTGACAAATGGGGCATCCGGGAGAGTGCATCTGCATTGATGTTGACACGACCAGCTCGGTACTTTATGGTGAAATCATAGTTGGCTAACCGAGCTACCCACCGCTGCTCCAGCGCGCCCAACTTGGCCGTGTTCAGGTGAGTTAACGGATTGTTGTCCGTAAACGCGGTGAATTTTGCTGCCGCCAGGTAGTGGCGAAACCGCTCGGTGATAGCCCACACCAACGCCAATAGCTCGAGCTTGAAGGAGCTATAGTTCTCAGGGTTCCTTTCGGTCGGCCGGAGTTTCCGGCTGGCGTAGGCAATCACCTTCTCCTTTCCATCCTGGAGCTGGGACAAGACCGCTCCTAGCCCCACGTTACTGGCGTCCGTGTGGAGAATGAACGGGCGCCCATAGTCGGGGTACGCCAAGACCTCTTCTCCGGTCAAGGCCGCTTTCAACTGGCCAAAGGACTCTTCATGCTGGTCCTCCCACAACAGTGGGGCTACAATGGGTCTACCACCTTTGGTCTGTCCCACGAGGAGATCTTGCATGGGGGCAGCCATCTTCGTGTACCCCTTTATAAAACGCCGATAGTACCCCACCAGGCCCAGGAACTGCCTTACTTCCCTCACTGTGGTTGGTCTCGGCCAGCTCTGGATGGCAGTGATCTTCTCAGGGTCGGGGGCAACACCATCCGCACTCACCACATGTCCTAGATACTGTACCCTGGGTTTCAGCAGATGGCACTTCGAGGGCTTCAACTTCATCCCGAACTTGGCAAGGGACGCGAACACCTCGGCCAGGTGCTCCAGATGGGCTTCATACGTCTGGGAATAAACAATCACATCATCCAAATACAGCAGGACGGTCTCGAAGTTTAAATGTCCCAAACAGCACTCCATCAGCCGTTGGAAGGTCCCGGGGGCATTGCACAGCCCAAACGGCATGCTATTGAATTCGCAGAGCCCCATCGGGGTGGTGAAGGCGGTCTTCTCCCGGTCCTCGGGGGCCACGGCCACTTGCCAGTATCCGCTGGTGAGGTCAAGGGTCGAGAAGTAGTTTGCAGTTCTCAGTGCAGCCAAAGATTCTTCGATACGAGGCAAGGGATAGGCATCTTTATGGGTTATCTGGTTGATCTTCCGGTAGTCCACACACATCCGCATGGTACCATCTTTCTTCTTGACCAGTACCAACGGAGCGGCCCAGGGACTACAACTGTCCCGAATAACCCCTGCCTCCTTCATATTCTTCAACATATCTTTGGCACACTGGTAATGTGCAGGGGGAATAGGTCTATATCTCTCTTTGATAGGGGGATGTTCACCCGTGGGAATGTGGTGTTGGACCCCCTTGATCTGCCCAAAGTCTAGGGGGTGCTTACTGAAAACTTGTTCGTACTCCTGCACTACCCTGTGTACCCCTGCCCTGTGATGTGTAGGGGTATCATCAGTGCCCACATGTAGCTGTTGGTGCCACTCCTTGGTGTCCCCCTGGGGTGGGGAAGTGCTGGTGGTAGGTGGGAGTGTGGATGGACGGGCTTCCTGGATAGTGTGAGGGTCTAGGGTGAGCAGTTTGGCAATGGTGGCATACCGGGGGAGCCTGACTTCTTCCTCCCCACAGTTCAACACTCTCACAGGCACTCTCCCTTTCTTCACATCTACCACCCCTCGGGCGGCCACTACAGTGGGCCAGTGCTCGGAAGGCATGGGTTCCATCATCGCAGGGTAGTCACGCCCCTGAGGCCCTACTGCTGCCCTACACCAGATCATCATCTCACTCCTAGGGGGCACAGTCAATGGAGCAACATCCATCACTCGCACTCCACCAATCTCCCCTCCGGTTGAGCTTACATGCTGGCGGTACATCAGGGCGCGGATCTCACGCTGCACAGCCCTCTGCCGGCTCCCCGCCGCCGTGGCGGCTAGCCGTTGCAAAAGGTTCAACACATCAGCCATGCAGTGTTCCATCACATTGGTTCCCAGCACTATTTTCGGGTTATGATCACTGGGTTCATTCATGATCACAATCATGCCCTGATGTTGCAGTTCAGCTTGCCCCACTGTCATAGCCACTTCTTTATACCCCACCTGGGTCAATGGAAGTCCATTAGCGGCAATCAAATTTATACTAGGGTCTGGAGGCGCCAGCTCGTCTGTGGCCCAATACTGCTGGTACAAGGTATACGGTATGGTAGTTACCTGTGATCCAGTGTCCAGGAGAGCCATCACGGGTATGCCGTCCACAGCCACAGGGATGATAGGGCGGGCCCCGACATATCGGTCTCGCCAGTCCGGGGGGCCACGGTGTTCTACTCCTGAGGATTGGCCCGGGGCCCCAGGGGTTGCTCGTTTAACGGGCACTGTCGGTAAACATGGCCCGGCTTACGGCACTTGTAGCAGATTGGAAGTCTGCTCCGCGGGTTGGTAGTGCTTCTCCGCTGCATCCAGGGAACATCCTCGGGACTGTCAGCAAGCTGTATCTGTGCTGGGGGTTGAGGTCTGGTCAGAGGTTGTAGTGCAGCAAGGATTTTGGCAAGGTCTCCGTCCAGGCGACGGACCTGGGCTGCCAGTTCTTCCACTGTACTGCTCGAGGCTGCAGGTAGTAAGGAGGTTGGTTTGGCTGGGGCCGCCACAACGGGAGCTGTTTCGACGGGCCACGGGACGGGCTCCAGAATTTCAGCAGCTGGGGGCTGTAGTGCTTTAATAGCCCGCTCCTTTAACACGGCAAAGTCCACATCAGGGTGTTCCAGGGCCCACAGCCGGAGTTGTTTACGATCCTCAGGGGACCTCATCCCCTGCGCAAATTGCTCCACTAACATCTTGTTGCTATCCGCCTCATTAATAGAGTTCACCCGCTTCAGCGTGCGGAGGGCGGTCTGCAGACGTAGAGCATAGTCCCGAATGCTATCCCCAGCTCGCTGCCGGCACTGGTAAAACTGCATCCTCAGCTCAGCTTCTGTCCGGGTCTCGAAGGCAGTCTGTAGCTTCTCGAAGATGGTGGCTACAGAGAGCCGGTCCCCCTCGGCCCAGGTCTCCGCTTCCTGCTCCGCCGCACCGGTTAACTGGCCTAGCACTATCGCTGCATGTTGCTTATCAGTCAGGGGGTACAGCTCTAGCAACGGGTTAAGCTTTTTCCGGAAGGCCTGTAGGGCATCCGGTTTCCCGTCATACTGCGGTAGCCAGGCAGCTCCGGGCGCATAGGGCAAGGAAAACGGCATGACCTGAGCAAGCGCCGGGGCCGCGGCACCTCCCGCCAGTACGGCCGGGACCTGGGCAGGCCCATTCCCATCCGCGGGTGCCGCTGCGGCTGCGACCACCGCTCCTCCAGCGGCTCCGTCGGGCGCAGACATCTTGTTTCCGTCCCCCTTAGCTCTTTCCGGCCCCTCCTCTCTCGGGGCGGGGTTTTGGCCTTCGCGCTTCTACTGCTCGAGAAGACGCTCGAGCGGGAACTTTTCGCGCCAAAGATGGCGGCTTCTGAAATTTTTCTGCCGGATATCTCCGGCGGTCACAAGGCGCACCTCTACCTGACGGCAGAGCGGTAAGATCCTGTTCGTGACGCCATGTTGTCGCGGGCAGGGAGGAGGGTGTCAGCACACCGCGCTCACCCCTTCTGCTCGGGTCCGGCAGTTGCTCCTGGTGGCTCGAGCTGCGGTCCGGATCCCGGGGTGTCTCGAGCGACACTCCTCGCCCGTGAGTGAAAAGGGGGTGTTTGTTGGGATTATAGTTCGTGACGCCACCCACGGTTGTGGTGATGGCACCACCGCTGCTAAGTATGAGGGTCCCGGGGATGGTGATGGGAGCAGCCAGGTGTTGTGTTGCCCCTCCGTGGGTAGGGGTTGGTGTTCCCGGGGCCCGGTGAAGAAATGTGAAGTGTAGGGCCTGGAGGGCGCAGGGACATGGGGGCAGCGCTGTGCCTTGCGGCACTATGGTACTCACTCAGCCTGACACGGACACAGTTTGTACGGTAAACCAACGGCTGGTAGGACGGTCCCACAGACGGCTGCACCTGCACTCCCGGTAGGTGACGGTGACGTCTCTCTTCCTTGCACCTGTGTGGTCTGTTGGTATCGGTGGATTCCCTCCGGTTACCCGCTCCCCGACTGCAATCTGGGCCGGAGGAGCTCTACACTTTGCCCGCAGGCGCTGGCCCTGGGGAAACTGGTGCCTTGGCGGTGGCGGTGTCTCCCCGTTAATGGTCGGGCTGTTGCCGTCAATCGGGACTTTGTTGCTGGGGGATCTGCGTCCCCTTCGCTGACGGATTCGGCAAATTGGGCGACTCCTAGCCTTGCCGGGGTCCGAGAGGCCCCTGCCCTGGTGCTGACTGTCCTTCGGAACACTGCTCCAGACCACCGGGCACACAGCCAACGGGGTCCTTCCAGGAACTTCCGAACTGTCCCACTCCGGACAGTCACCGCCGTCGCTGACCTTGCTGTTCTAGCCCTACACACAGCTGGGCTCTCAGGCTCTGTCACCACTTCTTGCTTTCCTCCTGTTCCACTTTCCTTTCCTTCACTTTCACTTCTTGTTGTTTACTCTAGCCCTTCACTGGACTTCACTCTTCCCCTGCCTGGGGCTATCTGCTGTTCACTCTTTCATGTCCCTGACAGTTCTGCCTGGTTTACTTCCTGCCTCCAGAGTTGTGAGCTCCTTGGTGGGCGGAGCCAACCGCCTGGCCCACCCCCTGGTGTGCATCACAGACTCCTGGAGGGAGGCAACAAGGATTTCTGGTTAGCAGGTGTGCCTACCTGGAGTGTGGGGTGTAGTGGTGTTGTTATCTGTGTCCCCTGGCTTGCCCAGGGCGACACAGAGGCCCGCCGGCTGCCTGCGTGTCCATGCTGAAGGCCCTCCGGCTGCCTGCGTGTCCATGCTGGAGGCCCGCCGGCTGCCTGCGTGTCCATGCTGGAGGTCCGCCGGCTGCCTGCGAGTCCATGCTGGAGGCCCGCCGGCTGCCTGCGAGTCCATGCTGGAGGCCCGCCGGCTGCCTGCGAGTCCATGCTGGAGGCCCGCCGGCTGCCTGCGTGTCCATGCTGAATGGGTGTGGATGGGGAGTGGATATGGGCGTGACTGTGAAATGGGTGTGGTTATTGGGCGTGGCCTAAAAATTTGCCGCGCCGTGCTGAGCGCGCCGCAAACTTTGTCCCTCTTTTCCTTCTTTAAAAGTTGGGGGGTATGCTGGTGTGACCAGTGGGCACATGGGTACTCGGACAACCCCCTTGCTGTGTTTAGCAGCTTCTCACTGTCTATAGAGAGAGCCTGTTGTGGGTGGGGGCAGCTTTTTCAGCTCTGCTGCATTGCTAAATCTAAAAATTTTGAACTTTGATTGGGTCAGAACTACCTCACTCAGTAAACCAAGTGATATATCACTGGATTAAAGGCCTCTTTGTCTACATTATGCTGCTCTCAGATGACCTCACAAAACAGTTGACAGATTCCCTTTAAACTGCAAAAACATGATCTTCTTGCACTTCTGATAGGAATTGCAAACATTTGATCCCTCTATTTTGGAAACAATCAACACCCCCTACCAATTCAAAATGGTTTATTAAAATACACAATTGTTTCATCACGTCAAAGTACTTTCTTGCCTGTAAACACACACAATTCAACTTTTCCTTAAATAAGGACTCCATGGATAAAGAAAGCACAAAATTTGCTACCAAAACACATTCTTTCCACCACATACCCATCCTAAGGGGATCCCCATCTTACCCCTAGATCTTTTCTCTTGTCACCATGTGGTCGCCTTTTTCTATTTCTACTGATCCCTTATAATTTAACTCTTCATATAACTTTGTCTCATTTCAGCCATCTTTACTGGTTTGGACATGCCTGCAGTTAGAATTAACTTGTTACCATATTTTTACTTCATTGCTTATTTTTCAATAAAGAAGAAATAGAAATTTGTAAAAATGCTTTTACTTGTGCTCGCCATTTTTCGAGACCTGTAATGTTTCATTTTTTGTGTTGCTGGAAATGTGTGTTTTTATATAGCAAGTTCAAAATGTATTGATTCTATTTTAGTGTGGATATGACATTGTGAATGCTTTTTATTACATTTTTTCTTTGTTATGGAAATTGAAGAATCACAATGTTCTGTCCTCATTACACGGTACTGTGAGGTGTGTGCGTAGTCTGACATGCAGCCAAACCAATCTACTGTAATCCAATAAGAAGGCACCATATCCTGAAGTCTATGTAGTTTATTGAACATTTAGTAAATATATTCGCTGAAACTAAAAGCAATGAAATAACAAAGAATCAGGACATGTATAAAGGCAACACAGAAATACGTATGTGTCAAGGGTGTGAAGGGATAACAGGGGATCGGGGCTCCTAGACTGGTCCTCACGCTAGGGGTCCCTTCTCCTAGAGAAATGTCTAATGGTGATGATGTCTGGGATGCCTTCCTTGCCCTGCTCCTGGCCAGCCATGATCTAATACCCCCCTCCCCCACCCCAGGGGGGAGCCAGGACAGAAATGGTAGAACTTATAGATATGGACAAACAGGGGAAACTAAAACTCTATCACACAGTACACTCATATAGAGTTATCAAACATCAACGGAAAAAAAAAAAAATAAAGAGCTTGGAGGAAATAACCAGATGACAGTGGGAATTCCTCAGCACACCAAGTAACACACAGCAGGTCACCACTTACTGGAACACAATAGCACATGAACCGGTTTAACAAAAGCTACAGTCAGCACGGGAAGACAGACTCCTCCATCTCAAAAAGTCAGGGAATAACTGTGAAAGGTCTCCCGCTACATGTGATCCAAAAGGTAATCCGCAGGCTAGCAGAAATTAACTGCTGCTAGCCCATACACTAATTAGCACACAGCTGATCAATGCCCGAGCCTGTCTGTGCCTCTCAGAAGCACCAGAGAAAGCATAGTGTGGAGTTTTAGAGTCTGCAGTCTGAACAGCATCTGATGCCACCATGACTCTCAGCGAGTTTAGCGCCAAACACCGTGTGACCATATGCATACATGTGGCTGATCAGTGTATAAACAACATGTGCTAATGCAGCTTGTTATGAGTCTTTGAAAAACAGCTGACTAAAGCAGGGGTGAGAGTCTTCAGTAGCTGATGACTGAAAACAGGTACCATATAATCCTCCTTTCCAGCGATGCTTTGTTTAATGGGACCTTGGATGGCAATAAATCATCTGAGAGCATTGATGAAACTTGAAATGTCAAGACACTTAAAGGGAACCTGTCACCAGTTTTTTGCCCTATAAGCTGCAGCCACCACCAGTGGACTCTTATTTACAGCATTATAACATCTATATATGTAATTGCCTTATTCTGTCTGTCTGTCTTGCTCCAAAATGACGTCATTACAGTGACAACCGTCACATTGGCCGCTCGGCTCGGCCCCGCCCCCCGCATGCATTGGCCGCTCGGCTCGGCCCGGCCCCGCCCTCCGCGCACATTGGCTGCTTGGCTCGACCCGGTCACGGCCCCCGCACACTTTGCCCGCTCGGCCACGTCCCCCACACTTTCCCTGCTCGCCCATGCCCCCCGCACACTTTGCCCTCTCGGCCACGCCCCCCGCACACTTTGCCCTCTCGGCCACGCCCCCTGCACACTTTGACCGCTCGGCCATGCCCCCCCGCCACACCTCCCCCCAGGACTACTCCACCTATTAGACACCTCCCCCCAGGACTACTCCACCTATTAGACACCTCCCCCCAGGACTACTCCTCCTATTATACTCCTCACCCCCCAGGACTACTCCTCCTATTATACTCCTCTCTCCCCAGGACTACTCCTCCTATTAGACTCCTCCCCCCAGGACTACTCCTCCTATTAGACTCCTCTCCCCCCAGGACTACTCTTCCTATTAGACTCCTCCCCCCAGGACTTCTCCTCCTATTAGACTCCTCCCCCCAGGACTACTCCTCCTAATAGACTCCTCTCCCCCCAGGACTACTCCTCCTATTATATCAAATAATAGAGTCTGGCTCACTATAGGCATAATAGGTGCACCGAGGAAAAATGTCACAGTATATAAAAAGGTTAACTTGGGCACACTCAAAGATGAAAGTCTGAGACAAAATGATGCTTGAAAATCAATTTGCTTGTTTTTATTGGTACAAAGGTCAAAAGAATTTAATTCTAACGTTTCGGCCTTAACACACAGGCCTTCGTCAGAGATAATCTATATGGTTATAAGAAATATAAATGCCCCAAACAAACCGCGCAACACACACAGCACCACACACACACAACGCTGCAGACACACAGCGCTCCATAAACAATGCAACACAAACAATGCAACACACAAACATCACTCTCACACCCCCCCACACCCAGACAACACCCAGAACATTTACAGCGCCCTACACAAACATTTGGCAACTACACACAACAACATCTATATATATATATATATATATATATATATATATATATATATATATATATAACAAAAATCATACATTAACTACACAATAAATTCTAGAATACCTGATGCATTAGAATCGGGCCACCTTCTAGTACTGTATATAAGAGCCCAGACCGCTGTGTAGAACATAAAAAACACTTTATGATACTCACCTAAACCGGTCGCTGCGGTGGATGTGGCTCAAATGGGCGTCTTCATCCTTCGGTGCAGGCGCCTCCTGTTTCGGCCATCTTTGTCCTCCTTCTGAAGCCTGTGTGCATGACGCGTCCTACGTCATACACACTCACCAGTCCCGTGCATGTGTGGCGCCCTGGACAAGGAACTCCTGCAGACAGAGGCCTCAGTATGCCTCCTGGCCAGCAGTACCAGGGCTCCTACCCTGGCACTGGTTCAGTTTACTTCAGGCCTGTCACACACAGGCCTGACCTCCACTTCTGCTCAACACTAAAACTGATCTGAACTTTCCCGCCCCAGGCTGTCTGAGACTCCTCGGTGGGTGTGTCCAACTGCCTGGCTCCGCCCCCTGGTGTGTCTATCCAGCTCTGAGGGGGGTGACTAGGGTTTAATGTGGTTGGCTGGTGTTACCTAGGGAGGGGACTGGTGTGGTGCAGGGCTCTATCAGTGACTATCTGGCTGGTCCAGTGCATCACACTTGCACTTGCACATTATGAAATTAGCTACAGCTTTCTTAAATAAGCTAGAAGGGAACCTGTCACCAGATATGATGACTATAAGCTACGGCCATACTGCATTGTAACATACTCTATATAAGAGCCCAGGTTGCTGTGTAGAACGTAAAAATCACTTTATAATACTCACCTATGCGGTGGTGCGATGAAGACTGGTCGGATGGGTGTCTTCGTTCTCCCGTATCTGCGCCTCCTCTTTCGGCCATATTTGTCCTCTTTCTTCTGAAGCCTTGGTGCATGATGTGTCCTACGTCATCCACACTTGCCGGCATTGAGGTCCCGCGCTACAATACTTTGATCTGTAGTGCGCCTGCACGGGACCTCAATGCCGGCTAGTGTGGATGACGTAGGATGTGTTATTCACACTAGCTTCAAAAGAAGGAGGACAAAGATGGCCAAAAGAGGAGGCGCCGGTACCGGATAACGGAGACGCCGATCATACCAGTCTACACCACACCACCTCGTAGGTGAGTATTATGAAGTCATTTTTACGTTCTACACAGCAGCCTGGACTCTTATATACAGCATGTTAGAATACTATATATAAGAGCCCCCTGGTGGTGGCTGCAGCTTATAGTCACCAAATCTAGTGAAAGGTTCCCTTTAAGTAACATGATAAAGTTTGAAGGCTCCCCTTGTATTTCCACCTGACTTTTGTATGTGAATCATGTTCTCTCTGATTACAACCGTTCCCTATGTAATACAAAGCAGACTACTCTATCACCTGCTAGAAACTATGAAATTATGATAAAGATTTGTTTTCAACTAATAGTTCCCTAAGCCATTAAGTTAATAAAATAAAAAAACCTTCTGAGAATTTCGAAGCCCCAATGAATAAATCCATGAGTTGCGTTGCCCGCCTGAGAGTCTGTTTCCTGTCTTTATCTCCTTGGTGAGTTTCTATGATCTCATCTATAAAGAACAAGGTTCATTAATTACTGGTATTAAAAATTAACAACAAAATTCTACCGTCTGAAATATTTAACATTTATCTTCAGGAGGAACATGACCACAAATGTGGAATAATATATTTGCACTGTGTTGTATTTGCACTGTCTCATATTATTAGATATTTATTGCACACACAGTAAGTATTTTTTTTAGCCTTAGATATAAATCAAAATCCCCAGGTTTCTGGGAAGTGCCAATGGGTTTAGATGACTCAATCTGCTTTTCTCATTCTGGACATGAGTGATAGGGAACATGGACTATACCCATGCAATCGTGTCTCTTGTGCTGAGAACATATTAATGTCACGCTAGGTATGGGGAAGTACCAAGCGAACGTCGAAAGGGAAAGGAAATCCTATGTCTACGGAAAGGGAAGATGGTGACCAAGCCTACTGCTGATCCCTGAGATCCCTCACCACCCTAGATAGGTTCCAAACATATGCGCCAAGCCAGATACCTGACCGTAGGTATCCCTTGTGCTGGGCCCTAAATAGGGAATGGATGGGATGAGCTCTTCATCAACTCCACTAAACACTATAGAAGACATAAGAACACACAGGGGGAAAATGCATGAACTATTTTTCCAGAGATGACTCAGGTAGAAGTCCAGCAATGTTTTCAGCAACGAAACCACAGATGAGTACAACCCACCTGCTTGCACCCAGGGTTTAAATGAACTGAATAATATCACCAGCACTAATCCAAGGAATGAAGGGGTATTTAAGCACCAAGATAATACTGATAATCAGCAGCTGCGTGGAAGGCGAGCTCCTGCTGGGTCCAAAAGAGGGAGAGATTAATTTAGCAGGAAAGCTACCTATACCAATGAATACTGACAGCAGGAACAATAGAAAGTCAGGGAGCATTGTACGCAGCCAAACGCTGTGACCTTCTATGGCCAGAAACCACATGACTGTCACCCATGACACACCCGTGACAATTATAAAGCCCTTTTTGAATAGACTTCCTCTTAAAATAATGACCCAGGATTCTAAGAATCAAGTTAGTTTGAATGATGTCAGAATATGTCTTTCAAATCTCATTCTAGTGCAATAGTTTATCAAGAGGTGAAAAAGCATTAGGGTGACCGACTATATTCCCCTTTTCTAGAGTCTGGGTTTCTTGGTTTCGAGGTATTTTTCCTTTCAATGCTGGGCATTTGAGGTTTTTAATTAAGTAATCTTTCAAAGAACATCATGTACGCTCGGTTCTCATTTTATCATGTATACATTCATATCGACCAATCTCTGTTCATAAAGACATTCTTTAATGCAAGGCACCATATTGTATAAATATATTCATCTTATGAACTTCTTATACAGTGGTTCCAATATGCTTTAGTAAGGATCCAGTTGTACCTCTCATATTCTGTCTAAGTTCTTTTCTGTAGCTAAAAAAGAGAGAATAAGATGGAAAGGCGTTACTCCTTCTCAACTGAGAATGGTAGTAGTTAAAGCCCAGATACATTATATACTGTATATATATATATATATATATATATATACTGTATATATGTATAATATATATATATATATATATATGAAAGAGGTAAGAGTCCCGGTGCACCACCTACTCCGCGTGTTACTACACGTTCAGCTACTTGAGCCCTGCTGAGCCATGGAGGGGATCATGGTGCAGACTTGCGGTGAAGACCAAGATAAATCCAAAGGAGAAAGAAAGTCGCACTCCAGATGATCACCATATCACTCCGTCTTTATTGCAGGGGAAACATGAGGGTACAAGCGGTGGGGAGGGTGAGACAAGCCATACAACGCCGGCGTTGCATACGATAGTATCAAAACATGAGCAAATTATGTCAAGAATTATTTATAATTATACTCTAGGATGAAAAATGTACTAAAATAGTACTATATATATGCTCCATTTCCACGAATGGGCAGGTGCTCTCAGTCCTGGCAATATACTCACTGTGTTCCTGTTGTCCTCTTTGATCCCAGCACTACCGCATACAATCTTCTTATAATATGGACAGCATCCATATATTATCTGTGGAGGTAAATTAAAGTAAAGAGGATAACAGACGATCGGCTATAGAATCTAAACAAATTAATGAGGTCAGGGTCTGGAATTTCTTTAGAAAAGTTTATCTGGAGTAAGTCTTCAGGAAGACCAGTTAGTGTTTAGAATTGATTGGAGAGTTGACGCGGGTCTAATATTTCTTTAGAGTTTGACCTCGGATGTCTATGTCTTCGAAGTCTGGTCTATAATTATGTAGGTAGTCTGTGTTTGTTTTGTGTGAACAGTCAGCATCTCTGTTTATGTAGGCTTTCCAAAAAATACCCAACAAATTGACAAATACGTCCTGCTAAAATTAAATTCATAGTTACAGTAGGTTGAAATAAGACATAGGTTCATCTAGTTCAACCTTCCTCCACTAATTCTACATTTTGTCACTAAATTATTTATAAACAATCATGTTGTGTGTACTAAAAGTTGTTATAGTGTCTGTAAAGGGGAGAAACTACCTCCAACCTAGATAGGACTCAAACCCACAATCCCTGGCTTAGGAGGCCAGTGCCTTATCCATTACGCAAGTAGGGCTTGGTTCATGTACAGATGGAAGCTGATATGAATGCTTTAATTAAGATGCAAGTATATAGACCTGCATTCAGCGTGTGCTAAGATATTCAAGATCACTGATTATGTTTGTAACTCGTACATCTGTGATTTTATCCTGAAGAAGGACCTATTGCTCCGAAACATGTAGAAATAAATCACCATATTTTCCAAAGATGTTTCCAGTCTGATACATCATACGGCAGCGTGGTGGTTAAACCCTTCACCTCCTTCTCTCTTTGGACTATATTTATAAAATTGAAGTGCTTACTTGATATTTTGATAAAATTGTGTGAGCCCATCTACCACACAAACTTGGCTGAGCAAAGTTGTTGGTCTAGGCCCAGGACAGTTAAGTCTGTTAGTTTAGGCTCCCATCTAATAAGATTGCATTGTGATGTGTATTGGTGATATGGCAGAAGTCTAGGCTGTTTTTCAGTTCTGTCCAAACTATTTTAAATTTCTATTTAGTGAAAATGCAATAGTCTGGAGTCAAATCCAGTCTGCTGTTTTCTATCAGTTTGTTAGAGCTTCCTTACATAAACAAATTTCCTACAGTTCTTTTTAGTCAATAGACACTGGACTCTATTGCACACCATGAAGCATATGGCCATTTTATATTTCTCTATGGTAAATTTGTTTGTTTTTTTAATGGCCTTCATCTCAGTCTTGAGACATGCGACTTGATGGATGAATACTCTGTGGGAAGATCGATCTTGTGCAGCCTAGATAGGTCCACTAGGGTCTTCTCTGCTGTCATCTTAATAGTATCAAACCATCAGGTTGTTAGTCTTCCTCTTCACCTTGTTCCTTGTATTCTTCCAACCACAATGTCCTTCTCAAGTAACTGATCTCTTTGTATGATATGTCCAAATTAGGCAAGTCGGAGCTTGATGATTCTTGCTTTGGTGACATGTTTGGCTTGATTTGTTCCAAAATTAATTTGTTTGTTCTTCTTGAGATCCATGGTATTGATAACATCCTTCTCCAGCATCACATTTTGAAGGTGTTGATTTTTCTTCTGTCTTGTTCCTTTATCTTCCAGGTTTCACATCCATATGTGATTACACAAAAGACCAGACTATGTATGAGTCGGGTTTTTATAACCAGAGAAATATTCCTTGATTTGAGGACCTTGTCCAGTGATTTCTTTGTTGATTTGCCCATAGTGATTCTCCTAGTGACTTCCAGAGTCATGGCTATATCTTGAGTGTTCATTGATCTGAGTAGGTTGAAGTCCTCTACAACTTCCAGTTTGTTGTTGTTGATCTTAAATGTGTCTCGGTTGTACCTGGCAGTAATCAATATCTTTGTTTTTCCATGTTTGAGCTTTCCTTCTTGACACTCCGTAATATAGGGTGCTTTACACGCTGCGACATCGCTAATGATATATCGTCGGGGTCACGTCGTTAATGACGCACATCTGGCGTCGTTAGCGACATCGCAGCGTGAGACACCTAGGAGCGACGATCAACAATCGCAAAAACGTCAAAAATCGTTTATGGAATCTCCATTTTCTTTCTTCAGGTCTTGGTAGATGAACTGGATGGAAGCAGAAAATAACACGTTGTCTAATGAATTTATTCTGCTTGGATTTTTGGAAGTACGAATCAGTTGTACATTATTTATTGCTACAGTTTACATAACAATAATGTTTGGAAATTTCTCTGTATTTAGCATCATCCAGGTGGACAGTCATCTTCAGACACCAATGTATTTTTTCTTGAGTTGTTTATCCTTATTAGACGTCTTTTACTCTTCAGTCACCCTCCCGGCAATGCTATTCAATGCTGTAACAGGTAACAGGAGGATATCCTTCCATAGATGCTTCACACAGCTTTATTTCTTTGTCTGTTTTGGGGGATCTGAGTGTCTTCTCCTGGCTGCGATGGCTTATGACCGATATGTAGCCATATGTAACCCTCTTCGTTATAATATTGTTATGAATAGGACATTTTGCTCAGGCTTCGTTGCTGGATGCTGTGTCTGTGGATTATTGAATGCTGTGTTTCACACCTCAATGACCTTGAAGCTGACTTTTTGTGGGAATCATCATATCAACCATTTTTTCTGTGATGTCCTTCCAATGCTGGGAGCAGCTTGTAGTGACATCCAGGGCAGCCAAGTTTTGTTACATGTGGTCACTATATTTCTAGGGATGTTTCCTTTTCTACTCGTAATGAATTCTTATATACATATAATTTCCACTATTGTGAAAATTCACTCCTCGGAAGGAAGACAGAAGGTCTTCTCCACATGTTCTTCACACCTCACAGTTGTCACAATCTTCTATACTACAGGTATTTTTAGCTACAATGGTCCAAGTTCAGGAGACCATTTCATCATTGTCCAAGTTTCATCTGTTCTCTATGGTATACTGCCCCCATTGTTAAATCCTATTATTTACTGTTTGAGAAACAAAGAGGTGAAGAAAGCCTTGACAAAAGCACTCACTGGAACATGACTGTCAGTGGAAGTGGTGATGATAGTGTAGATGAAAGCAGAAAACCTGGCTTAGAATTAGTATTTGACAAAATTGATATACTTTGCTACGTCTAATGCCGGGCCTCAGGGTTCGAGCATGAAACAGGGATTTAGTTATAGGGAAATTAGATATTTTTCTAACAAACATATTTTAATTCAAATGTTTCAAAATATTTGTTTTACTTAGGCAATGCTTTACAGATATCGAAGTCGCTAGCTCTCTCCAGAGGAGTCTACAATTTATCAGTATACTTTCTAAGTTTTGAATTGAATTTCGAACCAAAAGCCACGGTTATGAAACCTTAAAAACTGTCTTTATGTGTTTGATAATATTTAGATACAGTGCCTTGAAAAAGTATTCATACTCTCATGAAATTTTCCACATTACACCACAAACTTAAATATATTGTATTTGGACTTTATGTGATATACCGACACAAAGTACTGAGTACAGTCATGACACCTTTAAAATTGCTCCAGAAAATCAAGTATTACTCCCAGAGCATTATTACAATTACACATGTTTTCTTACACACATGTACATTTTCTTTGTGTGTGTTGGATCAACACAAATAAACTGAGAAAAAAAAAAGGTAAATTTGACATAATTTCACACAAAACTCCCAAAATGGGATGGACAAAATTGGTCGCACCTTTCCAAACTTGTGGGTAAACAACTTTGTTCCAAGCATGTGATGCTCGTTCAATTTTACCTGTGGCAAGTAACAGATGTGGGCAATAAGAAAATTACACCTGAAACCTGATAAAAAGGGAGAAGTTGACTCAATCTTTCTATTGTGTGTCTGTGTGAGCCACACTAAGCATAGGTAACAGAAGAATAGAGAACTATCTGGAGGACTTGAGAACTGAAAATTGTTGAAAAATATCAACAATATCAAGGTTACAAATCCATCTCCAGAGATATTGATGTTCCTTTGTCCATGGTGCACAACATAATCAAGAAGCTTACCACCCATTAACACTGTTGCTAATCTCCTTGAGCATGAATGACAGAGAAAATTTGATGAAAGGTTACAGCACAGGGTAGTCTGAATGGTGGATAAGCAGCCCTAATCATGTTCCAAAGAAATTCAAGCTGAATCCCATTGAACACCTGTAGGGAGATCTTAAAATTGCTATTGGGAGATGTCACCCTTCAAATATGAAAGACCTAGAGCAGTTCACAAAAAAAGAATGGTCCATAATTCCAGTTGAGAGGAGTAAGAAGCTTTTTGATGGCTATAGGAATTGATTGCAGTTATACTGCATATTCCAAAGGGCGTGCAACCAAATATTAAGTTGAGGGAACCAACAATTTTTTGTGGTTCTGTGTAAAATTTTGCCCAATTTACCTTCTATTCTCTGTTTTTTTTTGTGTTGTTCTAATACACACAGAGGAAATAAACATGTGCTTAACTAAACGTGTAATTGTAATCATTTTCTATGAGAAATACTTCATTTTCTGGAAAAATTTTAAGGGTGCCAACACTTTCAGTATAAAGCCAATCTCCACTAGTATAAAACCAGATGGAAAAACAGGTATTCCTTACAATTCAATTGAAATATGAGCAATTAGGAATAAATATACCTTTTTATTAAATCATTTAAAATTATGCAGGAGCATAAATAACCAAACTAGTGCAAAAAGGTGCAAAAAGCACAATACAATTTACAAATACATATAGATAAAAAGGTTTGATCTTCCCCAGTATGTAGCTGATATTTTCCATCAGAGTCCTCCGGATGGAAGCTGCAGAACAGGTACTATAGAATTATACCCTGTCGTGCCCATGCAAAACTACCACCCTAACAAGGGCAGCCCCCAAGCGAAGGAATAGATTACCCAAATAACATAAACCTACCCTACGTGTTTCTACCATAATAACGTGGATTCCTCAGGGGAGCAACAATAGAACAATAAGGGGATTACTTGAGACCTGCAGTGGCAGGATATAGTGGGTTAGCACGTCTATGCGCGTCTGGCTACTGGAGGTTGAAGCATAGACAAGCCAACAAACTGGAGATGGAGATTCTCACTTGGGGTGCAATTCAGCACCTCAAAATTTTGATATGTTCTTTAAACAATTAATTAGTGTAGTGTACATTATTATGATTATAGAGGCAAATTCCATTAAAGGGAATCTGTCAACAGGTTTTAGCTACGTAATCTGAAAACAGAAGGAGATAGATGCTGCTATACAGAGTTCAAAGATGTGTCATTTATTGCCCTGCATGGTGTGGTTTAGTTATTGTGAAAGTTTTATTACCTTGGATTAAAATTGCAGGACTACTTCAGTCTAACCACGCCCCTCCCCCACTGGTTAGTACGTCTTTGTCTATAGCCTTTTTATATACAGAACCTGGTGTAGGTGGGGAGAGCTTTTTGAGCTTTGCTGCATTGCTAAATCTACTAGCTCTGATTGTGTCAGAACTGATGCACCCAGTAATCTAAGTGATACATCATTGGATTCAGAGTCTATTTTTCTACATCATGCTGCTCTCAGATGAGCTAGAAAAAAAATGCTGACCGATTCCATTGAAAGGGTTATTCCAAAAAAAAGTTATCTCCATACCTAGGATAATTTTTCTGATTGCTGTTGGACTATACATTTGAATCCGTTTGATCCTAAGAATATGGTTTCATAACCAAAAGAATGACCTTCTGAACACTTATCTCAACCATTCATTGTCTGTGAGACAGTTATTCTTGCATGTGTTTCAACACAGGTAAATGGGGAGAAAATCCTATTTCTCAACTGTCACACCTCACTCCTGGTTCCAGTAAAGACTAAGGGGTACTTTGCACACTGTGACATCGCTAGCCGATGGTAGAGATGCCGAGCGCGATAGTACCCGCCCCTGTCGCACATGCGATATCTTGTGATAGCTGCCGTAGCGAACATTATCGCTACGACAGCTTCAAACGCACTTACCTGCCCTGCGACGTTGCTCTTGCCGGCGACCCGCCTCCTTCCTAAGGGGGCGGGTCGTGCGGCGTCACAGCGATGTCACACAGCAGGCGGCGAATAGAAGTGGAGGGGCGGAGATGAGCAGGACGTAAACATCCCGCCCACCTCCTTCTTTCCGCATAGACGGTGGAGGCAGGTAAGGAGATGTTCCTCACTCCTGCGGCTTCACACACAGCGATGTGTGCTGCCGCAGGAACGAGGAACAACATTGTATCTTCTATTGGTGCGACATTATGAAAATGTCCGACACTACACAGATCACCGATTTACGCCGCTTTTGTGATCGTTTATCGGCGCATCTATGCTTTACACGTTGCAACGTCGTTACCGGCGCCGGATGTGCGTCACTTTCGATTTGACCCCGACGATATCGCAGTAGCGATGTCGAAACGTGCAAAGTACCCCTAAGTATCTGTGACGCTCCTGGACTATCAGGTCGTCACAGGGTATTGCACAATCTGCCCTCCTATGCAATATCCACCTCCTGGTTATAGATCCCCAACTACATGGTGTTGCCTACATCAGCTAATTAAATCCTAGGTATACTCTGCACCACGCCCACCAGATACACCAGTGGACGGCCTGAGTGGAATAGGGTCGCCCACTTGGGGGGTTGGTTAGGGGAGGTCAGGAGTGTCAGGAGAGAGAGAAGTGTGTTGGAAGTGAAGGAGAGAGGAGGTCAGGAGCCGGGCTCCTAGGAAACTGTCTAGGTAGCAGACGGTGGTCTGGGCCTAGAGGAGCTTGACTCCCGGTCATAGGGGATCGTGGCAAGGGGCACAGAACTGTCGAGGAGGACAGCCGGTGGCCTTGCACTATCACCGGGCTGGGACCAGGGCACAACGGGGTACGTGGACCCTAGGTCAGGGAGTAGCTTCAGGCAACCTGACAATTTACCCGACGAAAACGGAGCCTTCAAGATCCGGTCTCCACCTGCTCCAAAATCGGGGTACTAGTGCAATGAGGGGGATAGGACTTTCCACTAAAACGGTCCAAGAAATTCCAAGCGTGAACCCTGAGAGCAAGCTCCCACACTTAGCCATAGTGGGAAGCGGGACCCGGAAAGTTCCATACTACCGGGACCAACAGAGAAGTAAACTTAGTGCCAGGAGGCAGGTCATGGATGACCAGGCAGCACTATTGGGCACGGGACCCGAACTAACTCACCTCAGTGGCAGCGGTGTCCAGAACTTTGGTTTATCCAGTTGTCGGTGTCAGCTTAATGGACTTAGTGAGTATGCAAGTGACCCCTTCACTCCCCACGGCACTCCCCGAACACCATCACCAAGTCCCGGGGCATCCCCCCTACCCGTGGAGGGTTCTAACACCTGGCAGCCCCATTCCATCACCCCCGGGTACTCCCAACTGCAGCGGTGGTACTCTAAATGACCACATAACACGGGTGGCGTCACGAACTCTAACACAATCCCCTGTAAATACCCCCTTCATTTGAGTGGCCGCTTGACCCCCAGGTCCGGAGACCCCTCAAGCCACCGCGGATTTGGATCCGAGCAGCCCGGCTGCTGACATGGGGGCGGCACATATGCCTAGCTGCATAGCTCCTAACGATACCTGCACAAGCTGGAATATCCCTGGCCACACAACAGAGAGCCACAACCCAGACCAGGCTTCCTGAATGGCCGTTGGGTTGTTTCACATGCCTCAGAAGGAACCAGAGGTATAAGGTTGCTAAGCACTATAACCACGATAGGGATAGTATGTAGAGATAGACTGGGAACAAAAAAGAGGAAACAAAATATAAGCGCAAGGGTAAACAGAAGAAAAGATAAATGAAAACAAGGATAACTTCCTGCAAACCTAACAATAAACAGAAGATAGATGGAGGTTAGACCAAAGAAAAAACATGGAGCTAATACAAACTGGTTTATGTCAACAGGTTAATCCCATGAGGCAGGGCTGGTACTCCTTAATAACATACATTTAGTAATGAAAATAATCAGCAGCGAATGGCTGACATAGGAAAGCATAAATAACCACACCCGTGATGTGATTGGGCAGATGTAATGAACGATAGAAAACAGGTGATGACCACACACCATGGGAACAGCAAGTAAAGTAAAGATAAAGGTAAGTAGAGAAGCGCTTGGCCAGGGACTGACATGGTAGCCCACCACACAGCCCAAGGTCACAGGATCAAATTTCAAGGAAGGACAATATATCCCTTTCTTTTAGGCCCCACTGGACCCTCAGCAGTCCCCACCATCTGATACTGCTGATGTATTTGTACCGCCCTGCGGCCGCCGAGCCGCTCGGATCCGTGCTGGCGTTCTACGGGTGGTGGCTCGAGCCTCTCATGGACCTGGGGGTTACGTTGCTCTGCAAGGGGGGTTGGCGCTACGCACGGGGGATGCGGGTATTTGGTTTTGGGATGATTGTTCGTGACGCCACCCACGGGTTGTGGTGATTGTGGACACCACCGCTGCGGTGAAGGTACGGGGACTCCCGGGAGCGGTGTAGTGGTGCAGCTAGGTGTTGACCTCTCCGTGGGTAGAGGATGTTGGTCCCGGGGCCCGGTTGGCGAGGGCTGGGGTGCAGGGCGCAGTGTTGCAGTGCAGCGCGGTGCGGTGCCTGAGGGCACTGGTGTACTCACTCTGATACAAGACACTGGAGGCACTGGTAAACCAAACGGGGTGATGAACGGGGCCCGCAGCCGGCTGCAGCTTCTCCAGTCTGGTTGGCAATGTCCGCCTTTCTCCTGCACCTATGTATCTTGACTACTGTGCCTGGGCACAGGCAATCCGCTCCCCAGCGTATAAGTGTCATAGGAGCCCGTTTGCCCGCAGACGCTGGCCCTTTGGATCTCTAGCCTTTGGCGGTGGCTCCTATCCGGACGGGTTGGGCTGTTGCCTTCAATCGGGACTTAGGTGGGAATTAACCCCTGAGGTCTAGACCGCAATCAGTTGATTTGACTATGGTGGTGGCTTATAGCCTAGTTCGGGGTCTGAGTAGCCTGCCTGGTGCTCCGGTATCCAGTTGGCTCCCCGATTCGGTTCCGGCGGTCCACTACCCTGTCCCGGTCCCTTACGGTTCCACCGGTCGTATTCCCGGTCTCCTGCAAGTGGCCACTACCGTCTGCCTGCCTGACTGATCAGGCGTCCTAGGCTCCAACCCAGGCCCCTCACAGAACTGCACTCCTCTCACTCCTCTCTCTCCAAACTCAAAACTCTATCTCTCCTTGTGTATCCTGCCTCAGACCAGCAGACTCCTCGGGGGGGCGTGTCTATCCGCCTGACTCCGCCCACCTGGTGTGCCTGTCTGACTCTGAGGGAGGCAATCAGGTCTTTGGTTGCTGATGGTACCTTACTGGGGTGGGGGTGTATGTGGTGTATGTAGTGACCTGTGACCCCTGGGTGTCCAGGGCATCACATTCCCCCTTGGTTTAATGCAGTCCGTCCGCGGGCTGCCCGTCCATCACCGGTTTTTATTTTTCTGTAAAATAAACAAACAATTGAAAAACATTCAAAAAGCATTTTTCATTTCTTCCCTTACGGGAGGCACATTACTTGAACTGTTTCAAACAGGAACATTTTTATTAAACATACGGGGAACGGGTCCATGTCCTTCCACTTTCCCACCCAAGCAACCTAGACCTTGATGCTGCCCCTATTAAATGGGAAGCACCCCTTTTCCCCAGTCCGGAAACAGGAACCTGGCCAGGCTACCCAAGCGGGAACGGGTACGGTGTCCGGCAGTCACTCAGAGGCCCCATGTCCAAGGGGACCCCTGACCCGGAGGATGGTCACCGGTTCTGATGGTGACCGGACCCCAGCCTGCTCTGCTGCGGGTCCCTCCTCCAACCAGCCTCTCCGGAGACTGGCAGTTGCGGGAAGGGTAATTGGGGCAATATTTACAAGCCCAATAGTTATTGGGTGGCTTGCTAGTTCTCAGCCTTAACTTTGGGGAAAAAGGGGACAACATCAGTCCCAACAGGGACGGGCACTTCAGAAGCCAACGTGCTACCATAAAACACTGTCGGTCCCAACGGGGACTGTCCTTTTTAACAACGGGAGTCCACTGCCTTACTCTTCATCATGAGAAGGTGGCGGGGAGGCTCGGACGTCCAGCTGGGCACCCATATACGCCCTCCTTACGCTCTTGGCCCGCACGGGCATCCAAGACTCGCGGGTCTCACTACGAGCGGGTTTCATCTCCATCATAACCGGGGCCAACGTCCCCTCGGTGGCAGGCGGGTCACCGCCAGCTGTCGCACGGGGGATCTCCACCGGCACCTCCTGGTCGGTCGCTTCCTCATCCTCCACGGGCGCTGCTATGCCCTCTTCTGGGCCAACGCTCCCAGGGGCACCTGGATCCTCTCGGGCCAGGACCGCGGCCTCCGCTGCAGGTGGAGATACCAGCGGGCGGGTGGGGGAGCTATAGCGGCCGGTGCGGGCAACGGGGAAGACCACACAGGGGCCGGGGGCAGACCGGGTCCATCAACCGCAGCGGCCGGTCCCTTGAGGACATAGGGGCGTGGGTCACCTACCCGCTCCGCAAGAATGGTCTCCACCTCATACAACCGCGCGACCGCGACCAGCTCCTCCACCTCGGCTATCCATCGATCCATCAGGCGGCGCATTACAGCTTGGTTGCGGCGACACAGCAGCATCGTCTGGACCTCCAGCCACGCCGTGGCGCGGGCTCCGGGGATTCGGGCTGCTCGGACGGGGTGGACATGGCGCTACACCTTCAGGGTCCTGGAACAAGACGGGTGCAGAGTCCTGGTGTCCCTGCTTCTTATCCCCGGGATCACATGAGGCCAGCTCTTCGACCGCCCCCCTTGGTTTTTCTACAGCACTTCTCTCTTTGGGGGCGGGGCTTCACTTTCACGCCTTCACTGCTTGGGGAAGACGACTCGAGCGGGAAACTTTAGCGTCCAAGATGGCGGATCTTCAGATTTTTCAGCGGGACGCTGCTCACAGGAACCACAAGGTGCACTTCTACCGGTAAGTAGACTGGTTCTATCCTGTTCGTGATGCCAGAAGAGTCGATGTGTACCGCCCCGTGGCCTCAGCTGCGGCCGCCGAGCCGCTCGGATACGTGCTCGCGTTCTACGGGTGGTGGCTCGAGCCTCTCACGGACCCGGGTTCATGTTGCTCTGCAATGGGGGTTGGCGCTACGCATGGGGGATGCGGATATTTGTTTTTGGGATGATTGTTCGTGACGCCACCCACGGGTTGTGGTGATTGTGGACACCACCGCTGCAGTGAAGCTACGGGGACTCCCGGGAGCGGTGTAGTGGCGCAGCTAGGTGTTGACCCCTCCGTGGGTAGGGGATGTTGGTCACGGGGCCCTGTTGGCGAGGGCCGAGGTGCAGAGCGCAGTGTTGCGGTGCAGCACGGTGCGGTGCCCGAGGGCACTGGTGTACTCACTCTGATACAAGACACTGGTAAACTGGAGGCACTGATACTGGAGGCACTGGTAAACCAAATGGGGTGATGAATGGGGCCCGCAGCCGGCTGCAGCTTCTCCAGTCTGGTTGGCAATATCCACCTTTCTCCTGCACCTGTGTATGTATCTTGCCTACTGTGCCTGGGCACTGGTAGTCCGCTCCCTGGCGTATAAGTGTCATAGGAGCCCGTTTGCCCGCAGACGCTGGCCCTTTGGATCTCTGGCCTTTGGCGGTGGCTCCTATCCGGACGGGTTGGGCTGTTGCCTTCAATCGGGACTTAGGTGGGAATGAACCCCTGAGGTCCAGACCGCAATCAGTTGATTTGACTATGGTGGTGGCTTATAGCCTAGTTCGGGGTCTGAGTAGCCTGCCTGGTGCTCCGGTATCCAGTTGGCTCCCCGGTTCGGTTCCGGCGGGCCACTACCCTGTCCCGGTCCCTTACGGTTCCACCGGTCGTATTCCCGGTCACCTGCAGGCAGCCACTACCATCTGCCTGCCTGACTGATCAGGGGTCCTAGGCTCCAACTCAGGCCCCTCACAGAACTGCACTCCTCTCACTCCTCTCTCTCCAAACTCAAAACTCTATCTCTCCTTGTGTATCTTGCCTCAAACCAGCAGACTCCTCGGGGGGCGTGTCTATCCACCTGGCTCCGCCCACCTGGTGTGCCTGTCTGACTCTGAGGGAGGCAATCAGGTCTTTGGTTGCTGATGGTACCTTACTGGGGTGGGGGTGTATGTGGTGTATGTAGTGACCTGTGACCCCTGGGTGTCCAGGGTGTAACATATTCGCACACTGAGCGATCTGCATGAAGCCCTCCCAAACACACCCAGGAGTCATCATCATGACCATGGCCCTTCTGCTGAACAAGGTACTGAGAATGGCACCTGACAAACCCGGAATTCAGCACTTGCTCCACCTCACGCACTGAGGACAAGAACTTTCTTGCAGTGTCAACCTTGTTTTGGGTTGGTCACTGGTCAAAAGAATACCAGGTGGAGACAGAGCCTTGCTAGGTGAGAGAAAACCCACTGAGACTCAAAGAGGGGTATCAGTCCTAGTACAGACTTTCCAGATATGTACATTCTCTCTACAGTAGTGTCCTTATGAGCGTTCTGGATGTGCTGTCCGAAAGTAAATCTCAGAGTTCCCAGTACCACCCCTCCACCTGGAACCCTAACTGGTTCTTCAATATTAGGAGACAATACATCAGTCTTAACATTCTAAAAATCTGGGCACCTATAAAAAAGGCAATCTCAGACTTCTAGAATCTGCATCACAACCAATAGTCTCCTCCTTTTTCCTCTGAAAATTTTTAATGTATTTGAAACATTGAATAATGACATGACCATAACCACCGCAACATAAACAAAACTAAGCAAATGCTTCAAGCTTAGTTACCCCTATTTGCATAGTTTCATCAGTATGAACTGGCACCAAGTAACCTGTCACTCAGATGAACAGCCAGTGAAATAGCTTCCTCCAAGGACAGTGGGCCGGCATTGTAAACCATCATGTCCCTAATCAGATCCAACAGTACCTGACAGAACTGACGCCGTAGAGCAGAGTCATTCCAGAAGGCCCCAATTGCCCAATGTCTGAACTGAAAGCAGTAGTACTCAGTCTAAGGCGGGCTTTGCACACTACGACATCGCAGGTGCGATGTCGGTGGGGTCAAATTGAAAGTGACGCACATCCGGCGTCACAGGCGATATAGTAGTGTGTAAATCCTAGATGATACGATTAACGATCGCAAAAGCGTCGTAATCGTATCATCGGTGTAGCGTCGGCGAATTCCATAATTACGCTGACACGATGGTCCGATGTTGTTCCTCGCTCCTGCAGCAGCACACAACGCTGTGTGTGAAGTCGCAGGAGCGAGGAACATCTCCTACCGGCGTCACCGCGGCTCCCGTCGGCTATGTGGAAGGAAGAAGGTGGGCGGGATGTTTACATTCCGCTCATCTCCGCCCCTCCGCTCCAATTGGCCGCCTGCTGTGTGACGTCGCAGTGATGCCGCACGACCTGCCCCCTTAATAAGGAGGCGGGTCGCCGGCCAGAGCAAGGTCGCAGGTCAGGTGAGTGCATGTGAAGCTGCCGTAGCGATAATGTTCGGGGGCTAATGCGAAGTCGTTGGGGTCACGGAATTCGTGACACACATCTGGCCACATTAGCGATGCCGTTGCGTGTGACACCTATGAGCGATTTTGCATCATCGCAAAAATGTGCAAAATCGCTCATCGGTGACATGGGGGTTCATTCTCAATTATTGTTACTGCAGCAGTAACGAAGTTGTTCCTCGCTCCTGCGGCAGCACACATCACTCCGTGTGACACCGCAGGAGCGAGGAACCTCTCCTTACCTGCCTCCCGGCCGCTATGCGGAAGGAAGGAGGTGGGCGGGATGTTACGTCCCACTCATCTCCGCCCCTCCACTTCTATTGGGCGGCGGTTCAGTGACATCGCTGTGACGCTAAACGAATCGCCCCCTTAGAAAGGAGGCGGTTCGCCGGTCACAGCGACGTCGCCGGGCAGGTAAGTAGTGTGACGGGTCTGGGCGATATTGTGTGGCACGGGCAGCGATTTGCCCGTGTCGCACAACAGATGGGGGCGGGTACCCACGCTAGCGATATCGGTACCGATATCGCAGCGTGTAAAGCGGCCTTTAGACCTCTCTGAATCAGCTTGCGGATCTTAGGGGTCATAATAAATGAGGCCAATAACTGAGAAAAATGTCTCCACACAGGAAAATGCTGGAGAGTCCTCAGGCAATGACAATGGCCAGGCCTATGGATCACAACAGAGCAAGGGCAAAATAATGTCTACTTGCTGACTCTCAGCTCAAGAAGATGCAGAAAAATGATGAACTTACTTCTATTCCCCTATAAGCAGTCTGGTAACTTTACCTTGGGTTTCTCCATGCCATTAAAATTAGCTAGTAGACACTTGATGTCAGCGATGTTTAAGGTTCGAGGTTCGCCAATTTCATGTTCGAGTGATTTTGGGGGGTGTTCGAATCGTTCAACGACCTCGAACGATTTGCTAAAAGTTTGGCAGTTCAAGTTACGTTCGAGAACGGTTCGAGCACCAAAAGCGTGGCTTTTCACAGTAAGTATGTGCGCACCTTTCGTATCTGCATGCGCCCTGTGTCCCCAGCACAATCCCTCTCTCTTTCCTACTCACTGATCACGGGCGTCTCGCTGCACAGCTGTCACAAATCTCTAGCGGCATTTCCTCTTTTGAAAATGGCTGCCGCTTCATTATTCAATTAGTTATTCCATGCTTTCCCCGCCCACCAGCGCCGATGATTGGTTGCAGTCAGACACGCCCCCACGATGAGTGACAGCTGTCTCACTGCAACCAATCACAGCCGCCGGCGGACGGCTCTATATCGTGCAGTAAAATAAATAAATAATAATAATAATAAAAAAAAGAAAAATGTGGTTCCCCCCATATTTGATACCAGCTAGGATAAAGCCACATGGCTGGAGGCTGGTATTGTCAGGATGGAGAGCGCCACATTATGGGGAGCCCACCACCCTAACAATATCAGCAGGCAGCCGCCCGGAATTGCCGCATCCATTAGATGTGGCAGTCCCGGGACTCTACCCAGCTCATCCCGAATTGCCCTGGTGCGGTGGCAATCTGGGTAATAAGGAGTTAATCATGCCAGGCGTCTCCCTAAGATACCTTCCATTATTAAACTGTAAGTGAAAGTAAAGAAACACACACAAGGAGAAATCCTTTATTTGGAATAAAAGACAAAAAAACACCTCATTTACCTTTTTATTAATCCCCAAACAACAATCCAGGTCCAAAGTAATCCACACGACACTGTCAGCTCTGCTACATGAAGATGACAGGGAGCGATCCATGTCCTCTCCATGTAGCACCTGAAGTGAGCCTCCGTTCGACGAACCAAACCAAACTCGAACGCTAGGGGGGTGGCTCATCTCTAGTCAGCAACCTCAAGGGACAAAGTTACAATTCATGCGACCAAAGCATACACAGGTCCATGATGACACCTCAGCACACACAATGGGATGGGCTGGCTATAATGTTATGCTTGCACGTATTCCAACACAGGTAAATAGGGAGAAAAACCTATCTCTCAACTGCTACACCTACCCTCTTGGTTCCTGTATATACTAAGTATCCCTAGCTACACAGCCCCCAATGGTACCTGCAGAGGCTTTTCTCTTATATTTAGCCACACAACTAGAAAACCACAACTCGGACTTAGGTTCCTGAACTGTCGTTGGGTTGTATCACGTGCCTCCTACAGAACCAGAGTTGGAAGGTTGCTATGCACTACAACCACGATAGGGAGAGTGTGTAGAGATAGATTGGGAACCAAGGAGACGAAACACAAAATATGAGCACAAGTGGAAACAGGAGGAAAGATAAGTGCAAAGAAGGATAAGCTGTCACAAACCTAACAATAAAACAGAATATAGGTGTGGCGCCCTGGACTAGCCAGGTCATCACAGGGACTACAACATGACACCCCCACCCCGAGATAGGCACATCAGTCAGACGCAAATCCTTGTTGCCCCCCTCCAGGGGCTGATGTCCACACCAGGTGGGGTGGAGCCAGGCGGTTGGCCCCACCCACTGAGGAGTTCAGAGTACTGGAGGCGGGAAAGGAAGTTAGTGAAGTTCAGCTCGGGCAGAGCTCAAGAGCAGTTAGGGAAGTGGTAGTAGAGGAGCAAACTGACTCTGTCCGGGTACGTGGCCCGGGCACTGAGAGCAAGGTTGGCAGACGGTGGTGGCCGTCTGCAGGAGAGGCAGATCAACGCGGAACCGTAGGACCGGGGACGGGCGGTGGCCCGCTGGTACCGAACCGGGGAGCGAAGTGAAGCCAGCACAAACCGGCAGGGCCTGCGGACCTCCACCAGGCTTGGAGTCGCCGTTAAACAGGTCAAATCCGTTAGTGACCAGAACCCCAGGGGTTTCCAAACAGCCAAGACCTGATTGAAGGCAACCGTCCAACCAGCACAAGGGAAATACAGCTACCGCCACAGCTAGAGTTCCCAGGGCCAGAGCCTGCGGGCAAAAGGGCTCCTCCAGCCCATATACACACTGGGGAGTGGGTTACCGCTGGGAAGCCATCGGGACCGAAGATACACAAAACATGCAGGGAAAGACAGCCACCACCAACCGTCCGGGAGAAACCACAGCAGCCGGCTGCGGGACCCGTCCATCCAGCCGTTTGTTTTACCAGAGACTTTGCATCCATTTGTCGCTGAGTGAGTACTACCGTGCCGTCCGGCACCGCACTGTGCAGCCCAAGCGACCCTGCACCTTGCCAACCCTGCCTCCCCGTCACCTCACAGGGCCCCGGGACCACCAACCTCCCTACCCACGGAGGGGAGAGAAACATCCCAGCTGCTCCCTGCCATCACTCCCGGGATCCCCGTCAACAGCAGCGGTGGTGCCCCAACCTCACCACAAACCGTGGGTGGCGTCACGGACCAAATCCCGCAAACCACACTAACCCCCCCTTTCACTCACGGGCGAGGAGCGCCGCTCGAGTCCCCGGATCTGGCCCACTGCTCGAGCCACCGAGCAGCAGCAGCTCCGGACCCGAGCGTGGTGAGCGCAGCGCCCTCCCCGCCCGCGACAACTTGGCGTCACGAACAGGATCTTACCGTTCTACCGGCTGGTAGAGGTGAGCCTTGTGTCCCGCCAGTGGTGTCCGGACGAAACATTTCTGAATCCGCCATCTTGGGCGCGAAGATTTTCCCGCTCGAGCGTCTTCTCGAGCAGTGGAGGCGCGAAAGCCGAAGCCCCGCCCCTGAAGAGGAGGTGCTGAGAAAAGACCAAGGGGGGGACGGATGGTGTCCGGCCGCATGTAAACCGCGGCTATAAAAGCAGGGACGCCAGGACTCTGCGGCCATATTTTGTTTCCTGGAAGATACCGCTGCCAGTATGCACCGTCCGTCCGGTAACACTGCAGTCCCCGAGCCCGCGCCTGTACCGCAGCGTGGGTGGAGGTCCGGACCGTTCAGCTGAGCAGCCGCCTGCAGGTCTGAATGCAGCTCCTCCTGGAGGAGTGGGAGGCCGACATGGCGGACGTGGGGGCGGCCATACGGAGACGCGAGGTGGAGGAAGACCTGGAGGAGCGGGTAAGCGACCCACGCCGCTGTGCTCCTACAGGATCGGTCGTCGCGGCTGAGGGGCCCGGTCTGCGCCCGCTCACCCTGCTGCCTCCCCCGCTATCCGTGTTGGCTGCTGCCGCCCCGCCACTAGGCCTGCTACCCCTACTACCGGTAGTGGAACCCTGCCCGTACGCCCTAGCGGACCGGCCTGCAGCTGAAGCCCGCAGCCGCCCCGAGCCACTTCCCTGGAAGCTCCCGAAGGCGTCACCTGTCGGCGAAGATGTACCCGTGGCACCAGAAGTGACTGTGCCTAATCCCGTTCCGGCTCCGGTGATCCGTCCCGTGCAGGAGGAGGCGGAGGTCAGGCGGGAGAGGACCCCTGTAATCATCCCCCACGCCTCGGCCGAGGCTGCGCCGGGTCGTTGCTGCAAGGCAGCACCCCAGGCCATGTCACCGCGGGATCTTCCACTGAGGGCGCCAGTAGTGGGCAGTGTAGTGGAAATCCCGCGGGGCCCAACCCGCACGCAGGGACAAGCAGCAGCCCTTTACTGGGACAGGGAACCGACCCCGCTGGGCCGAGAGATTGCGGAGAGGGAGAAGCGAAAGGCTGAGCTGATAGCCCGCACCATACAGGCAGGGCTGTATTTTGCCTTTGTGCTGCCCTAGGCACTTTAAGTGGTCGCACCCCTTAGTGACAACGTAAAACTGAGTTTTCGCACACGACATCTGTTTAACCCCTTCACGACCTTGGACGGATCTATCCGTCCAGGATCGTGTCCCGTTAAGCCCCGCCCCCTGCCGCGGGCAGGCGGCGTGGATCGGCACACATATCAGCTGTTTTCAACAGCTGACATGTGTGCCTGCTAGCCGCGGGTGGAATCGCTTCCACCCGCGGCCATTAACCCCTTAAATCTTGCTGCCAAAGTCTGGCAGCAAGATTTAAATGCGCGCGGCCATGTTTGTTACTTACCGCCGCCCCCACCGGAAGTCACGTGTGTTATCACGTGACTATCGGTGGTTGCCATCGTAGCACAGGGTCATGTGATGACGCCTGCTGCTATGATGTTTCACTTTCATTTTTCCTCGGCCGAGAGCAGAGGGAAAACCAAAGTGACTGAATCTGCTGATTACAGCTGTATTGCTGTGATCAGCAGATAGCGATCAACGATCGGATTGCTGATTGCTATAGCCCCCTAGGGGGACTAGTAAAATAAAAAAAAAAAAGTTTTAAAAAAATAAATAAAAAAAAAAAACCTAAAAGTTCAAATCACCCCCCTTTACCCCCATTGAAAATTAAAGGGTTAAAAAATAAATAAATATACACATATTTGGTATCGCCGCGTTCAGAAATGCCCAATCTATCAAAATATAAAATCAATTAATCTGATTGGTAAACGGCGTAGTGGCAAAAAAATTCCAAACGCCAAAATTGCGTTTTTTGGTTGCCGCAAGTTTTACGCAAAATGCAATAACAGGCGATCAAAACGTAGCATCTGCGCAAAAATGGTACCATTATAAACGTCAGCTCGAGACGCAAAAAATAAGCCATCACTGAGCCTCAGATCACAAAAAATAAGAACGCTACATGTTTCGGAAAATGGCGCAAAACATGCGCCACTTTTATTGGACAAACTTGTGAATTTTTTTTAACCCCTTAGATACATGTTTGGTGTCTACAAACTAGCACCGACCTGAGGCATCACATAGATACATCAGTTTTACCATATAGTGAACACAGTGAATAAAATATCCCAAAAACTATTGTACGATCACACTTTTTTTGCAGTTTTTCCACACTTGGAATTTTTTTGCTGTTTTCCAGTACAATATATGGTAAAACTTATGCTTTCATTTAAAAGTACAACTCGTCCTGCAAAAAACAAGCCCTCATATGGCAAGATTGACGGAATAATAAAAAAGTTACGGGTCTCGGAAGAAAAGGAGCAAAAAACAAAAACGCAAAAACGGAAAGTGCCCGGGGGCTGAAGGGGTTAAGGCAGATCTACTCTGTAAAACACTTGAAAAAGTATCAATGAGAAACGAAGGGCACTAACCCCCCCCAATGGGGATCACCACAGGCACATCAAAACATAGCATGAGTATAAAATATTCCCACCACACCGTCCCCACTTATATACTGTGACTGTCACACTGCCCCTAATAAACTACACACTGCCCTCCCTTATAAATTATACCCACTACACCTTCCTCAATTATGAAATATGATCTGCACATTGTCCTCACATCATGCTGCCCCCTCCTCACAATGTCCCATGCATGCTGCCCCCTCCTCACAATGTCCCATGCATGCTGTCCCCTCCTCACAGTGTCCCATGCATGCTGCCCCCTCCTCACAGTGTCCCATGCATGCTGCCCCCTCCTCACAATGTCCCATGCATGCTGCCCCCTCCTCACAATGTCCCATGCATGCTGCCCCCTCCTCACAGTGTCCCATGCATGCTTCCCCCTCCTCACAATGTCCCATGCATGCTGCCCCCTCCTCACAATGTCCCATGCATGCTGTCCCCTCCTCACAATGTCCCATGCATGCTGCCTCCTCACAGTGTCCCATGCATGCTTCCCCCTCCTCACAATATCCCATGCATGCTGCCCCCTCCTCCCAATGTCCCATGCATGCTGTCCCCTCCTCACAATATCCCATGCATGCTGCCCCCTCCTCACAATGTCCCATGCATGCTGCCCCCTCCTCACAGTGTCCCATGCATGCTGCCCCCTCCTCACAGTGTCCCATGCATGCTGCCCCCCTCCTCACAGTGTCCCATGCATGCTGCCCCCTCCTCACAATGTCCCATGCATGCTGTCCCCTCCTCACAATGTCCCATGCATGCTGCCCCCTCCTCACAATGTCCCATGCATGCTGCCCCCTCCTCACAGTGTCCCATGCATGCTGCCCCCTCCTCACAGTGTCCCATGCATGCTGCCCCCTCCTCACAATGTCCCATGCATGCTGCCCCCTCCTCACAGTGTCCCATGCATGCTGCCCCCTCCTCACAGTGTCCCATGCATGCTGCCCCCTCCTCACAATGTCCCATGCATGCTGCCCCCTCCTCACAATGTCCCATGCATGCTGCCCCCTCCTCACAATGTCCCATGCATGCTGCCCCCCTCCTCACAATGTCCCATGCATGCTGCCCCCTCCTCACAATGTCCCATGCATGCTGCCCCCTCCTCACAATGTCCCATGTATGCTGCCTCCTCCTCACAATGTCCCATGCATGCTGCCCCCTCCTCACAATGTCCCATGCATGCTGCCCCCCTCCTCACAATGTCCCATGCATGCTGCCCCCTCCTCACAATGTCCCATGTATGCTGCCTCCTCCTCACAATGTCCCATGCATGCTGCCCCCTCCTCACAGTGTCCCATGCATGCTGCCCCCCTCCTCACAGTGTCCCATGCATGCTGCCCCCTCCTCACAGTGTCCCATGCATGCTGCCCCCTCCTCACAATGTCCCATGCATGCTGCCCCCCTCCTCACAGTGTCCCGTGCATGCTGCCCCTCTCCATGAGCTCCTAATGCTGCCTTCCTCTTTTCCATAATGACATCTCCATGCTGCCCCACTCATCATACTAAGACCACCACACTAGCGCTAATGCTGAGACACACACACACACACACACACACACACACTACCCCACTCTTGATATTGACTCCCCTACATTGTTCCACTCCATACTGAGCCCACACATGCTGCCCCTTCTCCATAATGAGCTCCCAATACTGCCCCCCTCTTATTCTGAGTCCTTACACTCCCCCCCCATCGATATTGTCATTGCTCTATCCCTTAACCCTTGTCATCTGTCTCTAGCATTGGCCCCTCTCTTCCATTCCCCCAGCAGCAGCCTCTCTCCCCCTGCCTCCAGCAGCAGCCTCTCCCCCAGCATCAGCCTCTCTCCCCCCAGCATCAGCCTCTCTCCCCCCAGCCTCCCTCAGCATCAGCCTCCCTGGTCCCAGCTTACCCCAGCATCAGCCTCTCTCCTCCCATCCTCCCCCAGCATGAGCCTCCTCCAGCATCAGCCTCTCCTCCCAGCCTCCCCCAGCATGAGCCTCCTCCAGCATCAGCCTCTCTCCTCCCAGCCTCCCCCAGCATCAGCCTCCCTGCTCCCAGCTTCCCCCCAGCATCAGCCTTCTTCCTCCCAGCCTCCCCCAGCATCAGCCTCCCTCCTCCCAGCCTCCCCCAGCATCAGCCTCCCTCCTCCCAGCCCCCCTCCTCCAAGCCTCCCTCAGCATCAGCCTCCCAGAGCATCAGCCTCCCTCCTCCCCCTCCCAGCCTCCCCCAGCATCAGCCTCTCTCCTCCCAGCCTCCCCCAGCATCAGCCTCCCTGCTCCCAGCTTCCCCCAGTATCAGCCTCCCTCCTCCCAGCCTCCCCCAGCATCAGCCTCCCTCTTCCCAGCATCAGCCTCCCTCTTCCCAGCCTCCCCCAGCATCAGCCTCCCTCTTCCCAGCCTCCCCCAGCATCAGCCACCCTCTTCCCAGCCTCCCCCAGCATCAGCCTCCCTCTTCCCAGCCTCCCCCAGCATCAGCCACCCTCTTCCCAGCCTCCCACAGCATCAGCTACCCTCCTCCTAGCCTCCCCCATCCTCCTCCCAGCCTCCCCCAGCATCAGCCTCCCAGCCTCCCCCAGCATCAGCCTCCCAGCCTCCCCCAGCATCAGCCTCCCAGCCTTCCCCAGCATCAGCCTTTCTCCTCCCAGCCTCCCACAGCATCAGCCTCCCTCCTCCCAGCCTCCCCCAGCATCAGCCTCCCTTCTCCCAGCCTCCCTCCTCATCAGCCTCCCTCCTCATCAGCCTCCCTCCTCCAAGCCTCCCCCTCCCAGCCTCCCCCAGCCTCAGCCTCCCTCCTCCCAGCCTCCCCCAGCCTCCCTCCTCCCAGCCTCCCCCAGCCTCAGCCTCCCTCCTCCCAGCCTCCCCCAGCCTCAGCCTCCCTCCTCCCAGCCTCCCTCCTCCCAGCCTCCCCCAGCATCAGCCTCCCTCCTCCCAGGCTCCCCCAGCATCAGCCTCCCTCCTCCCAGCCTCCCCCATCATCAGCCTCCCTCAGCATCAGCCTCCCTCAGCATCAGCCTCCCCCAGCATCAGCCTCCCTCCTCCCAGCATCAGCCTCCCTCCTCCTAGCCTCCCCCAGCATCAGCCTCCCTCATCCCAGCATCAGCCTCCCTCCTCCTAGCCTCCCCCAGCATCAGCCTCCCTCCTCCCAGCATCAGCCTCCCTCCTCCCTCAGCTTCCCTCCTCCAAGCCTCACCCTCCCCCTCCCAGCCTCCCCCAGCATCAGCCTCCCTCAGCATCAGCCTCCCCCAGCATCAGCCTTTCTCCTCCCAGCCTCCCTCAGCATCAGCCTCCCTCCTCCCAGCCTCCCCCAGCATCAGCTTCCCTCCTCCCAGCATCAGCCTCCCTCCTCCCTCAGCCTCCCTCAGCATCAGCCTCTGTCCCCCCAGCCTCCCTCAGCATCAGCCTCCCTGCTCCCAGCTTACCCCAGCATCAGCCTCTCTCCTCCCATCTTCCCCCAGCATGAGCCTCCTCCAGCATCAGCCTCTCTCCTCCCAGCCTCCCCCAGCATGAGCCTCCTCCAGCATCAGCCTCTCTCCTCCCAGCCTCCCCCAGCATCAGCCTCCCTCCTCCCAGCCTCCCCCAGCATCAGCCTCCCTCTTCCCAGCCTCCCCCAGCATCAGCCTCCCTCTTCCCAGCCTCCCCCAGCATCAGCTTCCCTCCTCCCAGCCTCCCCCAGCATCAGCCTCCCTCCTCCCAGCCTCCCCCAGCATCAGCCTCCCTCTTCCCAGCCTCCCCCAGCGACAGCCTCCCTCTTCCCAGCCTCCCCCAGCATCAGCCTCCCTCTTTCCAGACTCCCCCAGCATCAGCCTCCCTCCTCCCAGGCTCCCCCAGCATCAGCCTCCCTCCTCCCAGCCTCCCCCAGCATCAGCCTCCCTCAGCATCAGCCTCCCTCAGCATCAGCCTCCCTCCTCCCAGCCTCCCCCAGCATCAGCCTCCCTCCTCCCAGCATCAGCCTCCCTCCTCCTAGCCTCCCCCAGCATCAGCCTCCCTCCTCCCAGCATCAGCCTCCCTCCTCCTAGCCTCCCCCAGCATCAGCCTCCCTCCTCCCAGCATCAGCCTCCCTCCTCCTAGCCTCCCCCAGCATCAGCCTCCCTCCTCCCAGCATCAGCCTCCCTCCTCCCTCAGCTTCCCTCCTCCAAGCCTCCCCCTCCCCCTCCCAGCCTCCCTCAGCATCAGCCTCCCTCCTCCCAGCCTCCCCCAGCATCAGCCAGCCTCAGCCTCCCTCCTCCCAGCCTCCCCCAGCCTCAGCCTGCCTCCTCCCAGCCTCCCCCAGCATCAGCCTCCCTCAGCATCAGCCTCCCTCCTCCCAGCCTCCCTCAGCATCAGCCTCCCTCCTCCCAACCTCCCCCAGCATCAGCCTCCCTCCTCCCAACCTACCCCAGCATCAGCCTCCCTCCTCCCAACCTCCCCCAGCATCAGCCTCCCTCCTCCCAGCCTCCCCCAGCATCAGCCTCCCTCCTCCCAGCATCAGCCTCCCTCCTCCTAGCCTCCCCCAGCATCAGCCTCCCTCCTCCCAGCATCAGCCTCCCTCCTCCTAGCCTCCCCCAGCATCAGCCTCCCTCCTCCTAGCCTCCCCCAGCATCAGCCTCCCTCCTCCCTCAGCTTTCCTCCTCCAAGCCTCACCCTCCCCCTCCCAGCCTCCCCCAGCATCAGCCTCCCTCAGCATCAGCCTCCCTCCTCCCAGCCTCCCCCAGCATCAGCCTCCCCCAGCCTCAGCCTCCCTCCTCCCAGCCTCCCCCAGCCTCAGCCTCCCTCCTCCCAGCCTCCCCCAGCATCAGCCTCCCTCCTCCCAGCCTCCCTCAGCATCAGCCTCCCTCCTCCCAACCTCCCCCAGCATCAGCCTCCCTCCTCCCAACCTCCCCCAACATCAGCCTCCCTCCTCCCAACCTCCCCCAGCATCAGCCTCCCTCCTCCCAGCCTCCCCCAGCATCAGCCTCCCTCCTCCTAGCCTCCCCCAGCATTAGCCTCCCTCCTCCCAGCCTCCCCCAGCATTAGCCTCCCTCCTCCAAGTCTCCCTCAGCATCAGCTTCCCTCCTCCAACCCTCCCCCTCCCAGCCTCCCCCAGCATCAGCATCAGCCTCCCCCAGAATCAGTCTCTCTCCTCCCAGCCTCCCCCAGCATCTGCCTCTCTCCTCCCCAGCCTCAGCCTCTCTCTCTCTACCCAGCCTCCCCCCAGCCTCAGCCTCTCTCTCCCCCCAGCCTCAGCCTCTCTCCCCCACCAGCCTCCCCCCCAGCCTCAGCCTCTCTCTCCCCCCAGCCTCCCTCTCCCCCCAGCCTCCCCCAGCATCAGCCTCTCTCCTCTCAGCCTCTCCCCCCAGCCTCCCCCCCAGCTTCAGCCTCTCTCTCCCCCCAGCCTCAGCCTCTCTCCCCCCAGCCTCCCCCCCAGCTTGAGCCTCTCTCTCCCCCCAGCCTCAGCCTCTCTCCCCCCAGCCTCCCCCCCAGCCTTAGCCTCTCTCTCCCCCCAGCCTCAGCCTCTCTCCCCCCAGCCTCAGCCTCTCTCTCCCCCCAGCCTCTCTCTCCCCCCAGCCTCAGCCTCTCTCTCCCCCCAGCCTCAGCATCTCTTTCCCCCCAGCCTCCCTCTCCCCCAGCCTCAGCCTCTCTCCCCCCAGACTCAGCCTCTCTTCCCAGCCTCCCCCCAGCCTCAGCCTCTCTCCCCCCAGACTCAACCTCTCTTCCCAGCCTCCCCCCAGCCTCAGCCTCTCTCTCTTCCCAGCCTCCCCCCAGCCTAAGCCTCTCTCTCTTCCCAGCCTCAGCCTCTCTCTCTCTTCCCAGCCTCCCCCCAGCCTCAGCCTCTTTCTCTGCCCAGCCTCTCTCTTCCCAGCCTCCCTCAGCCTCAGCCTCTTTCCCCCCAGCCTCCCCTTGCATGATTATAGTGGACAAAAAGAGGCATCGCAACGATCATCAACTAACCTGTAAGGAGCCCATACATTCTAGGCTCTGCCTCTGCCTTACCTGCTCCGGTGCCCGCCGCCCTGCTCTGGCTGGCTCTTCTTCTGGCTGGCTCCAGCTTCAGACGCGTCCTCCTCCGTGGCGTGTGTCGTCTGCAGCATTGGACGCTGCAGCATGGGGCAGTCAGCTGATTGTCGCGCCCCGCGCGCCTCTGACCCCGAAAGTGCAGGCGATGGAACTTCCGGGGTTAATCAGCTCACCATGCCTGGCGCCCGCCATGTATTTAAATAGACAGAAGTGCGCCTCCCCTCCCTCTCACCCCCCCCCCCCCCCGAACACAGCCGAGTGTAGCGGAGGGAGGGACGGGGGGCGGGGATGTAAAAAAAAAAAAAAAAAAAAAAAAAAAATTTATATAAATTTTTTTTTTTTTTTTTTGCTGCCAGAAAGTGCCGCCCCCCGCAACGTGCCGCCCTAGGCACGGGACCACGGGTGCCTAGTGGCAAATACGGCCCTGCATACAGGAAAAGGAGAGCCTCCGCAGAGCCACCTTTCGGGTACGGGGCCCGATCCATGAGGGGCAAGTAAGAAGGTTTGATATCCGTCGACGTATGGATTTATTTTTGAGCCGGGCTTGGAGGCCGAAGTGTTTGTGGCCCGCCGGGACGTTAATGCCCATCTGCCAGAGGGCCACCCGGGCCACAACTTGCTCCCAGGCGACTTAGTCACGTACACGCGGCACTGTGGAGAGAGGGGCTGGTTTGCCCTGGATACCAAGTTGAGAGAAGGCCAGGAGGCCCAAGAACTGGCCCAGCCCCCTCATCCGGCCTGCGTTGTGGACCTAAAGTAAGGCAGCGGTCCCTCCGTTGCACCGTTGTCCCCGTTGGGACCACCAGCACCGTTAACCTGTTAAATGAAAAGTAATCAAACCGAAGTTTACCTGATTGTCGACTGTGATTGACCCGGCCGTTGCCGGCAAGTAGTCCCCGTAGGGACCCTTTGTACCGTTGCATAAGAAACTGCTTATGAACATGCCTGAGAACTAGCAGGGCACCCACAAACTAGTGGAAATGTAAATATGTTGGGCGTAATTCCGTTGCCGCCTCCGGAGAGGCTGATTTGGAGGATGGGCCTGGAGGGAAGTGATGGCCCAGGCCCGCCACTACCACAACCGGTGGCAATCCTCCGGGGGTCAGGGGTCCCCCATGGACGTGAGGTCCCCTGAAGTGACAGTAGGGTACGAGACATCGTACCCGTTCCCACTCGGGCAGCCTGGATCTGGACTGGGGTCAAGGGGTGCTGCCCACTTCTTAGGGGCAGTATCAGGGCCAGGTTGTTTGGGTGGGAGAGCGGAAGCCGACCGTTATTAATAAAAATGTGTTTGTAACGTTAAAGTACCGTGCCTCCCGTTAAGGTAAGATTCATAAACATGCTTTTGTTGAATGTTTTCATATGTTTTTACCTTTTTCAGTTAAAAATAAAACCGGTGATGGACGGGCAGCCCGTGGACGGTCTGCATTTAACCAAGGGGGAATGTGGTGCCCTGGACTAGCCAGGTCGTCACAGGGACTACAACACGACACCCCCACCCCGAGATAGGCACATCAGTCAGACACAAATCCTTGTTGCCCCCCTCCAGGGGCTGATGTCCACACCAGGTGGGGTGGAGCAAGGTGGTTGGCCCCACCCACTCAGGAGTTCACAGTCCTGGAGGCGGGAAAGGAAGTTAGTGAAGTTCAGCTCGGTCAGAGCTCGAGAGCAGTTAGGGAAGTGGTAGTAGTGGAGCAAACTGACTATGTCCGGGTACGTGGCCCGGGCACCTTGAGCAAGGTTGGCAGACGATGGTGGCCGTCTGCAGGAGAGGCAGATCAACGCGGAACTGTAGGACCGGGGATGGGCGGTGGCCCGCCGGTACCGAACCGGGGAGCGAAGTGAAGCCAGCACAAACCGGCAGGGCCTGCAGACCCCGACCAGGCTCGGAGTCGCCGTTATACAGGTCAAATCCGTTAGTGACCGGAACCCCAGGGGTTTCCAAACAGCCAAGACCCGATTGAAGGCAACCGTCCAACCAGCACAAGGGAAATACAGCTACCGCCACAGCTAGAGTTCCCAGGGCCAGAGCCTGCGGGCAAAAGGGCTCCTCCGGCCCATATACACACTGGGGAGCGGGTTACCGGTGGGAAGCCATCGGGACCGAAGATACACAAAAGGTGCAGGGAAAGGCAGCCACCACCAACCGTACGGGAGAAACCACAGCAGCCGGCTGCGGGACCCGTCCATACAGCCGTTTGTTTTACCAGAGACTTTGCATCCATTTGTGGCTGAGTGAGTACTACAGTGCCGTCCGGCACCGCGCTGCGCAGCCCAAGCGACCCTGCACCTTGCCAACCCTGCCTCCCCGTCACCTCACCGGGCCCCGGGACCACCAACCTCCCTACCCACGGAGGGGAGAGAAACATCCCAGCTGCTCCCTGCCATCGCTCCCGGGATCCCCGTCAACAGCAGCGGTGGTGCCCCAACCTCACCACAAATCATGGGTGGCGTCACGGACCAAATCCCCAAAACCACACTAACCCCCCCCTTTCACTCACAGGCGAGGAGTGCCGCTTGAGTCCCCGGATCCGGCCCACTGCTCGAGCCACCGAGCAGCAGCAGAGCCGGACCCGAGCGTGGTGAGCGCAGCGCCCTTCTCCGCCCGCGACATAGGCGCAGGTTAGACCAAAGAGAAAATACAGAGCTAATATGAAGTGGTTTCTGTCAACTGATTAATCCCTTGAGGCAGGGCTGGTACTATTTAGTAGAATGCACTTAGTAATGAATATAACCAGTAGCGAATGGCTGGAATAGGAGAGCAATAAATAACACCACCCAGGATATGATTGAACAGATATAATGGTAAATAGAAAACAGGTGATGACCACTATATGTAAAATTAAAAGGAAAAAGACCATCAGCAGTTTGACAAGGACTGACCAGGCTGTGGCTCAGCAAGAAAGGAAGCCAACCACACAGCACTGGATCAAATCCTGAGGCATGACAGACAGCTGGAAATAACCAACTTCTGTCATGAGTGTATCTCACTCGGGGGAGACCCCAAATTAATCGGGTGTCAGAAGGTCACAGGTTCATGCTGCTGGCAGGTTCACTACTGTTATTTGATAACATTTCCTTGCTTGTGGTGCTGTAGGGGTTAAGCACCCTTTCCTGCCTGGTTGCCTGCTGTAGCTGCCAATACTCAGGTGTGGGTCTTTGGGATCACTCCCCTTCCCTATTTAAGTCATGTGATCTAATCAGGTGATGCCTGTGATAGAAACTGAATCCTCATTTCTATGTGGGCCACTTTGGAAGGAGCCTGCTGTATTGGGTGCAGCAGTGATGTTTGCTGCACTGAAGCTGCCTGGAGTGTTTGTTCTTTGCATGTCTATTTCCCCTCTTTGTATTACTTCTCTTGTGTTTCTGTGTTGTAGTGGTAAGTCTAGTGATCTCGTCGGCTTACGTACAAGACAGGATGAGTGGAGGACTAGTTGAGGGCCTAAGGTATCCGGCTCACCGAAAGGTTGCATGAACCTGTATAGGGACGCTAGGGAGCTCAGGAGTCATCTTGAGGTGAGGTCAGGAGGTGTTCCCTCACCGCTGTCCAAAGTGGAAGGGGCCTCCATTGTATCGTGACCCATGTGTTCCCTGTGTGTGGTAACATCTTCTGGGTGTTTACCAGGCACTAGGTAAACCCTGCTAGTCACGTGCATGAAATTATCACAGGCTCACCTTGAGGCCCTCACAGAGCAGGTTGCCCCTTAGTCTGGCAGACCTGTGATCCAGGGTTATGCAACTATCGCAGTGGGCCACATGTCTGCTTAAAAGTTATAATATATCTGAACCCAAGGTGGTGTTCCCTGATAGATTTTCGTGAGGACAGGTAAATGTTTTGTTTTTCAAGAGACCTTCAAGCTATACTTTATGCTCTGCCCACACTCTTCCGAGAGTAAGGAGCAATGAGTGGGAATGGTTTTATCCCTCCTTCAGAGAAACTCCCAGTCTTGGGCATTTTCTCTACCGACCGATTCCCTGTTGCTTCGGTTGGTTGAGGAGTTTTTTGCTTCCCTAGGTCTCGTCTATAACGACCCTGATGGTTTTTCTCTTACTGAGTCTCAGCTATGCAAGCTCCAGCAGGGAGACTGGCCAATGGCGGAATTCTGCTCTGAATTCCGGAGATGGGCTATTGACACAAGGTGGAATGACCTTTCCCTTAGGAGCTATTTTTGCCAGAGTCTGTCAGAAAGGCTCAAGAATGCATTGGTGTTATATAATACACCGGATACATTAGAGGTCGCCATGGCTCTGGCCATATGTATTGTTAGACGCCTCAGTGAAAGACCAGTTGTGACTCCACCCCATGAAGTGATGCCTAAGGCTGAAGTCTTTCCCATAAGTTCTGTGGAACCCATTCAGTTAGTGGGGCTTCCTCTCAGTCTGGATCCCGTGCGGTACACCGCAAGTCACGGGTGTGTTTTTTCTGTGGTCATAGGTGGCATTTTATTGGGACTTAACAAGAAAACCAATAACCACAAAGGCTTTGTGTAGATGTGCTCACCAGAAGGGAACTAGTCCAGCCAAGATGAACGTAAAAGAAGCTAGAATTGTGGCACACGCTGTTGTATAAAAGTCCTTATTTTATTATAGATGCATAAAAGGTGAGCGGGTCCGAGACCAGATGTTGGCACTCTGGAAGATGACGTCTGTTTCACACTGCTTCTATGGGTCCTGGGAAGCCTGCCGGGGCCTGTCCATCGCGTCCTAAACAAAATAAATAATCGGAAAACTTCTGACTCCAGGTTGTGTGTGTCATGATCCAGGACCGGTATTATCCTGCTCCAGAGTTTCCCAGACCAGACCTGGTCATGTTAGGGGTTAACTTCCATCGGCCTCATTCTGGTTTTAGGAGACCCTATATCTGGTTCCTGCACCAGTGTTCCAGTGTTGATTATAGTTTTGCTCTGCAGCTTATGACTGGCTCTGGTGATAGTTCTGTTTGATCTGATTCCTTGTTACTGTGCCCTGACCTGTACCCTCCCCCATTTGTCTGTCTGTCCCAGTCCCTGACTTCCCATTCCTGTTAGTTGTTTACCCATCCTAGTTCATCCTCCTTCCCGTGTTTGTGTCCCCTCACCCTCCGGTCTTGTCTTCTGTTCCCTGTGTCCTTTGTGTTTCCCTCTGCACCAACCTCGATTCTGTTTTCTTTCCTGATCTTGATCCTCCCTCAGCAGTGTCTTGACTTCCCAGCTTGACACTGACTGCTTGACTACTCTATTGCCCCCTGGTGGTTCACCTGTGAACTTCCTGCTGAATGTACTCTGCTGTACTTAAGTCTCCTTTCTGTTACAGTGTTACTTTGACTCTCCTTCTTTACTCTGCTGCCACCTAGTGGGGAATATGCTTTACTACATCTTTCCAGCCCTTTGTACAGCGTGACAGTGTAGAGGATTTCAAGCTGGGTGTATATATCCTCCGTGTGTGTGTCTCCATTTATTCTACCTGCTGAGGTTGTCATAGGCAACAAAACTGAGACCATCTCTGTATTTTTGGATAGTGGGGTGGGAGCCAATATGATGGACTCTTGGTTTATATGGTCCCATGGCCTCTCCTGAAATACTCTGGCTAAGTCCATCCTCATATTTACCATTGAATTTTGGTCGGGGTAGTTTTACGTAAATGGTGCATAATATAGATCTATGCATTGAGGGTTTTCACAAGGAGCTCCTTTCATGTTATGTCTTGGAAGGTCTCCCCACTCCCATCATTTTGGGCCATCCCTGGTTGGTTATGAATAATCCAATGGTGGACTAGCAGTCTAGAGAGATGGTCAGATGGAGTGATTTCTGCAAAAATAATTGCCTAAATACAATTATCTACTCTGTCTCCACTAAAGTAGTACCCTCCTTTTGTCTGATTTTGAGGATGTATTCTAAGAAAAGGGGTACCAGGATCTGCCTCACCATCGTGCGTATGATTGCCCAGTTAACTTAATCTCTGGGGAAAGCTTCCCAAGACTAGGCTGTATAATCTTTCTGGTCAGGAAAAACAAGCTATGAAGGATTATATCACGGAAAGACTTACTATAGGACATATCTGACCCTCCTCTTCTCCAGTGGCAGCTGTTTTTTTTTGTTAAAAGAAATGGAGGTTTACATCCTTGTTTAGACTTTTGTGAGTTAAAACAAATCACCATTTGTGACCCTGATCCCCTTACACTCATCCCTGATTTATTAAATTAGATTGTTGGGAACAAATGGTTCTCCAAGTTGGATCTCAAGGGGGCTTCTAATCTGATTAGGATCAGAGAAGGGGATGAGTGTAAAATGGCCTTTAACACGCCTGAAGGGCATTACGAAAACCTGGTCAGGCATTTTGGTTTAACAAATGCTCCCGCCATTTTCCAACATTTTGTCAATGACATTTTTCATCATCTGGTGGGAAGATTTGTGGTTATAAATTTGGATGTTATTTTGGTTTATTTGTCCAACATGAAGACACATCAGGTACATGTCAGGTAGGTTTTACAAACTGTGTGCCAAGCTTGATAAACGTGTGTTCGCTATGCAGGAGGTACAATTTTTAGGGTTCTTGGTGTCATCTGCTGGTTTCCGGATGGATCCAGTCAAGGTCCGTGCTGTTCTGGAGTTGGATTCCCCCAAAAATCTGAAACCACTGCAATGCATTCTGGGGTTTGCCAACTATTACAGGAAGTTTATCCGAAACTTCTCATCTGTTGTCAAACCCCTCACGGATACGACTAAGAAAGGTACAGATTTCTCTAAATGGTCCGATCTCGCCCGCCAGACTTTGTCTTCCCTGAAGAGATGGTTTGCAACAGCACCTGTGCTCATTCAACCTGATGTCTCACAACCATTTATTGTTGAGGTTGATGTCTGAAGTGGGGGTTGGTGCAGTGTTGTCATAAGGTCCGTCTTCCAGTAAGTGGCATCCATGTGCTTTTTTTCCAGGAAATTGTCATCGGCTGAAAAAAGTATGACATAGGCAATACGGAACTGTTGGCTATTAAACTGGCATTTGAGGAATGGCGCCACTTTTTGGATGGGGCAATTCACCCTGTCACTGTCAATACTGATCATAAGAACCTGATGTACCTCGAGTTGGCTAAGCATTTTAACCCTAGACAAGCTAGGTGGTCCTTGGTTTTTTTCATGTTTAGTTTTGTGGTTACCTATTGCCCTGGGGTGAAAAATGTCAAAGCTGACACTTTGTCCCAGAGTTTTCCTGGGGGAGGGAGCTTGGATGATTCCACTCATATTTTACAGTAGGCTATGGTCTGGGTCTGAGCTTGAGGGTGAGGTTCTAGAGGCTCAGGAGAACACCCCTGCTTCTTGTTCCTCAGATAAATTGTTTGCTCCATTGCTGTTGCACCTCAAAATCTTGAAGGACCATCATAGTGCAGTCCTAGCAGGACACCCAGGTATTAAAGCAACCTGTGACCTTATTTCTCTTCGGTTTTGGTGGCCTAGGTTGCATAGAGATATAGTAAAGTTTGTGTCTACCTGCAGTGTAAAATGCTGGAGGGAAAAGAGCGCAATAGGGTCTTACCCAGTAACAAGGATTAAAAATAAAAAGGAAATGTCCTCACTTTATTGGGTTGTGTATCACACAACCAGAAGTAAAGCCTGTAACCAGCTGCTGCAGAGTCCACATGCTGAAGAAGCCAAAGATTACTCTGCTCTCCCAGGTAAGCAGTCCAATGTCACCTAGCCTTCCATAAGATTTAAAAGAACGTTTTATTCATGAGACCATGCCACTTGCTTTATTTGCCCTGTAGTTTGGAAGTGGATAAAGGTCATCTTGGGCACTCTGGCTGGTTTGCAGCTACACCGCCTAATACAGCAGTATACTGTTAAACTGAAAAACATTTTGCCAATGGGTATTTACATTGTACATGCTATATTTCACAAGGCACAAGCCTATAGAGGCATTTGGTGTTACAACTAAGCTATATCATGTCTACACTCCCTTTTTCACCACATCTGCCCCCCTCCCCAAAAATGACATTCTATTTAATCCAAGTTATTTTAAAAATAGTGTCATCAGTCACACTCTATATTCTTCTTGATTTTTCTAAGAAGTTCAGGGGGAATTGCAAAAATATAGAATTTTCCATGCTGCAACCAGTACACAAGAAATATGGATGGCTTGAGTCTACCAATGCAATTCTCTAAACTGGTTGATAGAAAGAGAAACCAAGCTAGGGAAACCCCTTAACATGCCAATATGCTTATGGTACAATAGCTAATAATACAGAATTCTATTTAATTTTTTTAATGGATTGCCCCATCATAATGACCCATTTAAAGACAATGTAAATAGAGGTTGTAAAATGTATTTTATTTTAATTGATGTAAACATCTATTCCCTAATTTCAGACATATATTAAACCAATTAATATAAAAGTAGACCTGTGTTATAGAAATAATTGATCTTAATGATTTCTGGCTTCTTTGGGACATGGAGTCTCTCTGGATGTCGTCTACGTAACTCCCCAATGAGTCGCTCCATGAGCTATTTTGTAACTCGTTAAATATAGCAAAATTCACATAAGAGAAAGCTTTATAAGCAGAAAACACAGTCTACCAGAATCAGTCATATTTCATTGAAAATAAAAATAGTAATTTTGCTTAAAATGGATTTCCCCTATTTGTTTTACCTATTCATATGGGAAAAAGCATCAACTATCAAAAAATAATTTAAGGAAGAAACAACAGAGGTAAAGTAAATGTCATTGATAAAATGCCTCAGTGAAATATACATTTTTTTTTATATATTTTTTTTTCCTACTTGGTTAAAACATTTGCAAAAATCCAGCTAGAAATAACTGACTTTTTTTATTAACTTTATCAAATATAACATAAAACAATACAATTAAACCTCCCACTTTATGAAGCAAGTTGCACAAAGAAAATGTTTTGTTTAATTAAAGTATTTTTAATGCATTTACTTATTTTTTGCTTTTTCATACACCTCAAGTCCAAGGACGGATGTGGTGAAAATTTCCAAGCACAAAAAATGTTTACTACAAAAGGAGAAACTTTAATTACAGCACAAGTAGTTGGTATTAGTTTGGAATCATAGTCACTTTATACCAACCTATGGTTTTTCATATCAGCAATGCCTCAATATTAGCTGGGAGGCACATAGAGGTATAATATAAGAATTGTACAGAACTATACAGCATGGATGGTAAATGAAGACTTTTGAGGAGATCCTTGCCTAATGTATGTAAAGACTTAATTTTGACAAACCTGATGCCACCTAATAAAATTTTCTTTTTTTTTTTTGTTACTAAAATAGATGACCAAAAATTCTTTATTGATGAACTTGGGTTCTAAAAGTTGAAGTAGCAATAGATCACTAGTTCAATAAATAGGAAAATCTGCCTAAGGGTTATTGTTCAATATTTTTCCCCATTCGCCGATACTTGACTACTTTTTGTGGCCAGGAATACACAGCTACTATTGACCCCACCCAATTGCATGTGGCTTCTAACCAACTGATTGTAATTTTCCACAGGTTTGAGATGATTGACCCAATGGCTACGGGTAATAATAATTCTTTGGATGATTTCATTCTCCTAGGATTTTCAGAAGGACACATAGTTTTCTCATTTTTAATTGGAGTGACCTACACCATAACCATTATTGGGAATTTTGCTGTATTTAGCATCATCCAGGTGGATAGCCATCTCAAGATGCCAATGTATTTCTTCTTGAGTGGTTTATCCTTATTAGATGTCTGTTACTCTACGGTTACCCTCCCAGCTATGCTAGTCAATGCTGTAACAGGTAACAGGAGAATATCCTTCTATAGATGCTTCATACAGCTCTATTTCTTTGTCTGTTTCGGCGGATCTGAGTGTCTTCTCCTGGCTGCGATGGCTTATGACCGATATGTAGCCATATGTAATCCTCTTCGTTATAATGCAGTTATGAATAGGAAATTTTGCTCAGGCTTCGTTGCTGGATGCTGTATTTGTGGATTGTTGAATGCTGTGTTTCACACTTTGATGACCTTCAAGCTGACTTTTTGTGGAAATCATCAGATCAATCATTTCTTCTGTGATGTCCTTCCAATGTTGGAAGCAGCTTGTAGCGACATTCAGAGCAGCCTAGTGTTGTTACATGTGGTAACCGTATTTCTTGGGATGTCTCCTTTCCTTCTTGTGATAAATTCCTACATACATATCATTGCTACTATCATAAAAATCCGCTCTTCTGAAGGAAGACAGAAGGTCTTCTCCACATGTTCTTCACATCTCATAGTTGTTAGTGTATTCTACTTAACTTCTATGTTAAACTACAATGGACCTATTTCTGGAGATTCCTTCATCGTTGTCCGCGTGTCATCTCTTCTATATAGTATTGTCCCTCCTTTATTGAATCCTCTGATATACAGCCTGAGAAATAAAGAAGTGAAGAGAGCCTTGAAAAAAGTTCTTCAGATGCCAATAAATGTGTCTGTTCAGATGAATAAATAAAAAAACTACAAGATCAAAACAGCTAAATTACTTATTAGTCTAAAAATCACAGTAGCACTTATGTTTTATCCCAAAAAAACTTTATCATGTCTACCACCTAAAAAGCAGCAAAATGGTCTTTTAGAGTGATGGTCCTCCCTTCGCAATGTACACAAGAATCTATAGAAGTGAATTAGAGATTAGAACACGTTGATCTGAAGATGAAGTGGCCATGGCATGTCTAAATTATGACTGGGACATTCTTTACTCCAGAATTCTTTCTCCAGACAGGGACTGGTATAAGATTTCTGAAGTGTCCAACGACACTTTATGAATCAGGAGCATCCCACTCCCCCTCATCAAGCCTAGTGAGAAAATAACTGGCCTTGATGGATCGGGCCAATGTATATGGATTATAGTATACTGATAAATTCTGACATTCAACAAAGTCAAAGAGATAAAATAAACTGAAAATATAAATCCACTCAAAATAGTGTTTTAATGGTAACATATGTAGTAAATACAAACTGCATAAGAGTGCATAAAGATGAAAATCTACTTGTAATTATTTTTTAGTTTAAATACAAATAGAACAAAAAATAATGTAAATTATTTTAGCTGTAAATTTTCTTCATGTATTTATCGTATACCGTATTTTTAGGAATATAAGATGCAATTTTCCTACAAAACATTTGGGAGGAAAGTGATGGGTGCATCTTCTAATCTGAATGTATCTTACCGGGGTGGTGGAGAGGGGGTCGCAAGAGGAATGCTGCGGCAGCTGTGCAGGGGATGTGGTGGCTCGACTGAGGCTGCGGAGGCTGGGTGGGGTCTCCAGCGGCTGGTGCAGGATCTCCGGCGACTGGTGCTGGGACGGCTGTGCTGGGTCTCCGGCGGCTGGTGCTGGGGCGGCTGTGTGGGGTCTCCTGCAGCTGGACTGGCTCTGCGAAGCAGGCGGTGAGGACTTCAAATAATGCCACTTGGTGTCGGTGCATGTGCAGTGGAGCTCTCGGCTCAAGCTCTCATCTGTGCACGCACCGCCTCCACCCCATTGATCTCCCAGCAGCGGACTTAAAGAAAATGGCACCCGGAGGTGGCGCTTGCTTGAGATCTCAGCTTGCCACTGATACGATACGATACACTTTATTGATCCCGTGGGAAATTATGGTATCACAGCAGCACAACTTAAATCATAACATGAATTACTTAATTGACAAGACAGTAGAGTTGACAGAAGAACATTATACATTAGATTAGGACATACACAGCGGGTGAACTGAAAGTAGAAGAAATAAAGTAGACATTCACCTTGATGAAAACTATTGCTGCTGCAATGGGCTGCCACTAGCACGAGAACTCAATCTGTGCTGACTCCGGGGGCCATTTCTTTGAAATCCTCACTGCCTCCAGTCGTCACCGCCCCAGCACCAGCACAACTGCCCAAGCCCCAGCCTCTGCCGCAGCCCCAGCCTCTGCCGCAGCCCCAGCCTCTGCCGCAGCCCCAGCACAGCCTACAGTTTCTGGAACACCCACTGCTTCTGCCTCCTGTGACTCCACTCCACCACCGCTGCTGCCCCCTCCGGTAAGACACCACCAGATTATAAAACGGACCCCATTTTTTTCACCTTTTTTTGCTCTGAATTTGGGGTGCATTTTATAATCCAATGTCTTAAAAACAAAAAAATGCGGTATATAGGTTTATGTGGATTCCTGATTACAAAAAAGAAAACTATATGTAGTCCGATCCTTCAGTCAAGTGTTACACTGTATACACATAATTTGCAGTGAAAATTTCTGGGTATATATATATATATATATATATATATATATATCTATATATATAATTGCCTTATTCTGTCTGTCTGTCTGTCTGTCTGTCTGTCATGCTCCGAAATTGTGTCCTTACGGTGACACAAAGCTGATTGGCCGCTGGGCTCGCCATGGCCCCGCCCCCCCACACGGATTGGCCTCTCGCCCCGGCTCTCTGCAGGCCCCGCCCCCCTCACGCAATGCACGCTCGCTCTGGCCCAACTGACACGGAGCTCCGATTCCCAGGTGAGTACACACACACATCAGATCACACTCACTCTCACACTCACTCTCACACACACCTCACACATCACAACATGCTGGGATATCGCTTGCTTCTACACCGGCTCCGTCAGGATCCCAGCAGCGCCAGACATAACCTTGCGATGCTGGGATCTTGACGGAGGCCGTGAAAGCTGGTAACCATTATAAACATCGGGTAACTAAGGTCCCTTAGTTACCCGATGTGTATCATAGTTACCAGTGTACACCGGCTCACACTCACTCTCACACACACATCACACACACATCACATCGCATCCACACATCAAGGTCCTGCAGCTGCGGAACATACACACACATAACAGCACACACACACACACATACACACACAAATCAGATCACACTCACCCTCACACACACATCACATCACATCCAAATACTCACAACATCCTGGGATATCGCTTGCTTCTCGGCGGCGATACTGTGCTGTTGTGAGCTTCCAGGACCTGCCGGGGGATCACATGGCCAGAAGCATGTGATATCCCCGGATGTTGTGAGTATCAGCGCGTATGTGCAATATCGTCAGTGTGTGTGTCTTTGTGTGTGAGTGTATGCGATCGGGTGTGTGTGAGTGTAGAGTGTATGCGATCGAGTGGGGGTGTGTGGGTGTATGCGATCGGGTGTGTGTGAGTGTATGCGATCGGGTGGGTGTGAGTGTATGCGATCGGGTGGGGGTGTGTGGGTGTGTGTGAGTGTATGCGATCGGGTGTGTGTGAGTGTATGCGATCGGGTGTGTGTGAGTGTATGCGATCGGGTGTGTGTGAGTGTATGCGATCGGGTGGGTGTGTGTGGGTGTGTGTGAGTGTATGCGATCGGATCTGTGAGTGTCGGCAGAGGAGCACGGCGTGCTGGAGGAGGCTGAGAGGACAGAGGCTGATCCTGGGGAAGGCTGGGATGGGGAGGCTGATGCTGGACACGGAGAGGCTGATGCTGGGGACAGAGAAGCTGATGCTGAGGACAGAGAAGCTGATGCTGGGGACAGAGAGGCTGATGCTGGGGACAGAGAAGCTGATGCTGGGGACAGAGAGGCTGATGCTGCGGGAGGCTGATGCTGGGGACAGAGAGGCTGATGCTGGAGACAGAGAGGCTGATGCTGGGGACAGAGAAGCTGATGCTGGGGACAGAGAGGCTGATGCTGGGGACAGAGAGGCTGATGCTGGAGACAGAGAGGCTGATGCTGGGGACAGAGAAGCTGATGCTGGGGACAGAGAGGCTGATGCTGGGGACAGAGAGGCTGATGCTGGGGACAGAGAGGCTGATGCTGGAGACAGAGAGGCTGATGCTGGGGACAGAGAGGCTGATGCTGGGGACAGAGAGGCTGATGCTGGGGACAGAGAGGCTGATGCTGGGGACAGAGAGGCTGATGCTGGGAGGAGAGAGGCTGATGCTGCAGGTAGAGAGGCTGATGCTGGCGTAGCATGGCGGATGGAGCACCTTTGGGAGTGCGCAGCATGGCGGATGGAGCACGTTTGGGAGTGCGCAGCATGGCGGATGGAGCACGTTTGGGAGTGCGCAGCATGGTGGATGGAGCACGTTTGGGAGTGCGCAGCATGGCGGATGGAGCACGTTTGGGAGTGCGCAGCATGGCGGATGGAGCACGTTTGGAAATGCGCAGCATGGCGGATGGAGCACGTTTGGGAGTGCGCAGCATGGGGGATGCAGCACGATGGGGAGTGCGGAGTATGGCGGATGGAGCACGTTTGGGAGTGCGCAGCATGGAGGATGCAGCACGATGGGGAGTGCGGAGTATGGCGGATGGAGCACGTTTGGGAGTGCGCAGCATGGCGGATGGACCACGTTTGGGAGTGCGCAGCATGGCGGATGGAGCACGTTTGGGAGTGCGCAGCATGGGAGATGGAGCACGATGGGGAGTGCGCAGCATGGCGGATGGAGCACGTTTGGGACTGCGCAGCATGGGGGATGGAGCACGATGGGGAGTGCGCAGCATGGCGGATGGAGCACGTTTGGGAGTGCGCAGCATGGCGGATGGAGCACGTTTGGGAGTGCGCAGGATGGGAGATGGAGCACGATGGGGGGTGCGCAGCATACGGGATGGAGCACGATGGGGAGTGCGCTGCATGGGGGATGGAGCACGATGGGAAGTGCACACCTCCCCCCAACACACACACACACACGCGCACTGCACAACACACCACACCACACACACACACTGGGAACCACAAACAACTGCCCTACACAGACACCCACACACACAGACAACGCTGCACACACAAATATACGCACATACCGCACAACACGCACATTGCACAAAACATACCTCCCCCCAAAACACACCACACACACACAAACTGCGCAACACACACACAACGCTACAGACACACAGCGCTCCACAAACAACGCAACACACAAACAACACCGCTCTCACCCCCCATCACACCCAGACAACACCCAGAACATGTACAGCGCCCTACACAAACACTTGGTAACTACACACAACAACATCTATATATATATATATATAACAAAAATCATACATGAACTACACAATACGTAAATTCTAGAATACCCGATGCGTAGAATCGGGCCACCTTCTAGTATATATATATAAATATATAACACTGTATCCATAGGTCCCACTATGTACTTGACAGAGGCTAAAACATTTATTGGGCTGGCATACCTATACCCATATTTTATATAGGAGGTATCCAGTTAAAACTTATATCACATGAATACATCCATACTTCATCAGCATCTAATGTCTGTAGGTTATTAAGAAAAGTGGGCAGCTCATACAAAGGGCCATGTGTAAATGAATGTTTCTGCAAACAGAAAAAAATGATTATTTGTAGAGATGATCGAATCTTTACAAATTCAGATTAGCCAGCCTCGACAAATTTTTCCAAAGAATTAGAATAGTGATGAATAGATTCAACACAAATCTCGAGTGCTGCTCAACTTAAAATTGCTCAGAAAACACTCTTAGGTCTCCTAAGGCCTCCGCCACACATCCGTGCCGCCAGCACGTGTTTGTCATTTTTTACACGTACCGGCGGCGCGGAGACACGTACAGCAATGCTACCCTATGGTAGCAGGCACACACACGTAAAACCACACGGAACGTGTGTCCGTATGTACGTGTGTGCGTTTGTACGTGTGTGCGTTTTTCAAAGCGCTGACATGGCCGTTTTTTCTCCGGCAGCACAGGTGTAACACACGGCCCGCACCCGTACTACACGGGTGTAGTGTGGATGCGGTCCCGTGTGACACGCGCCGGAGAAAACACACGTGTCAGTGAAAAAAAAAAAAAACATTAACTCACCTTCTCCTGCCCTCCTGTCTCTGCCGCTGCTGCCTCTTGCTGCCGACCGCCGCTCATTAATCTCATAGAATATTCACTTCACTGCCTGGCAGCAGCAGCAGCGGGAGACGGGAGGGCTGGAGACCGAGGATCAGCACCACGGACAGCAGCGCGGACAGCAGGAAGGACCAGGTGAGTATGATAATTACCGGTTCTACGTGTGCTATCGCGGATAGCACACGTAGAACACACGTGGCCCGCACGTACCAGAGACACGTACTTACCTGCACGCAACACGCAGGGGAAATACGTGTTTCTCGGCACGTGCGTGAATTTCACGTGAATGTGGCAGAGGCCTAAGACTGTATTAAACATCTTTCTAGCCTTCAATGGAAACATAATCTTAGAATTGTCAAACCATACTCAACCTATCTGGCGAAGGGAAAAAGGATGGTAGGCAGTGTCAAGCAAAAGCCTATTAAACAACACACTGCACTGCAAACTTAATAAGCTACTCAAATAAGCTACTTAAGTGACGCACTTCCGGCATCGTAAGGTACATTGTAGTGTGTGACAGGTACGTGCGATTTCGATTGAACGTTAAAACGTTCATCGCATACACGCCGTTGAATCCTGACGAATTGCACGTCGGGTTGTTCAATGTTCCCGAGGCAGCACACATCGCAGTGTGTGACACCCCGAGAACATTAAACAGATCTTACCTGCCTCCCGCGGCTCCAGCCGGCTATGCGGAAGGAAAGAGGTGGGCGGGATGTTTACGTCCCGCTCATCTCCGCCCCTCCGCTTCTATTGGCCGGCTGCCGCGTGACGTCGATGTGACGCCGAACGTCCCTCCCACTCCAGGACGTTCGCCGCCCACATTGAGGTCGTATGGACGGGTAAGTACGTGTGATGGGGGTGAATCGTCTGTGTGGCACATTCAACAAAATTGAACATGCCTTACATACGATGGGGGCGGTTACAATCGCATACGATATCGTATGCAGAATCGTAACATGTAAAGCAGGCTTTACTGGTGTTTGCACACTGAGCAAAAGAAAGAAGCTGTGGATTTTTCACATGGTATGGTGCAAAAAAATGCTTCCTGTTTGGAGAATATTAAGAGCTTTGTTCCTTGATTAATAAGAAAGCAATTGCTTTTTCACAAACTGTCCAAAAATTACTGTTTGACTTTATTAAGTGAGCAGAAACAGGTTAGCTGTTTTGATAGTGAAAAACGAATTGCTCTTCAAGTGTGTGTGTGTACACAAATTATTCCTTTTTAATGGTCTGCATCCTTTTTGGTATTATCAAATGATTTAACAATCACAATAACATTTTATCAAGCTGTCCAAAAATTATCCTTTTTTTAGGAAGCAGGAATAGACTTGCTGTTTTCAAAAAGAAGTAATGGCTTGTTAAGAAGCTGGTCAAAAAAAATATCTATATTTTTGGAGCTGATTTATATTTGTGTACACTGAAAAAAGTACTGTACATCACATTGGAAAGGCGCAGGAGATGTGTGCAGGCAACGAGCAGCAGTGGCTGCAGCGAAAGCAAGATTTTAAAATATTATGGGTCAAGCAATGAGTGTAGGTCCAGCAATGGCTACCCTAGCAGCAGCAGAAAACTCTAGTACTATAAAACATGGCGTGCAACTTTGAAATGTATGTGTGCCTGGCATGGCTATGTAGGGGAATAGTCAGAAGCAAAATCCATATGGAATAAAGGCAGGCAAGGAGATCCTGACAGTGTAGGAGCAGGCAACAAAATGAAAGGGAGTGTAGGGCCAATGGCAGCCCTGCAAGCAGTATAGTGTTGCACTAAAAAAACACAGTATGCCACCAGGAGATGTGTGGCTGTCATGACTGTTTAGTGTCAGGTCAGTAGTTGTCTGGCAGTTTAAGGTCAGTAGAGTCAGCCATGGCAGTAGCACTAGAATATAGATGGTATGATGGACCAGGAGTAGACACCATGCTGAGCATTGGTCATCGGCAATAGATGAATGTAGAAGACAGACAATGAAGCGGCAAGCAGATTTTACAGCCAATCTATTTGTCACGCCCCGGGGCAGTCGGGCGGTCCGAGGCTTGAGGGGTCCCGGACTCGGGGGCACCGTCGAACAGTTTTAAATTAAAATGGAAAATAAAAATAAAGTCTGACTACGCCACTCGTGGTTTGTGGCCAGGGATAGTAGGGCCGCCGATGCGGGTTCCCACTGGGGATGATAGATGGGGCAGCATGGATGGTGGAGCCCTCCGGGAGCAGGGCTTTTCCCCAGCGGTAGGTGAAGGGTTAACGTGGAGGCGCAGCGCAATGAAGCAGTCCAGACAGAGAGTGCAGTTTAATTGTCTTTACTTACTGGCTTCACGCCCTGGGGACATACTGGATCCCAGGTGCGCCTGTATCCCTGATGGCTGTGCCAAGCAACCTGGTGCCACTCTACCTCCGATGCACTCTGGTGTATGTGGGTCCTCCCTGGCGTGGAGCACTTGGAGGTCCTCCTGGTGTCTGGGTCCTGCCACAGGCAGCTTGGACTATTTAAGGGAATTTCTCCCAGTCCCCTCTTTGCTGCTGATGCCTCGGACGTTAGTGGTGGCACATGAGTCTTGGAAACCCACCCGCCTGGCAGAGTTTCCGGATGGCTTGAAGTCCTGGTCTGTGCTGGGATCTGCACCCTGTGGCGTGCAAAGTACTGTAAGCCCTGGATGTCCACCCCACAGGATCCCTCTGTCCTTGGAGCTTGCTCTTTCGCTCTCCAGCTACTTTCCTCCTCTGAGTGGCTGTTCTTTCAAACTCAGGTCTTTGTGGATTCTTTTCTCCTTTCAATGTCTCTCAAGAGTCTGTGGTCTGTCTTGATACCTCTCTTACTACTCCTCTCCAATTTACTACTTCCTCCTAAACTCTTCTCTCCTCACAACCTTCCTCTTTCACTTCCTTTCTCTGACTGCTCACTAGCCACATTCCCCAGGTCACTTTCTCCTCCCCCAGGTCTGGTCTCTTCCTTCCAGTTGGCTGCCTGTCATCTAACAATGCCCAGCCCTGTCATCTGGCTAGGTGAGGATCCCAGCCGGGTACAGTGAGTATAAATGTCCTGGTGCGCTAGTGTGTGTGTTGTGACTGGCACAGTCATGCTGGACCCGAGCTGTTACCTTGTTTTTGTGATATAAGGAAAAATTCTCCAGCGTTCGCTCTTCTAAAATCAATTTTATTCCAAAATTCTTTTAAAAAGATGTACAATCACTGGTGCATGAAGGATAAAAACAAACTCATGACACAATCATCCCCGGGATGCCTGAAGTCTGTGTACACACAGACATGTTTCGGACATGCGTCCTTCCTCGATGTGTGTAACTAAACAACTAATCCAGGCATCTTATAATCTAATTGCAACACCTACACCTGCACCAGGAATGAAGGCAGGGAATTGATTCCACCCACCACAAACTGCCACTGACACATAGAATTACAATTTTACGCTTATCACCCCTCAGGTATTGTCAAACAATTAACATTAAAACAATTAACTAAACATAGTCAATTATAAAAAGAATTCATATCATGTCTGATATTCATTGGGTGATCTTGTATTAAGCAAATGAATCCATCCTGTTTCTTGGCCCAAAAATAGTCTCCTGAGATCTCCCCCTCTCCTCGGGGGGTTAACTCTTTCTATACCCTGAATGGAACAGTAGGTAAGATCACCCTGATGTACCTCCGAAAAATGTTTCGAAGCCACTGAACATTTAAAGTTTAATTTATTCCTAGCGTCAGACAAATGTCTGCGGATTCGAATTTTTAACGCACCCAACGTGCATCCCACATACTGAACCCGACAGCTTGTACATGAGATCAAATAAACAACATTAGTACTATTGCAATTGCTGTAACGAGTAATGGGATATATTTTAGATGTAACAAATGATTCAAAAATTTTTGATGGACTTGCCACACTACAACATGTACAAATGTTATGACCGCATCGATAAAAGCCTTTAGTTTGTAACCAATTATCCTTTTTTGCATTACAATCAGATGAAAAATAGGAAGGTGACAGACTATTTTTTAGGGTAAGAGCCTTACGAGCTATAAATCTAATTCGATCCTGTAATATCTTTTTTAGTGGTTCTGAATCATATACTCGTAGAACGGGGATATATTTATTTATGATGTTTTTAATATTGTTAAATTGGGGACTATAAGTGGTAACAAATGAAATTGTTTTATTTTTGTCATTATAACATTTATTCTCCTTACTTCCCCTCCCCTTCGGTTTTTCTTTTAATAAATCCTCTCTATTTTTCTGTTCCACAACTCTATCGGCCCTAATTAATGCCCATTCTGGATATTTTCTTTCTCTCAATCTCTGAATTGTTTTTTGTTTTTCAATTTGCCACGTCTCTGGATTATTAGTATTTCGTTTAATTCTAGTTCATTCTCCTATGGGGATATTTCTGATAGTATGGCTTTGATGACAGGAGTCAAACCTCAGAATATTATTACAAGAAATTTCCTTTCTGAAGGGGGCAATTTCCAACTGGTTATTCTCCTTTCTTTTTAAAGTAATATCTAAAAAATCGATTTGGGATTCCTGAATATTCATAATAAACCTGAGATTCATGGTATTATGGTTGATGTAATTCTGAAAAACAGACACATTCTCCTTCGTCCCTTCCCAGATAATTAAAATATCATCCAAAAATATCCCATACCATTTGATCTTTGTTTTTAATGGATTTTCCATTGAAAAAATAGATTTTTCCTCCCAAAGGAACATATAGATATTAGCGATAACTGGGGAGAAACTAGCTCCCATTGGTGCTCCAAGGCTCTGTCTATAAAATAGACCATCATAACTGAAATAATTTCGACTAAGCAAATATTCAGTAGCGGAGCACACAAATTCACAAAAAGTATGTTCAAAATTACTATACTTAACCAGCAAAGACTGCAAACAATCAATAACAACATGGTGAATCATTGAAGAATACAAGGCCACTATATCACACGTTATCAACAATAAATTATCCCCAGTCTGCAAACCATCCAATGAAGAAATCACGTGTTTAGTATCTCATAAATAACTTGGGGTATCCACAATCAGGGGTTGAAGGAGTGAATCCAACCACATACTCAATCTCTCCCCAAGGCTACCTATGCCAGCCACAATGGGTCTCATTGGCGGTGGAAAAATATTCTTGTGAGCCTTGGGGAGAGAATGGAATATGGGTCTAATAGGAAAATCCACATACAATTCCTCCATTCATTTCTCAGATAATACACCTAAATTATTGCCCCTTTTCAATAACTCATGGAGGTCTCGTTGGTATCTCAATGTGGGATCACCACCAAGTGTCTCATACGTGCAAGTGTCCTGCAACAAATGTTTTTGTGACACCTGGTTACCTCAGGGGCGTCACATATTCATTGGCAACAGTCGGAGATCAATGACAGTCTGCACTGATCCATTTTGACAAATGTAAGGTTTTTCACCCTGGTGGAGGATAACTTGATCCGTTTGGGTGTGAAAAAGCCACCAACGGTGCTGAATACCCTTTTTAACAATACACTGGAATCTGGACATGACAGTACACCTATAGCAAACTGGGCTAATTCTTCTCACTGGTTAACAAGTCCATGGTAACAGGACTCAAGGTATCTATTAGAGCAGTGTTTCTCAACTCCAGTCCTCAAGACCCACCAACAGATCATGTTTTCAGGTTTTCCTCAATCAGGTTTCTAGGATTTCCTTAATTTTGCACAGGTGATGGAATTATTCCCTGTCTAATATTGAGGAAAACATAAAAACATGATCTGTTGGTGGGTCTTGAGGACTGGAGTTGAGAAACACTGTACTAGAGAAAGGACACAGTCCAGGTATGACTGAAATTGGCTTTTCAACTAATTAATCTCTGATTGTTGAGGAGCATCAGGCTGGCACAGTTGTAAATAAAAAAATCTGGTCCCTCATCATGTCAAATGTACTATAGTTTTCAATGCTGCCTCATCTACTTGTTGTAGTCCTAGTGTTGAGGATAAAGAATTGAGTATCCAAAAATACTTAATTCAGCCATTTCATAGACTCAGTTATATAGTTCAGTAGATGTGAACTAACTCACATATTTGTGAATGCTTTTGTTTCTTACTAACATGTATATATGTATATTGCATATTCAGTGTATTTTCCTTAGACTCAGTATATACTAGGATATATATATATATATATATATGTATAGCTTGAAGATGGCTGCTATTTCCTGTTCTACACCCAAGACAGATGGACAAAGGAAAATTCCTGGAGTCTGGACCGACCAATCCAAGAAGGATGTGTAGATCTCTCTACGTCATGAAGCCCTGCCCTGCGATACTTGATTGGACTAAAACTTTTGTTTACACCCCCTTACTGCTCGGTCTAGAGTTTCTTTCAAACAATAAAAAACACACTTGGTTAAGAGCCAGTCATGGAGATAGATCTAACTGACTTGCTGTCTAGTTATTTAATCTCTAAGTGCACTCATGACATTTTTAATTAGAAACAGCAGCCGGATATCGAGAGATCCTTTGAGTCTCATCATCATCGTCATTCTGACTTTGACAGTTGGCGCGCCAAGTGTGGGGCCACCGAGAAGAGTGAGTCAGAGCTTCCACTTTCCGGACGTCTGGGGCTACTCCACAAGTATCCAGGTGTTGCTCGATATCGAGGATTTGATCGCCCTCCGTTTCACGGTAAGAACATCATATACATTGTGTGTGCTGTTTTACCTGTGGATCGAGAGACACCTGGCGAAAGTGGGTGGTCACTAGTCCGGAGAATGGTAGTGCACCGGAGACCTAACGGTGTGACTGTCACTCGCCGGTGAGCTAGAAGGACCCAGCTTCTATAGGGGCTAGGTGTAGGTTTTAAAGTATCCGGGTGTCTGTATGGTTAATTAGGCTTGTGATTTCTCTGTTTGATTCTCGGAGAGTTAATTGTCTGTTATTGTTCATGGAGGGGACAGAGAGCGGGAGTTGTATTACGCGCTGTGCCTGCAGTCTCTTACACAAAGAAAGCAGGGGGGGAAGTTAATCACCCACTGCCTGCAGTTTTTTTTCTTCTTTACTGAGAGCGAAGAGGCAGACTGCGGGGGTCTGGTTGAGCCCAGGGACATCCATGACAGTCTTTCTATTGAGAACAAAGAATGCGAGAGGGGGGAGCAGAAGCCCACAGAAGAAGCTACATCCTTACATTCTTACACTCAGAGGAAGCAAAAAGGTGGGGGCCATATGTCCACCAGCTGCTTGAGACAGAGCAGAGATCGCATTACATAGCTACGTCCCTGCTGTCTTTTATCTGAGAAGCAAGGGGGGGTTCAAGGAGTGAACAGGCAGAGACAAGACAGCGCAGCTCTTTGGAGTGAGGAGAGAGGAGGGGACAGTTGGGTAATATACAGGAGGTGGCTGCAGCCTTTGACAAGTGTTATTTTGGTTTGGATTAGAGAGAAATTAATGCGTTTTTCAGTCTTTTTAAATTGTTTGTTTTTGAACAGAAGTATGAGAACTAGCGATTCCCCTGTGTTGCGGATAACACAGCCACTGTTTGTTAGATATTGAATATTAGATATTGAATATTAAATATTGAGTGTTGAATATTGAATATTGGATAGATAATAGACGAGGCGGGAAGGGTTCTGTTAACTTAAAGTGGATTTAGCGTATTCCCCTGCGGTTCAGGCGCATGTCACTGTCTGCGTGGCAGACGAGGCGGGAAAGGAACTCACTTTAGTTGAGGTAAGGGTGCTGGAGTTAGCGGATTCTCCTGCGTATTAGACGCGAGTCACTGTCAGCGTGTTACAAACACGGACGAGGCGAGAAAGGACTCCGTTGAAACGGCCGGTCCAATTAAGCACTGTATACTCTGTTCAAAAGATAAATATGTTGTTTTTAGTAAAAGCTGAGAACGCTGTCGCCCTAGTTACAAAAAAAAACGGAAAAAAATATAAAAGATTGCAAAAAGTTGTGTAAAATCGTTGAACTACCACTAGATGGCAGGCTGCAATCCATGTATTGAAGTTCAGATTAATCTCCAGTGAGAGTATACTGGAGAACAAAGACCCCATTCACTGTCTGTTGCTGTTTGTAAAATCACTAAATGTTTTTCTCTAGCGGTGCCTCATTGTTCTCTTTTAGAAGTCATTATATCTGGTGCTAATCAAATCTCTCCTTTCTATGCTGGAATGCAAACTTACAGGCACTAAAAGTATCCCTGGTTTACTACGTAGTTCCAGACACTCCCAGTACACCCAGGGAGTCACAACATGGATGCTGCACCCGGAAGTCAGGTGCCTGGAACTTCCTGTGGCAGCCGTCTTGCTACACCCACTGATGGCAGTACATCTCATAAGCCACACCCCTCGCAATGGCTCTTTGTTCAAAGCTCTCCACCCATCCCCGGTGGGAGGTGTTCTGTGGTATAAATGACTAACACATTTGAATAAGTATAAATTGTATATTTGTTTACTCAGCTATCCCATAAATGCAAGTCAAAGATAAGTAAGTGAAACTTTTACAAAATTGATGAGTGGAAAGATATCTGTTTACATAAAATCAATTGGTATTTTAGAAGTCCTGCAGCATTATATCATAAAATAAAATAGAGGAAGGTAAATATATATATCTTTGTACTGTGTTAGTTAATTTAAAACAAAAATTGTAAACGACTTACCCATACTGATGTCAAAATGTATCAAATCCATTTGTAAAAAGGAATTAGGAAAAATGTATAATGTATCCAATGTAGATATGGGAAATGGATGTGTTCACTGCTACGTCTTTGTTATAACAAAGGATGAGGTTTTTTTCTTCTTCCTCTCTCACTTTTAAGAGATAAGGATGGAATGTGTCTTGATGGAATGTGTCTTTCCCCAATAGTGACGTAAGTTTGGTTTAATCCTTAGAGTTCAGGATTTTCCATTTTTAGTTTGCTGTTTATACCTGAATAGGGAATATTAAATTTTATGGGATGTGCGATATAATTTGTGTTGTTTTGTTTTTAATGGCGATTTATTTGAACAATATATTTTTATTTTGTGACTCTATCACCTTTTCTGTTTTTACGATTATTTCTAAACCATTTATATATTTTTGCAGGTTAGTCGCCCAGTCACAGCTGTCATTTAATCATGTCTCAGTTGTTTCTACTATGAAAGGTTTTTCTTTTCTTTATGGATACAGTGTTGTTTATTGTAAGGTTTTTAAATTTTCCCAGTAATGTATAGTGTTGTGAGATGTATGTTATTTTCAGTGTTTGTTCATTTTAGGTTTTAGTATGTGGCTAATTTATTACCTGCTGATTTATTTTTTCTTTTAGGGAATACCAGTATAAAAATGCTGAATTTTGCCATATTGGTAAATAAACAATTAAACAAGGGGGGAATAAGGTATTAATTATATTCTCCAGTTTCTTCGAGGGTGCAGTAGGCATATTAGATAGGTTTTGAAGCTGACCTTTTTCCCACAGGCTATGTTTATTAGATTACTATGAGGTATATCTGTTAACTGAAATAGGAAAGTCTTGTCTTATATGTTTATTTGTTTATTTGTTTGTTTATTTATTAAGTATTCTCAGTCATG